>NC_091126.1:57913873-58528248 GCF_040183065.1 Periplaneta americana | reverse complement strand
TTAAATGCGACACGCTCATGTCAGTAGATTTACTGGCATGTAAAAGAACTCCTGCGGGACCAAATTCCGGCACTCCGGCGACGCTGATATAACTGCGGCAGTTGCGAGCGTCGTTAAATAAACCGTAATTTAAAAAATAATAATATATACATTACGGTAAATAAAGAAGCAGTTCCCAATGCACGGACACATGTCTTCTCCGCAGTAGTGAGGAAAAAGAATGTAAAGAAAAAGAAACACTTTACGTCCCTCGGTACTCAGAACTAAGGGTAAAGCACGGGTTTACATTTCGGTAACAGCGTCGTCAGTCATTCTTACTTAAAGTGATTTAGTACTAATTAAAGAATAAAAATAATCTTAAACCCTAAACGAAACTGCAACATTATGAAAAATAGTCTGTTGAAACTGAAATTTCTAATGTAGGCTAATGACGTTCAATGTATTTCTAAACGTGTTTGAAAGATAAAGGTATCAAAATTTATTATGTAATAATTATTTCTGGGAAATCCAAGCGCAAAGAAACAAAATCTGAGAGGATTTTCACATTCATACTACACCAGGATTTTTCCCTAAATGGGCTCTTATCACATCAGTTAGCTCACTAAATAAGATAGGTCATGTCACATGTCGCATGGAATTCCTTGTCACAAAGTATTAGGTGCTGCAAGATAATAAACACTTTTAAATACAGCTTAAAAGATAACCTTCTTAGTATTTCACTCCAATCATACTAACTTAAACTATCACTGACTACATTGTTACTTCTTCCTTTAGACATGCATCCTGATAGTGCTGCATTTTCAAAATTGTCTCATAATAATCTCTTTCTATTATGTACCATTATTTGAAATATATTAACATTCTTTGTATTTTAGCTTAATTCTGCTACACAGTTTGTATTTCACTGTTTAATTAATAGTTCATAGTATTTTGCTGCTTAATTCGTAAATAATCTCTTGTATACATGTAGCTCTTATCTAAATCAAATTTTTGAATTCTTTGTAAGTTCATACATGTGTATGTATACTTCTTGCTGATTGAGTGGAAGAGAAGGCCTTGCGGCCTTAACTCTGCCAGTTAAAATAAATTATTATTATTATTATTATTATTATTATTATTATAAAGAAGATCTGCCAGGTGAGTTATGTCATTAAATCAAACCAGTCAGACAAGTAAACCAAATAAATCAGGTCATTAATAAGGTCTGTAAGGTAAGTTAGATCATTAAATCAGATCAATTACGTCACTGAGTCATGAGGTTAGGCCACTAAATAAAATTATTAACCGTCCTGCTACCAAGGGGGATAACAGTATTAACCCGCTAATGATTTTTTAATATTGTTTCAATTTTGGTCCATATATATTTTTATTTTAAATTTCTTGTATTTTTCTGTTAACATTTTGGAGTAAGAATAACATAAATAATTCATCTACTTTAAGAAGTAATTCACCTTATTCATGTGGGGTGATCTTGTTACCCTCTTGTAACAGGTTGTATTTTCCACTTCAGAAACATAGCACACTTTCACATTTTAACGAACACATTCTTCTTTCAGTTCCAGAACATTATTAGCAGAAAGAGTTTTATAAACTAAGTGAGATTATTAAAAACGATAATTCTGTTATTTGAGGTGATAAAACTAAATTAATATCTCCGATGAGAAAATACCGCCTTAGAGCAAAAATTGTACACAAGAAAGGAAACGCGTTTAAATTTTTATGGCGTAATGGCGGTAGCAATTCTAGTATATGGCCCAAGAAAATGATCGCCTTAGAATAGAAGCAACAGAAATGAAATTTTTACGAGCAGATATCGGATGAAGATTGTTATACTCCGGAAGAAATTAAGACCTAAAGTGGAAATTACAGACTAATTTGAAAAGATGGAATTGAAGAACGAATATAGAAATTGAAAATTCAGCCACACCGACAGAGAGAACAAAGTATTGTTAAAAAAGTGTTTACGATGCAAGTAGCTCCGAAAGAAATGTATCGAAAGGTGTACTATAAGAACATAAATAAAGAAAATGTTCATATATTGAAGTAATTAGTCTGCTATCGAAAAATCTGAAAGTTAGAATTCATAAAACAGTTATATTACCGGTTGTTCTACATGGTTGTGAAACTTGGGCTCTCACTTTGAGAGAGGAATAGAGATTAAGGGTGTTTGAGAATAAGGTTCTTAGGAAAATATTTGGTGTTAAAAGGGATGAAGTTACAGGAGAATGGAAATAGTTACACAATGCAGAACTGCACGCATTGCATTCTTCACCTTACATAATTAGGAACATTAAATCCAGACGTTTGAGATGGGTAGTGCATGTAGCACGTATGGGCGAATCCAGAAATGCATATAGAGTGTTAGTTGGGAGACTGGAGTGAAATAGACCTTTGGGGAGGCCGAGACGTAGATGGGAGGATAATATTAAAATGAATTTGAGTGAGGTGGGATATGATGGTAGGGAATGGATTAATCTTTAACAGGATAGGGACCGATGGCGTGCTTATCTGAGGGCGACAATGAACCTTCAGGTTCCTTAAAAGCCATTTGTAAGGTATGGAAAAAACAAATACTGTAATCTAAAGTTCACACACACTTTCTCATTACCCGTATATAAAGCGTTCCAAAACAATTCAGTTCCTTAATCGTTTTGCAATTGGCAGTGCTGTTTACAGTTTCTTCTTTGAGTACCAGTTATGAAGACACACGTAAATTAAATAATTTTAATTTGCACCTTAATTTGACGACCATCTTTCATCTGGTTTACACAAAAAACAAGCATTATTTATAACTTCAAAGGCTAAACGTTTTTGCTTCATTTATATATTTATTATTTAAGTAAATAAACTTACAATCATGCAGTGCATTGTGCAAAACTTTAGATAAAATTGATATACTTGTTTTGTAACAATCGACAGAAACCACTTTGTAGGTATAAGAGACGCTGGAAAAGCGCATTTATATGGAAAACTGGAAGTAATATAATTAATGATTACAAAGCAAATACAAAATAAAACAGCGTCCAGAAATATAAAAAATAATAATGTAATTATTGACATAATACAAAATTAAATAGGTAATATTATACCAGCTGCAAAATAAATGAAATCATTATGATAGTACAATTTTTTATGAACTTTCTAAAATTTTTAATTCTGTGCACGGATCTGAAACACATAAAGATTAAAAATACATATACTGAATCCCTCTAACGTTCCTTAGACCGTTGAACCTTTTGTGACTAGTGAAATTATTTCCGTGTGAAAAGTAAATGTGAATACGGTCGGTTACATTAATATGTTTTATTCCATTCTAACATTATAAACGGGTTATTACTATATCGAAAGTGGTGCAGAATTGGCTTATTATGGCACGCGTGCTAATAAAAGCAATGACGTATTTGCTATGACGTAGTACCGGAACGTTTGCTATCTTAGTTATCGTGTCTACGCGCGACGTAACAAGAAATGAAATGCAGGACAGAAGGTGACGTAACATTTATTTCCAATCTTTAACAATCTTGTATCACTTTTGTAATATCACATAAAACAGTTCTGTGATTCAGAGGAACTATATTAACAAAATAAAGGAACATTTGTAACATAACCTGCAAGGTCATCCATTACTCTATACTCACTGCCAAGGCCAGGTGCAATTAATCGAAACGAACACACGAAGACAATTTGTCTGCTATATAGCCTATCCCGAATTGAATTTCTTTCATTATTTCTTTCCTACAGTTTATAATGGTAAGATGCCCTAAAGCAGTCATGTCAATTGATGCCCACAGGAGCAAGCGCGCGCTTTAGAGCTCAGGAGAGCCTGAGCGTTTTACAGCGGAAAGGAAAGAGACAGACGAAAGTAGTATATGCCGCTTGGTCGAGCTTTATTCAGGGATGGCCAGCACTGATTCAATAGATAAAGGGAAGAGAACTTAGTAAAACTGTAACCATGGTAATTTTTAGATCTGTCTGAAAAGTTTAAGTGCATTATAAGAATGAAAGTTTTAATTTTAATCCTCATTTTTCACAAGTTTAATTTTTTTTTTCAAAAGAAATATTTTCTCAACTTTTTAAATATAAAAGTGAAATTTTCAGATATAGGCCTATTTATTTAGTAGCCTTACAAAATATTTTCGTAAATCTAATAAACCGTAAATACGTATTACTGAAGATAGTGTATTGAAAATTTTTAAAATATTCGCATGGAAATTGTTTGTAAGGGAATGAATTAACAAAGCAACTACTGTTACATCATAAGCAAAAGACACGTGCCTATGTGTTGTAAAAATGTCAGCTCTATAGCTTCGGCAGATTTCGAGAAAATAATTTAATATTCTGATGATAGGAAGTTGCTCATGAATATCACCTTAAAAGCATAATACGATAAGAGTTTTGTTATGGAATATTAGTTACCCTTAAAATATATTCATATATAAAAACCTTCCTTTTTCCATACTTAGCGCTTGATGCTCGCGCACGACGTCAAGGTCAGAAAAATGCGCTTCCTTTGACATCACTGCCCTAAAGTGTTGTAACCAACTCGTTGATAATCTTATTATGACACTCGTGAAAATTGTCGTACGAACGATGGTGAGTGCGAGAAACATTTACTCATGACATAGCCTAATCATCAAGATTATCCACTTGTTGCATAAATAACTATTACGTTGTTGTTTAAAAATAACACTGAGGGCTATAGGGAATTCGCATATGAGAATTCGCATTTGATACGTATTTCCTGTTATTTTCCTGCGATATATACGGCGTTTATATAGGCCCATCTTATCTAAAATAAATTAAGAGAATTAATGTTGACTACGAGCCTGCATTAGATACAAAATGTAGTGTGTCACCGTGGAGCACATTAGTGTTCAATGACAATAACTCAGCACTTGTAAAAGACAGAAAATTATGTAAATTAAAGAGTAAATAATAGTACATTATGCAACGAGCCTATAATGGTAGTAATTAAGACGCGAGTATGTTTGTTTCATACGAGCGTCTTAATTACCATTATAGGCAAGTTTCATAGGACCTTTTAAGCTCGACCATATTTCTAACTTGAAATTATTCATAAGTATTCATGTTATGGTTATCTAAGTGAAGAGCGGAACTGACCTTCTAAATTGTGAGATGTGCGCAGACGCGAAAGTATTGATTTTTTCTGAGGGACGAATGTCATTGACCTTGATATAATTTAGAGAATAACATGAACATTAATATTGATATAACCTGGAAATTGATTTAGAATTGAAAAACGAGATGACAAATTGAATTTATTTGAATATTATTTACAATTAACGCTAATTATTATAGTAACAGAACATAACCTTCTGCGACAATATTGGATTTCCAGCCTCCGTGACGTTTCGCTAATTGTCTTTCGATTGCATATCCGAGAATAATCGATACTTGCGGTTTTATAATGGTACAAAGGTGATTTCACATTGGCTGAAAAACTGAACTCATTATAATGAATAGGTGTACTTTAATGAGGTGCATTAAAGGGCTACGGTAAGGTGTATAATTACATTTCGGCATGGTCGAGCATAAAGATATATGAACAAGTTGATAATGCGGATCGTACAGCAGCGTCGACTACGCTCGCCATTAGTGACCGGGCCGTACTGAGCCATATGAAACGTAAGAGAACCAAAATATTGGTAGTAAAATTCGTCAATATATTTTTGAAAAAGTCACTGCACTATTCACGTGCAAGATTTTATGGATTATTATGAAGGAGAATAAAAGGAATACAAGGATAACAAGGGGAATATAAGGAGGACAATGGAAGTACAAACATTAATGGCGAGAGGGGTTGCACTTTTATGTGTCGGTCAATTCCCCCAAACCTAGGATAAAGAAATACGTAGTCCTACGCCAAAAGTACCTCGGAAAGTACCCAGCAAGACAATCGGTCCAAACGGGAATCGAATCCACGCCGAACACAACTTCGGTCTACGAACCACACTCGTTATTCCACGATGACGCCAGTGGTTGTAATGCTTAAACCTGAATTCACTAGTCAGAATACATGCATTGCACACCGGCGTAGTAAAGGCTGATGGACTTGCTCAGACATCTCCTGGGATTTGCCTAATGGAGGCTGCATCAACGATCTTTACAGCCAGTCCTGACCAACTTCTACCAATGACTCATATACAAAGCTGCGCATGTAGTCCCCAAAAAGACTTTGAGAATATAGTGTTAGGATACAATGTGCAGTGCATTGCCCATTTAGAGAATTTTATGAAAGACGACTTTAAGAAAAATTACTTGCATTGATACAATTGAGGGGTTTGCCGGAAGAAAGGCGGATAGGCCTCTACGCCCTTCTTCGGGAAAACGGTTTAAAATGTAGTGCTAATTATAGTAGCGAAATTTTGTTTTGATTGTACTGTACATACCTGCAGGACAGGGGTGCGTGCGTGCGTGTGCGCGTGAGCGATTTAGTCAGTCAGTCTGCAAGTAGAGCTAGTGCTGGCGTTACCGCATACTGTACTCTGTGTGTTTTCTTTTGGTAGAGACTAAGCAAATATATATAGTTCAATTTAGTCAGTCCAGTTGTTTCCTTTGACTACTTTTTATGTCCATTATTGTCCTTACTTCAAGAGTAAACAAACTTATGAAACTCATAGGTTCAGACGGAAATATTTTATGTTCTATAAAGAGATTTGTTACAATATTAAGATTTTTGGGCTTATTGTTATCAGGATTATACAAAGAATAAATCTTATTTATTTATGTTCACACAAAATGGAGATTTTCTTTCTCTGTTATATTCAGAGATTATGCTTTGCGTACTTAATGTCTACTTAGTATATGTGAAATAATGTAAATTACTTTAGAAGTAGATAAAATGTCATAAAATGTATCTTTGTTTCAATTCCGTGTGAAATTTAAATCTGAAATCTACATTAAACCCCCAAAGCAAATCATTATATGGATAAAGGGCGTATAGACCGAAGTTTTATATGGTACAAATATAAGGAAATTTAATAACATAAATTGCCTAAATGCTACAAAACATTTACACTCGCTAAGATTTTTAATTTAATGTATAATTTTGTTCACTATCTGTATAACATTTTATTCAGGTGCGTTTTAAAATCTTAGATTGCCTGTATCTCAATTCACGATATTGACGTATACGCCCTTTTCCCGGCAAACCCCTCAATTATTATCGCACAAAGCTTGTCGGTCATTTATCTATATACAGTACTTCAATCTCTATTTTTTTCATATGCAGGGTGAATCACGACTAATTACCAACGCTTTAGGAATCAGTTTTATGAGCCATTTTGAGCATAAAATGTCATATGAACATGGATCCGATTATAGACAATTATATTTGAACACTTTGGTCTCATTTGTGTGAGCCCAATCCAGTGTGCGGCTTTCTTGTAGTGAGATATTACCAGCTAAATTTATCTGAGAACGTGCGAAGAACAAGGCCTAGATTTCCGGTATATCGCACTTCATCATGCAACGAACATGCTGTAACGCACGATACGGGGCATTTCACATTATATGTTGTAATCAGATTCCAAATGGAAAATAATACACAGACTTTTCATGACTGAAATACTTTGCAAGTGCTGTGACGATGGTTGAGTTTAAAAATAAGTTAACACAAAGGTCGAGTGTTCCTTTTGTGTTTTCGATATAGTTGTAATCTGGAAAAAGGGAAGAAGCAAAAATCCATTAAGTATTATGCGGTACAGCATTTCATTTCTACGTGAAAACGCTGTATGGAAAATAGAACACATGATGACGATTTATTTATTTATTTATTTGTTTATTTATTTATCTATTTATTTATTTATTTATGTATTTACTTATTTATTTATTTATTTTTGTATAGTTAAGGCCATCAGGGCTTCTCTTCTACAACAGCAGAAATACAATACAATAATAGAAATAAAAATCTCTTCGGAAGACGTATTATTTGTGTTTCTTGTGTTAAATTTTATATTACCTCGTTAACATGTTTCAGCCTGCTATGGACCACCTTCAGAACTGGATTTTGCTGGTCTTGGTGTCTTTTGTTTGTGTTTCCTGGGGGTGTGTTTGTGTAGTGTAATGTGGAGTCAAGGTGTGTGTGTGTGTGTGTGTATTCTGAAATTGAGTTGTGTGTTCAGAATTTCATTTGGATGTGTTTTTGTGTCTGTATATTTCGTATTGTTCTAGTATGTTCAGTTTCTGGCTTTGTGGTTGGATGTGTAGAATTTCCATGTCTGTACTGACGTCTCTGTAGGTGTGGTTAGCATTTGTGATGTGTTCTGCATATGTGGACGTGTCTTTCCTAACTAAATAAGTAACATAAACAAGAAACTTGCAATGTATGACTTGAGGCTTTCCCGGCGTTTGATATAGAATAACTCTTCTCGAGTTCTCAGCCAGGTGAGTTGGAGATTAGCTTCCAAGCTTTCGACGGCTAGCTCTGCCATCTTCTTCAGGGACGAAGATGGCAGTCCCTGAAGAAGATGGCAGAGCTAGCCGTCGAAAGCTTGGAAGCTAATCTCCAACTCACCTGGCTGAGAACCCGAGAAGAGTTATTCTAAGAAACTTGCAATTTTAATCTATTTAATGTATGTTCACCTGATAAAAAAGGGTTTATTCATAATTGTAAATCATATGTAAATCAGAAAATTAAGTGATTAAATTAACACTCTTAATTGACGCATAAGTAAAATATACAATATGAATTGAAATTTCCATGAGATAATTCCCTAAATTTTACTACCGTAAAAGTATCGACATATCCAATTATAAATTGTATCTACCTATAGTTAAGGAGAAACAATAACAAATTAAATAATTCAGTGAATTTTATAATATTTTACGCTACAAAAATTCCACTACAGAAAACATTGGGAAATAACATTGCATATTTCTCCCACCCAAGGAAAGAAATTAACATTTTAAAGTAATTTACAAATCCCGTTTTGCTATTTTACATTGTAGTGGTTGGAGTGAACAATGAAGATATTAGATTGTACTTTTCTTTTTCTTCTGTATCAGCGAATATAAAATTAAGGTATATTTGTTAAGTAAGTTTTGTTCATTTTATGGTTCCTTAATGAAATTAGAAAAATTGGTAGTTTCTATAAGGCAAGAAGAAAACTGGTCAAATAAAGAAAAGGAAGAGAAGGATGGACATAAGGTGAAGATATGCAAGGGTAGTATAAGAAAGAGGAAGATATGAGAAAGGAGCAAAAGGAGATAATGAAGGAAGAAAGTGAAGGAACAGATGGGGAAAAGATTAGGAGAAATAGCAGGGAAGATGCAGAAGACAACTAGGAAGAGGGAGGAATGAAAAATGAAGGAACTTGAAGGGCGAGATTAGGTAAAGTGTAAGAGTGAAAAGTGAAGAATGACATGAAAAAGAGGACATCGAAAATATGACAAATATATAAGAAATAATTTAATGAACGAGTAATTAAATGGAGCTTACAAGAATAAAGTAGCAAATGTAGGCCTACAAGCCGCATATCGTATGTATATTATATATATATTTATATATATATATATATATTTATTTATTTATTTATTTAATGACACATCTAGAGCAACAGTACACGACACTAAATCGTAAATTCATTAGTACACAATAACTAGAAACATGGGTCAACAATGAGACGTGAGTAGGCCCTACTCATTTCCACATTACAACAATTTATGGGGACGCTAAGCTTGGCTGCCCCCTTGGTGCTATTCGATAGGAGTAGGCTACGTGCCGGCTCCGGGTTTCCCCTTCTGCCTTCCTCATCTTCATCATCCTCACCCATTCCCTACACTACACTTACACTTAACATACACTCAGCCTAGTATACGACATAACTCTTCACAGATACACATCATGCATAACGTGGCCCGCCGAATTGGTATGCAATTTGAAAATGAGTCACAGTCCTGCCATCTATCCGCAGTATACGGAAACCGAATCACGCAAAGTGAAGTGGGTAGGCATTAGACACACACACACACACAGTTTATTTACATGTTATTTTGTTACCGCACTTGCTTGTCAGCTTACGTTCATCGCTTACTGAGCACTGATGTTCGGAGCGACCAGAAATAACAAGCCAAACAGATTTGACGACCTATCTGGTCTTACCTATTTGTCATGATGATGGAACCTGTATGTATTTTCAAAATACTGGAAATGTGTTAAGTTCCAGGACACGTTGGAATACTCAAAAGTCTGCTCCTAAATATTAGTCTCTTAATTTCAGCATTCACCCCTGGCCCTTTGCCTACTTTGAAGTTTCGGGGGGGGGGGGGGCTCAGGTAACACTTCTGAAAACAATCACGGCCTTGGGTCGGTTTCTGTTTCGGAGGTGAACAAGCGGGGCTTCAATATTTTGGCCGTGCATATCTCTAACATATACACAGACTCACACATAAACACATAAGCTTACATACATACATAAATACCACACATAGTTTAAATGCAACAGGCTCATGTCAGTAGATTTCCTGGCATGAAAAAACTCCTGCGGGACAAAATTCCGGCACACCGGCGACGCTGATACCTCTGTAGTTGCGAGCGTCGTTAAATACATAATATTTTTTTGCATACATACATACATACATACATACATACATACATACATACATACATACATACATACATACATACATACAGTACCTCGTTTTTACTGTGACAACGTTTTTAGTTCTTTTTAGCATTCTGATTATTGTATTATTGTGTTTTATGTTTTGTGAACATCCTTAGATAAGGACGCAAATAGCCATAGTTGCTGACGCGCCTCTCTTAAACACAACTAACTAACTAACTAACTAACTAACTAACTAACTAACTAACTAACTAACTAAATAACTAACTACATGTATGCATGCATGCATACATATATACATACATACATAAGCTTACATACATACATACATACATACATACATACATACATACATACATACATACATACATACATACATACATACATACATACATACATACATAATCTTACATACAGTCAGCTTAGGTAGCGTAGTCGGTAGGCCTATAGCTCTGGCCTTCTGTGCTCAAGGTTGCAGGTTCGAACCCGGCCTAGGTCGATGGCATTAAGTGTGTTTAAATGCGACATGCTCATGTCAGTAGAGTTACTGGCATGTAAAAGAACTCCTGCGGAACAAAATTCCGGCCCAGCGGCGACACTGATATAACCTTTGCAGTTGCGAGCGTCTTTAAATAAACCATAATTTAATTTTGCATACATATGTGGGTACATTACAACCATACAGTCGTACAGTCTTAGAAATAAGTTTTGTCACACAGTGCTTTATAAGTCCCTGAAAGGAGACAGTGCCCATGGTCAGAGGACGAGCGACCTGGTCCACAACAGGACTAGTTGAGGTAATCAAATTAGTTTTGTTTCGTTGTAGGGTCAAGCCCTGTAATACGGCTAGTCTTTTAAAATGGCCAGAAATATAATTTTAAATTGTAGTGCCTTGGTAATTCGTTTAACAAACTGGACAGTGCTCTGGCAAAGAATTGCTATCCGTTGTGTTTGTGTATTAGCTGTGGTTCGATTGTGTAGCGAGTATTTTAAGAATTAAAGGCATTTATAACATCTTTTGCACTTGGAAGCGAGTAAGAAATGGTGCTATTTTTTCTAGTGCACATATATCATATTTATTCACTTTAAGACCTACGTATTTTGTCTTAAACTCAGTTTACTGCAATAGTAGCTTGCTTCTTTGTGTTGACTTGGATTTTTCCTTTAGAATCGTGATATCACCCCTCAACATAAGGCCCTCACCTTCTGAACCACTCGGTATAGACATTCATAATAATTAAGGAAATTTTTCGTTCTTGTTAGAACTCCAATCTCAGTTTTGATAATCGAAGTATGCACTCGGAGAAACGTACCTCGAATCCGTAGTGTAGGATAAGTATCGCGTGGTACTGTACGTTACCTTCGTTATTAGCAATGATTTTCTTCAGTGTGTATCTCATTTTGATTATTTTAACAGATAGTAAGCGGCTCAAGAAAGGGATATCCACAAATTACAATCCCCTTATTTCTCGACTTACGGATAATTATATGCTTCACGTTTGTAATATAACTTCTAAGCTAATTACTAATTATGTTTTGTTAATCACGGTCGTAACAGTACCCTCTCTAAATCGCTATACAATTGTAAATTACACGAGGGATGCAACCCCTTTTCGCTGTTTCCGTCTGCGTCGAAAATACTAGCGTGTGGATTAGACCTAAGTATTATTATGACTTCTTGTTCAAATGCCATCGATGTTACGTATGGTTCTAAGACCCAATTTAATTGAAACCAGCTATTGTTGGTTTCATAAATTTGGTTAGAACTCTGTAAGGGAATGTCAAAACTATGTACAGTTGTACAAATTGTAGCTCAGGAACGAATAGATGGAGGAATGAATGCGAAAACAAGAGTACATCAATAGATAAAATCACCTATAGATAAATGAATATAAGAAATAAGCTATGAGTGAAAGGATGAATGAATGAATCAATCAATAAATAAATAAATAAATAAATAAATCAATCAATCAATCAATCAATCAATCAATCAATCAATCAATCAATCAAATAATAAGTAGACAGTGGATGCGGGATGACTTATCGTTGAATGTAGGTGCACATTTACTATATGTTACAATTTTTTCATTCAGACCATTGGCTGAACAGGTTTTAACGTAAACAGACGACGTCAACACGCTACTGTATCTCCGTACAGTTAGAATGAAAAGAAAAATGACGTACTGTAGCACGTACCTCGTCATCATTGATGGAATTACTAGCGTTGCAGTAAACGACGATATAACTTAGTCTCGGAAGTTGTCGAATCTGAATCGTCTTCGTCTATCCTGCAGGATAACACAACTGCACACATTGCGTTGCAATGTTACTATGAACGGACCGGGATTCCTTCGTTCTGTATGCTGTTGTACTCGCCAGGTACACAAAAGACGGACGACACGGCACGTGCCATATACTCTGATACGAAACGACTTCACTTTTCCTTAAGTCATCCCGCATACACTGTCTAATAATAAGTATAGAATTGGATTAATGAATACATGAAACATGTTCTGAGTGAATAAATGATTGAATGTAAGTAATAAAAATTGCTATATGAAGTAATTAAAGCGGTAGCCGAAAAATGGGCCCTAGGCCTATAGGCCCTTTTTGGGGAGAATGTTTAATTCGATTCTACGTTTTAAAGTCTACTTCCCCACGTAGTTTCGTTTCAATACATTGTAAACAGAGGGCACGGTAGCTAATTGAATGAACCCATGCATCCTTGCGTAGTTGTGGAATTCAGCAAACATCAGCGAAGACAATCCTCAAAGTGAGTGTGAGTCCATCCAGGACGTGCAGTGCAAACTGTACTATGAAATATTTTGAAGTGAGTGTGAATCCATTCTAGATTAATACTAAATAACCTGTAATCTGTATTCTGTAACCAACAGATATTCTTGATTTTTACGTATTCGATACAATTTATTACGTAACTATGAGATATATGTAAGAAATATAATTTTACTAAAATGATTATAAACTTATAAACGTCTGTAATGTGCGATGTTCAATGCTGATGTTTAATTTCTGCTAAAATATAATCACACTTAAAAGTATTTTGATAAAATAAAATTGTTCTCTGGAAAAAGGGCCTATAAAATGTTCCAATAAAATTATATAACACTGTTAAAGTCGGAATGCATTATTTAACAAATGCTTATAGACAAATATTATTGTAACAGTATGCATTTTGATAAAAGTGCCTTCAAATCGCAATTACATTAACAATAAATCTTTCAATCATTGCTTTCTGGAATCATGACTTTTGCTTATGCTTTTGCTTTTTCCAGCTGCCACCTCAATTGCAACTGAATGATTAGTCCTGACTCAAATACGCTCAAAGGGGAAGGTGCTTTTAGTATTAAATTGTCTTACAGATACTGAAAGAATCCCGACAAATTTACTGTACTGAGTATTGTAGATTTCGGCACTACACCACACAACAAGCCGTTTTATCATTTTCGCTCCCAAGTAGGACTAACATGCGTGTCTCAGAAGCATTACGTGTATTTTTTTAACGCTTTGCTTCTTTTTTTTTGCACAATTTTTTAAAAAGTCACTCAACATATTTATCTGCTAACTATGACACGAAGTTCAACCGAATCATATTCAATTCAACACTTCTTTTCAAACAATTCAGCTATCAAATTAAATACAACAGAAATGTCACAAATACCTTTACTGCCTCTTCTTCAGGAATGACAGATATTGACTGAATTCTCCATTGGGGATCCTCTACCATGTGAAATGGTTCGCAGAGTAATGTGGAACCTATAAAGCAATAATAGTAATAATAATAATAATAATAATAATAATAATAATAATAATAATAATAATACAATTTTATGTAGCACGATCCCCTTAACAATAGTACACAAAAATATACATGTTAAAATGAAATTATCCAATACCTAGTAAATTACATTGATTTCGCAACATATTCATTCTTAATTCAGACAGCCTTACTTACTTACAAATGGCTTTTAAGGAACCCCCAGGTTCATTGCCGCCCTCACTTAAGCCCGCCATCGGTACCTATCCTGTGCAAGATTAATCCAGTCTCTATCGTTATATCCCACCTGCCTCAAATCCATTTTAATATTATACTCCCACCTACGTCTCGGCCTCCCCAAAGGTCTTTTTCCCTCCGGCCTCCCAACTAACAATCTACATGCATTTCTGGATTCGCCCATACGTGCTACATACCCCGCCCATCTCAAACGTCTGGATTTAATGTTCCTAATTATGTCAGGCGAAGAATACAATGCGTTCAGTTCTGCGTTGTGTAACTTAATCCATTCTCCTGTAACGTCATCTCTTTTAGCCCCAAATATTTTTCTAAGAAACTTATTCTCAAACACCCTTAATCCATATTCCTCAAAGTGAGAGTCCAATGTCACAACCATACAGAAAACCGGTAATAGGCCTATAACTGTTTTATAAATTGTAATTTTCAGATGTTTATTAATTCAGACAGCCATTTAATACACATTATCAATTGTATGAAGAAACTTGACAAAGTTAAGAGAGATATCCTCTACAGCGTCTTACAAAAATTTACAAACTGGATTATTACAAAATATGTAGGAAATCTAAAAAACAAAAAAGTAATCAGATGGAAGATAAATGAATAGAAATCATCTACAGAATAGAATTAAACTTTTTTTTCCAGATAATCAAGTCTCAATCTCCAATACAGAGTAGGCTACAATGTTCTCATTAAAAGTGTGGCAATATATTTTGCTTTGGACATATTACTGGAATGATATTTTATTAAAAGGGCTACTTACGAAAGAGAATAACACTACACAAAATACATATGTTTCGAAAAATGACATATTTTTATTACCGGTACCTACATTGTGTCCCGCGCAGTAGGGCCTTCGTCTAAGACATTATGTCAAGTACCAGCATTCCGAAATGCATTCGGGTCTTCACGAGGGAAAAAATTTACTTATGAAATTTCGGCCAGGGTATGATACCTGTGCCTACTCAGAATTGTGATGCATTTAGAGATCTACGTATGATAGGCAGCGAAGTCCGTTTTCGAAAACTAGCTAAAATATCTAGGGGATTATCACGCTGACCACACGATACCTCCGTTCTTTTTTATCATTCACCTCTGTTGAGGCATTTGGACGTGAGTCTACAGCCGGCTGGTCGGCCTTTGCACTTCATAGACTGTTGCGCCACGGATTGTTATTATAGTCCGCGTCACCATTTTTGGCGTGTGAAATAAGTAAGGAGAATAATTGCTAGTGCCTTACCTTTAACGTAGTCAGTCTGACAACAGTGTTTGACAAATGGCTGATGTGACGTGTATAGGAAGTGATACCATTCTCAGCTGCACTAGCAATATGCTCACAAACTGGGCATTATACTCTAGGACACACGCCAAAAACGCTGGCGCCAGCTGTACTACCCGTCCCTTGTAAATTTACCAGTGTTGAATCCACGAACTAGGAGAGTACGTCACACTCCTCCACGAATGCTTTGATCCCCTCAACGCCCCGCGCACCGTAATCGCCTACGATGTCTTGAAATCAACAACAGTGGCGACATCAGCGCTCAGCAGTCATGTAACATGGGGCGAGTAGTAACTAGTTTTTCTTTAATTGGTTATTTAACGACGCTGTATCAACTACTAGGTTAGAGTGAATGGGATTGGTGATAGATTGCATTTGTCGAGATGACACCGAGGATTCGCCATAGATTACCTGTCATTTGATTTACGGTTGGAGAAAACCTCGGAAAACTCCCAACTAAGTAATCAGCCCAAGCAGGAATCGAACCCACGCACGAGCGCAACTCTGCATCGGCAGGCAAGCCCCTCAGCCAACTGAGCTACGACGGTGGCCCAACTAGGTTGTTACAATACAACACATGAAAATGGTAAATATTTACAGTGGTGTATATATTCATTCATTCACAGTGTTCTGACCAAGGGATACAAACCCAGCATTCTCTAGTCTTTCCTATTTTCTGCCTTCCTCTTTGTCTTCTCACATGATCCACATATCTTAATGCCGTCTATCATCTGATATCTTCTTCTGCCCCGAACTTTCTTCCGTTCACCATTCCTTCCAATGCACTCTTCAGAAGACAATTTCTTCTCAACCAGTGACCCAGCCAATTCCTTTTCCTCTTTCTGGTCAGTTTCAGCATCATCATTTTTTCATTCACTCTTTCCAACACAGCTACGTTTCTTATTCTGTCTGTCCACTTCACACGCTCCATAGAATATCCTTCTTGTCTTCACCCAAGCATTTCACTAATTCAATGGGAATTCAATCAACTCCTGTTGCTTTCCCAGTCTTCATTTCCCTGAACGCTAGTTCAACTTCCCTTAAAATAGAAAATCCTTTTTTGTCTTCTGATACTGCTGCTTCGTCCTCTATAGCCAAGTTACATGAACGATTCCCTGTCTCATGTAACTCTTGTACATATTTCGTACATCTGTTCAGTATTCCTTGTTTGTCTGTTATTTAACTTCCGAGTTCGTCCTCTATGAACCACATGGATTTGCTTATGTACATATAATTGGGATAAATTTAGTCTTCCAGCGATGATGAATGTCTTGAAGTGTTGCACAGTTTCAACTTCAAAATTAAAGGTCGACACCAATACGAATTCTTGAAAGCAACGTAACTCTAGATCCCTCGCCAGTATTAGGAACAATTCTGATACCGAGCGTTGGTAGAGCGCTGGTACGTTCAACCAGAGCTCCCGGGATCGATACCCGGCCCCGGAACAATTTTTACCTTGAAATTATTCAAATCTGCTTTACAGGGAGCTTTACCTGAAAGACTAGATTTGCATAATGTATACGTCACTGTGTACGTTAACAGAAAACCACAATTCCAAGTCACACAGAGATTGTGTGCACTCGATGTGGGTCTCTGGCGTTCGTCAGCCCACGCGAGTTGTGTGGATATAAAGGGAAAAGTTGAGACGGTGTCGGGTGGAGTTCCCGGGTAGCTCAGTTGGTAGAGCGCTGGTCCGTTCAACCAGAGGTCCCGGGATCGATACCCGGCCCGGGAACAATTTTTCCCTTGAAATTATTCAAATCTGCTTTACAGGGAGCTTTACCTGAAAGACTAGATTTGCACAATTCTGATACCATTCAGCACGAACCAGGGGATCAACCGTGAACATTTCACATGAAGAAGTACTGTACAGGCGTCATCGAAACTCGTATATCTTGCCTCCAAACTACATTTTTGTATGTAATTAAGGAAATAGTTTGTTGTCATGGAGTATGTTAAAGGAATGTCGGTGTAAAACCGCGAGAAAATTCCGGAAATCCATCCTGTGCACTAGAGTTGAGCTAACGGAAGACGTCAGTATTGGTATTAGTACACTAAAAATGGTGATTGCAGTGGTGGAAGTTGTAGGCCAATGTGTAGTAATGTTAATGGAGGTAGTAGCAGATGTTAAAAATGAAATTAAATCCATAGCGCAACAGTCCATGAAAGGACAAGGTTTACCAGTCGGCTGCTGGCGCGGAGGTGAACGATCATCCAACACGAGCTGATGTATGGTTTAGTTAGCACGATGTCGTTATACCTGGTTTCGCAACCGGATCTGGTTGCCTTTCTTAGCTCCCCAAATTCATCACAATGCTGAGGAGGCACCGATCCCATACACTGACCGAAATTTCTTGACAAAAATTCCTTCCCCATGATGAATAGAACCTGCGCGAATTCCGTAACAAGAGTTCCAGGCATAATGTTACAGCGTGGGACAGTATTAGTTGTAGTAATAAATAAAACACATACATATGGACATCTGTTCTGGCACCGAGTGTGTTTTGAGTGACGTAAATAATTTAGAATCATCTCGAAACTGCTTGAATCGTTCAGGAACGCCCTAAACAAATGGAAATAATTAAGATTATTTATTTGAGTGAGTTTCTGGACATACTTGTGTTACAGATAACGAAGAGTTTGATATTTTCCTCTGAATAACGAACTTGGATCACCCAAAAGAAGACAATAAGAGCTAGAGAACGTCTTGGGAGTGAAGCATTAGCTATGAAACAGGCGAGAGCCAACCGTCCGAATGCAATAGGTCGATCTATTACTACGTAAAAGAGCATGGATTTGGTGACAGGAATACTGACTTGTCACTGTTACTTGAAAAATATCTTCAAGTCATGGTTACCACCGATGACCCCGCGTGTAGGCGATGTGATGTGGGAAGAAAGAAGACACTGTTTTACATATGTTGCACCGATATTCTAATTGGATGGAGTCTAGTATAAATGCCTCGGAAACTCCTCTTGGGTTCTGGGGGATTTAAAGGAGATTAAATCAGTCAATCATGCCTCTACATTGCCTCTCTAATCCCTGCAGGTGGGTACACAATGGACCGAATTAATAGGCCTAAGTGCTGGAAGATCATTTTACTTTGCTTTAAAAATAGTGGTGGTAGTATGAAGAGAGTAGTAGTAATAGGTATACCAATGTTAGTAAGAACAACAGATACTGTACATCGTTAGTATTATCTAGCGGCAGAAAGAATATGATGCATTTTGGCACGAAGAAGAATACTCCACGCCACAACATTCGCTACAATTTCGCAGGACGTTATTAAACGCAAAATTCACGAATTTTACAACACTGGAATGTACCCGACGAGGGAATAATAACTGTGACTACTGACACAATTATTTGCAGATGACACAAGTACAGTAATTAAAGCCAGTAACTCCAACACATTCCAAACTTCAGCAGAGGAAATTATTTTCAGATTTTTTGACTGGTTCTCAGCCATTAAATTATTAAATTGTAACAAAACTAATATAATCCAATTTAAATCCTACCCAAATTCAACCTCGCAAATTTCTAGAGCAATAATTAACAACATATCCCTAATATAAAAAACAATAACAACCAAATTTCTTGCTTACAAATCGATAATGTGTTAAATTGGAAAAATCATATTAAAGAAATATTACTCCCAAATTAATTCAGCATGTTTTGCTATTAAATCTATGCAAGAGATAGTAAATGAATCGGTCCATACAGAAAGGGCTTCAGTCACAAATTTCAAAAAACGAGATATAGATGGAAATCATATCTTTATGGGTGGCTCCATCGGCCTGTGCAGAAAGGTATTCAGTCCAATGTTTGGAAAGATAGAAACTGAAGCGTCAGGCTCAGAGTTCTATGCAGAAAGGAATAGAGTTGGCATTTACACAATGTTTTCTTTAGTGTTCTCAAAACTAGGTCTAATGGACTAAAGCCCTTTCTGTATGGAGCGATTCATTAATAAAAATACCTTAAAACATTATACTTTGCATACTTTCACTCGGTAATGAGTTTTGGAATAATATTGTGGGGAAATTCTACAAATAGTAACAGTATATTCCTACTACAAAAAGAGTAATTAGAATAATAGTAGGTGCGAAATCTAGGGGACTATTTAAAAAACTACAAATAATGCCCATGGCTTCTCAGTATATTTTTTCATTAATAAACTTCCTCCTATGCAATCGCGAAAAATTTTGTAAATAATTCAACAGTTCACAGCATAAATACTGTACAAAAAATGACTTTCATACTGTATCGGCAAGTCTAATGTGCTATAAAAAAGAAGTGCGTTATATGGGAGCAAACATTTTTAATAGCCTCCCTATGGATATAAAAAAATCAAACTCAAAACATAAGAATATTTAGAGCCAAATCAAAGAAGTACCTAATTTCTCACGCCTTCTATTCTGTAGGTGAATTTATGACTTTCAACAACTTTGCATGAATATTTCTGTTTTGTATTAGGTATTGATGCCAAACCTTTGTATTGTACTAGTGGGTAGACTATATTGTAAAACACTTCTGAATATATTTCAAATAGACTGTGACTATAACTAAGATTTTATAGTACCATTAAGATTATTTTTGACATGTTCCATATTCTAGCTATGAAGCGATGTACAAATACCATGGAATGTAAATAAATATCATACAATACAACACAATAGTAATGGAAGAAATTACTTTCTAGATTTTTAAAAGTTCAATGGGGAAACTTCTGACCAGCCTTGGATATTAATACAAGAGGAGCGATGACTGTAGACATTTTTATCGAAAGAAATGACAGTTCCTCTCCTATGGACAATGCATTCCATAAAAGAAGAATCATCTCGACGCCCTATAATTAATTTATATTGATGAACAGTGGATAAACCAAACCTATGTTAGTATAAGAAGCATATGGCAAAATTCTATATAAACTGGCTGCCTCAAGGCGCCCACTGGAAAGGGAACACGTCTAATTGCCTGTCTTGCAGGCTCACGGAATTATAGATTAATTGAAGAAGCAAAAATGGTATTTGAAGTAAGCACCAATAGTGATTACCATTAACAGCTAGACTGCTATATATATAAATAATGGCTTATAGTTCTCCGAAGTTTGGGAGAAGGTTGTGTTGCCTTTATTGACAATGCTTCCCAACATTCTTGTGTGTGGGAGAATATTGACGCTACTAACACCTAGAAACAGGATACCGTGTCTTAGCTTGCAAGCAAACATTCATGACGAGCTACGAAAGTCGATCCTCTAGTTACTGCAAATAGTGAATCAGTATAAAGGATTATTCCTCCAGGTATACGAATTGGATAAGGTTGCTGCAGAAATGGGTCATGACGTCACGAGGCAGTTTGTCTGCAAACTTATCACTGCCAATATAATTCCAATGAGCTACTATAAAGTCATGTAAATGTAGAGATATCAGTTAAAAATAAAACTTTCAATATTAATTATGTTCGACAGTTGTTGGAAGAAGCATTGGACAATGTTACAGTCAAAAATAGGAGTTATGTGCCACACTCTCACATACTACAGGGAGGGGATTTCACGAAGGACAACGATAGGACGAAGTTATTGGAAGAGTTGTAAATTTAGAGTGACATTTCTAAATTGGACAGTCATAATGGTGACGAGTTTGAAATAGTTTTTGATGTGATGTACACCAATGTTGTATACAGTTTGTTTTAATGAATCGATAAATAATTGTTTTACAATGTACACATGATATTGACGTTGATTGTACAGGGACATCATTTTATTTTTACTTCAATTTTTATTGTACCTGAGTTTTTGAATGTACTTCACTCCCACCCCTTCTACTAATGAAGTTCCAACTGTCCTCCACACAGAACCAAGACCGCATAGAGTAAACAATACTGAGATAGTGAGTATAGTACGTTTCAGAAATATGTTCGCGTTTTCCAGTGACGAAAGAGCTTTCAATATTGAATCATATTTTCGCACAGGTGCTGTCGTCCGTTTGCCTACGTCGCATCCCGATTTTCCCCACCTGCTTCTGCTCACGCCGCTGTAAAGGCTAGTGGCTGGGCTGTCTTAGCTCTTTTCTGAAAACTTTAATTTCTGTTAGGAATTGGACGTCTATGTAATATTATACAACTGTTTAAAATAACTTAAATAAAAGGGCCTCGTTAAATAATTAATTGTCACGTGATTTCCCTCCTTTCTACGATCCTGCGACATATCTACTTGGACGGACAGTAAATAGCATGTCTGAGTAATTTTATTTTTTCGGATCGGGCAGAAGTGAAGATTGAATTTACAGTACGTAAGGTACTTTTTTACAGAGTAGGTACAGAATTATTTCAACATGAGTTATTAGTACGAAGGACGAAACTGGTAATTGAAATTAGATGCAATAGTCTATAGTGCGATAATATGCACAAAAGAACTGAAACCTGTATCGAAATGAACGGTCACCGTTTTCAAAAATGTGTTTAATTATCCATATTATGATTATTTTTCATTCTCTACAGTGTACGCTAATGTGCTGTAGACAGTATAATATACACTGCAGAATGAATACGTTTGCATGGATAACTCAGTTCGTAAGTAAAAACACTTATTGTTAATACTGTAGTGTATTTTGATGACACAAAAACATAATGAAAATTATCAAACTCAAAATTGCGATATTTCTAGTTTACGTAAATGGATTAACTACTTTTCTTCCCTCCTATACCTAGTAAAGTGATTTGTTTTTATTTTACGCAGTATCATCGAACTCCAGTCGTGGAAAGGGGTAGCAAAATGTATACCCAGGTTAATATTAAAAATGTTAGTAAAAATAAAATGATGTCCCTGTAAGAACACTGATTACTCTGCGCATTATTTTTTGTATGTAAGTAAAATTATTTTCAATGCGCAAGATTAAATCACAAGATCTGTACTACACAATTTATGAGCTATAGAAGCCGATGACAATATTAACGATACCCAATATCCTTCAGATTTTTAATTTCAAATATGAGGTTGAAAATTAAACAATGAATTGCAATATCATTTTATTGAATATTTTACTCTATTTCTTACAAAACGTAGCTTATGTTTGCAAAAATTACTCACGCAAAGAAGTATGGCTGTTTAATGATTCTTTTAACATATTCTGGGTTTATAATTATTATAGAAGAAAAATTCGCTCATCCTCTGAAATACTGAAGTCGAACCACAGCCTTTTGATTTGTAGGAGGACGAATTTACATTTCAACAACAGTGGAATTAATATTGAATTAATACAACCCACAAATGCACAACTTGTGGCGACGTAGAGAAATTAAACTGCCTCAGGTAATCGCATTCAGATTCAGTAGCAATTAGCTTGAAAACCTCCTGTATATTGAAATACTGAACTTAATACGAATATTGCGGCAGGTTTTACATTAGAGAAGAAATCCCCCCATCATACTTGATTATTGGGATATACTAATAATACAAGCAATGTACAACACTGGAATACATATTTTGTTAATCTCCCTCGTACATTTTATAGCTTGGGGAGGAAAACTGCTCGCCCGGGGCTAATTAATCTTGATCCCTGTGTTGTGGTGTATTTCTATCCATAAATTCCATCTCTCCCTCTCAAATTACTGGCTTCCTCATCGTTTGGGAGATGAAGAGCCCTTTGTTTTTACCTCGGGGGCGACATTAAAAAAATTTAAGAAGTTTTCATTGGGTCCCTCTTGAATAGTCCTATACCATCACGTCCCCAAATGACATTGTTACTTTAGCACGAAGCTTCGTTACTAGTAATAACCCACATCTACCTCAGGGGTCGCAAAAGTCACCCCGACTGCAAGGTGATATAATGCATCCTGCTAAGTTGTATCTTGTTGAAAGCGCGATGAAGACATTTAACAAAAAGTAATGGTAAACTAATGGGACTGAAAAACGTAAGAACATTAAGTTCTTAATTTCTTACTCTGCTAACGCTTTATCAATTACAGTTGTTACTGAGGGATGATGATCATTTGCTTTTTCCTAAGCATACGGGTATACTAATTGCGACATATTAGGGTATTTGCACCGTGTCCTAGATTTAGACACATCCAAAATTTGAGTTACATGTGAGAAGGTCCGTTCCAAACCATATGAAGTTCACTGATGTAATTTTTTCAGGAGAGAAGAAAAACTGTTTATGTGGCAACCAAGGGAAGTAAATTAAAATATTAAAATTATTAATTACCGGAAGAACTTAATTTATCTGTAGTAATGTCACAAGAGGTCTGAGATTCGCCGATAAATCCACGAGCGAAGCGAGTGGATTTATCTGGGAAATCTCAGATCTCGAGTGACATTTATTAGGACTATTTCGTGAATAAAATAAAAATGTAAATAATATATACCTAAAATTCGATCACAAAATGTTAATAATTGTATATTAACGAATACTTAACCTATGCAGACATTGTGAAGTTGAAATACTCGTAGATAAATATCGATTACTGCAATAAAGAAATTCGACGTTATTATTCAGTAATGCCAATTGCGAAAAGCGAAATACAGGTTTAACAATGTTAATTACATATACTGCACTTTTCTCTTATTATTATAACATAAATACATTTTCATTATCTGCTGAAATCATAATTTAATTTAACAGTAACAGTGGGGACAGCTATATGTATTCACAGCGAGACATGTTGCTACACAGTGAAGCCATCTCTGTATAGATGGGCCTAATTAAAACACGAATTTTATTACGCCATACGGAAAGCAGTTTCATCAAAGACATTATTACTATGCAAGGTCTTTGGGTTTGATATGCGATGATGTTACATAAATTTGAACATCTGACTTTGTATTAATATTGTTTAATTTCATTCACGAAATACAAATTTTATAGGCTACTTATTATAGGTTAAGTTACCTGTGGTAGCAGGACCAATGTCAGCTGTGCCTTATTTCGACCGTTACACACAATCAGTGCTACACGAAAGCATTTTTATAGCTCGACAAACGCATTCTCGCTACAGTGTGTAACGGAACTAAAGCTGCATCTACACAGTTCAATATTTTAATCGCGTAAGCGTGCAATCTGGGAAGAATATTGAAAGAATCAAGTTTAAAAGGTACATTCAATTAAGATGCATGAAGATATTGTGTCTACATGGAGCACCGTTTTGAACGTCGTTTTCACTGCGTCAATATATTAATTAATACCTATTGAATATCAATCTTGCATTCATTGCTTTAAAGTTGAAGGAAAAGTTTAACCGTGTAGTTGCATCTTAATGTATTCATGATCATAAATTTTCTGGGAAACAGTTGGCGACAACGACTAAACAAAAGAACGACCATGCGATAAATCGATAGCGATAAATCTACCTGCAAAAATTATCGCAAAGTATGACTTGATTGGTTGGAATTAAAATTTTCATTACACTTCATTGGTCGAAAATGGAATGACTTCATATAAACGAAATAGTCAGAATAAATTATATTTGAAAATCACTTTTACATCAGATTGTTCTGAAATTCAGAAAATATCATGGATATAATACTGTTTGAAGTGAACATAAAAAAGAAAAAATCATTTCTTTCTTTATATTTGTAAAAATTCAACCAAAGCAATTGTGTAAGTAATAGGTAACACTCTTTGATTTACTCCTATGTAATATTCAATCACAAAGGTAATGTTCATTAATGCTAACGATGTCGATCAGCTTTCTTTTTTGTTGAAAAATTCCTTTCCTTGACCCTTCTTACTGTATAGGAGAGTAGTGGGTACAGTGAGACACAAAATATTAAGACATATGTCTGGAAGTGAAATTTCAATTATTTTTTAAATCAAGTGCAACAGAAATATACATTAAAACATGGAGTACAATAATATATAAACAGAAATGTTAATAGATAAAGGACATAATATACAATGCGTGTTTGTCAAAAAAATGCAAATGTCTCATTGTTCCCATTCAGGAGGGTACAGTGAGACACCAGTGTCAATTAACGGACATTGAAATGATTTGCATTTATTTCAAAAGAGAAGCAAGCTTGCTGTCTCTTTATTTTGCAATGTTCTGTAGACTTATTTAGAATCATTTTGATGTCTGACCTCGAAACCATTGAAATATCTGGAACATTTGGAAAAGTGAAATTTCCATGACTTTTCAAACTTTTGCTAAAAAAATAAAATGAATTTTTGGTGACAACAAAGCTTATAATTATAAGAATTTAATTTAATTCTTTATTATTTTTTAATATATATATATATATATATATATATATATTTTTAATTTTGTGAATAATGTTTTATTTAAGAAACCATTAAAATGTAATGTATCCATTATTTTAAGCTATAGTTCCTAAATTGGTTACTAATATGTTCATTTTTAATGTTAGATACCGGTAAATGTAATATAATTATAGTTCATTTTTGCAAATCATTGCTCAATGGGAACAGTGAGACGTCTCAGTGTACCCTTCAATGGCATGCCTCACTGTTCCCTTTACGCATAGTTCGTTTAAAAATGGCACCATCACTTCAAAATCAAAACAAGAAAGACGAAACTTTGCAAAACATAACGTCAAATACCATAGTATTAGGTAACAAAACATTCATATTTCTATTTAATTTGTATATCCAATATAACCTTCATTAAACACAAGCCAGCATTTTACTTCTAGAGTGAAAGTTACGAATTATTTTTTCATCATTCACCTTTATAACTAGAATCAAATCGAGTATGAAAATACTGTTACTTTACTCATGCAATATACAACTCCACTGTTACAAACATTTCAACATCAAAATTTACCATCTAATAAAAAATGTTTCACTGTTCTCCCTGTGTCACTGTACCCACTTCTCCCTTTTCACGTGCGGGAATTGCACAAGTGGCACTGACTTCCCCTGTGCTGGCACGGTGGTTCGAACAGTGTTAAATCAGGATCCTTAGGAATGTTTCTGCAGATTGAAACAAGAACATCCTCTTGTACACTTAGCGGCAAAAAGAATGGGCCGACTCTTGGTCAATAGAAATGCTAAGTTCTATCGCGCGGTTCACTCGTGTAAACGTAACGCACTGCAAGGCATTGCTGTGGTGTCTCTTCATTGAAAGTCACCCGTCTATAATGTACCAAACCTTACGAGCAGTGTGTGGCCCAGTGGTAAGAAGTCTGACATCCGTACCAGAGGTTCTGAGTTCGCCTCCCGGTACGGTAAAATTATTATTATTTTTTTTATTTTAACTTTTACTTAATTTATTAGTTTAAATGTGAAATGGGATTTGTTAACAAACTTCGTTATGCCTGGCTTGTAAAAATATTATTGCCCATCACCTGTGGGCTATTAATAGGCGAGATCTGGCCTGTATAAACAAAAATACTTGTTTCACATCCTAAAAAACCGGACGGATATCAAACACAAATAAATAATTAAATTAACAAAAACAAACAATTTTTTAATATATTAACAAAACAAGGCCTGTGGTGGGGACTAGTATCAGTGGCCATTCCTACAATAAACTAGAGCAGTACTATCGTTGCTATTGGAGTCAATTACCTCGTCGGAGAAAATGACATTTCTCCAATCGAAGTCCTGTCGGAGAGTAGCATACGCAGAATAAGCTATGCGAACCAGGGCAATGAGTTATTGTTTCTGTGCCATCTTCAAGCGTAATGACGAGACAGAACGTTGTATTAGCAGATAGCAGTATTGCTTGAAAGAGAGAGGGAGGTTTATTATTTATTAGAGTTTGGGCATATTCTAGGAGATATCGCCACATAGCTTAGCGGGACACATATGATGACAAATTTGTAATTAAAAAAAGAAGATTGGGGGAGATTCGAACCTTGACCTGCTACTATCAATTTGTTCAATAGACAAATGCCGTAACGACTTACGCTACTGTGACTGTTACTTTCAATTCGTCATAATACATGGTTTTACTGTTCATATTCGCTCCGGTTGATTTTGTATTTCTCAATTTTATTATTATTTCACTCTTCAAGGGCCCTGATGTATCTAGAATCAACCCGCCATTCGATTTTATTACATATTTTAGACTCTTAAACAAAATACAGCAAATTTAAATGGTTTAATTAAGTGTTACCTAGTGAACTACGGCATTGACGAGACGAGCATGCGCAATGTATGTCTCTGGAACTTAGAAATTGTCGGCCGGCCCATTCTTTTTGCCGCTAAGTGTACATTACATGATTATTGTAGAAAACTGTTTTTAATAAAAATAAGCATCCTAACACCTATTAAGGGAACTGGGTAGTGATACTGTGCGATTAAAACATTACAATACAAAAGTTTAGTTGAATATTTCTAGGCTTCTAGTGCTCAGAAAGGAATAAAAATTTCCAGGCTTATGTAATCAATCATTCTGAATTCAGTGGTATAAAGGACAACTAATTAGTTTCGTATCCAAGTGCAAAAGAAAGGCCCTAACTGATAACCTGTTTTCCAACCTTGCTAGGTGTACCTCATTCTTCAGGTGCACATTACTTGCTACTATCTTCACTCATATACCTTGTATTTTTTTAAGTTATCCAGTATTGTGTATTGTAAATGCCAAAGCAAAATTTAGTTAAATATTTCACCCCTAGTGAAACAGAAAAAAATATTGAATTTTGTTTAAAATTTTTTACAATTTTTTCAATGCATATACATTTTTTTCTCGTGTTATGTGTGTGACATTTTTAAAACCGTAGGTCTACAATGTAGAACACAGACTGCAGAAAACACTGTAAAAATTTCATGTAAATTGATTCAGTAATTTGAGAGAAAAATGCACTTAAGTTTGAAAATGTCAACTTATGGAAAACTGCATAAAAAGAAGAATGTATGAATTATATGCACCGCCAAATTTAAAGAGGTCATTTAAAAGGCTTATCTGCAGAAGTGCCCTACACAATATTTATATTGTTTTAAAGACCAGTTTTGTAATTTATTTTAAAACACAAAAAAAAATCCGATTTTTGACCCCTAATTACTACCTGGTTCCCTTAATTAAAGAAATGGTAAAAAATATTACACTGAAGTTCACTCTGTTGCTGTTGTGCTGTTTTCTTCTTCACTCTTTTCCTGGTTCCTCTGCTATTCTCACCTATAGGCACTTCTCCCTCCATTTTCACAGATATCACACGCACAATTGGACTGCAGCGGCACTGAACTGATACGAAGTTCGACAATAAGTCAATACTGTAAATTGGCGCTAGTTTATCTCAGTGCAGGAAATTTGACACGCTAACTTACAATGACTATTTCGTTTATATGATGTCATTCCATTTTCGATCAATGAAGTGTAATGAAATTTTGAATTTCAACCAATCACAGTCTCACTTTGCGATAATTTTTGCAGCTATATTTATCGCTATCAATTCATCGCATGGTCGTTCTTTTGTTTAGTCGCTGTCGCCAACTGTTTCCCCGTAAATTGATGATCATGAATACATCAAGATGCAACTACACGGTTAAACCACAGTCTAGTATATACAGTCACGAAGCTCAATACGTAGTGAATATGCATCCATAGATAGTTGCTAACCACTAGGTTCGCTAATATCGCCTCATTACAGACAATGCGAAATAGTACCGGCACAGTCTATTGTTCCTAGTACCCTCAACAAATTTTCTGTCATTACGCGGTAACGATTTGTTTTACATGTATGAGTATTTTTAAATTTAATTTAATATTCACCATAGTCATATTACATGGTTTATTGAAACTTGTTTATCACTTATGTGTTCATTGGTGTCCCATTGTCTTTTGCTTCACTGTTTCGTGATTTTGTTGATAGTCATTATGCTATTCACTGTTCAATGTTCACTATCATTATTCATTCCATTCATTCATTCATTCATTTATTTTATTCCATAGATCTTACATGAGCAATGAAGCTTTAAGATGTGGAACATGTTAACATTTTACAATATTACAATTACAATTTTTACAAATTTTTATAGTTTTACAATTTAGTAATTTTCTACAATTTTTACAATGTTGTACAATTTTTTTTACATTTTGGCGAGATGTAGTGAGATGAAATGAGGTCCGAGGATTCGCCAAAATATTACCCGGCATTTGCCTTTTCGGTGGGGGAAACCTCGGAAAAACTCAACCAGGTCATCTTTGAGTTAATGATATTAGTTCTATTTACACTATATATATACACTTTCAGTAATTATAATTATAGTGATTATAATATTTTGCTTATTGAGTGTGTATACGCATGTTACAAAACTGAGGCATATATTTACAATTGTTCAAAGTTTATACCGTTAAGATAGTGCATAAATGATTTCAAATGCTCTTTTATGATGTATCTATAATTTATTGGCCAATTTCTTCCACTCCTTGTTGCTTTCTTGAAGACACTGCGCTGTTGGTTCAAGATTTGGCAATCCCACAGAAGATGATCGACTGTTTGGTCAGCTTCTCCGCAAGGACATCCTGGGCTTTCCGAAATTCTGAATCTGTAGTAATAAGATCTGAATTTCCCGTGACCAGTTAGTATTGATGTAAAGGTACGGTTTGTTTACGGCGATCAACGTCGGACGCACATCGCCGGCGATTATAAACGCTGGCGATGATCGCCGAGAAGTGGTTTCTTTATTGACGCACATCGCTGTAGGTTCTCATTTGTTTATTCTTTCAGCTACTACATATGGTCAACTAAAGTAATGTAGGCCACGGACATAACTTAAAAATTATATGAATAAATCCAAGATAATGAAGTTGCTATTTATTCTAGAAGAGGGAGATGACGATATCGAACATGGGTATTATAAAAGGAACAAGCTACAGACTAATGAAATATTCAGGAATAGGTTTACAGAAGGCTGTTTTAACACACTGATAATGAGACGTCTTTGTAAAAACGCTACAAAATTTAAGGAATATTTCAGACTCTCACCTGACCAGTTTGATTATGTTTTGAGTTTAATTGAAAATGACAATGTTAAATTACCTACAAATTTTGTCAAGGCCCCCGTAACTCCAGCTGAAAAATTGGCATTAACCCAGGTTATGAACTAATTATTATTATGATTATTATTATTATTATGATTATTATTATTATTATTATTATTATTATTATTATTATTATTATTATTATGAAACTGTATTACATTACATGGTGTATTCCAAACAATAAGGGTTAAGATCTTTTACCTAAACACCATCGATTATTTCTGTAAAATTTGAGGTTATGGCAGCCGAAATCTAGTGCAAGGGAGCTGGTGGAAAACTTACAGAAGAGAGAATTCCCCCCTTACCCAACATTGAACGAAATTCTCTGGGGCTCGGGCGTGATAAAAATGTAATCTGTAATGTAAGGGTTTATTGTTTAATTTGTTTATTAATTCACATGCTCATATTAAAAAGAGCATTATGTTGTGACACATATTCTATAATAATTTCGTCTTCAGACCGCGAAAAATTACAAAACGTCTTGATTTGTTTTGCAGCCAAAACGTACAGACGGTACAGACGTGGTTAACGGGTACAGATTAGATATTCGATATTACAACATGACCTTGTCTAAATATCGATTATTGAACACGATTGCGGCGATGTGCGCCCTCAATTTGCTTCAGGAGCAACCTCCAGCGATCTGCGTCGCGTCCAACGAACTGAGTTGGCGATCTTCGCTGTAAAGAAACCGTGCGCATTCATTTCAACTGCTAGCAACTCAGGCGACAATCGCTGGTGATGATCGCCGTAAACAAACCGTAGCTTTAGGTTTGGTGTAGCTGGTATGTTGATTTTCATCGTATCTGTCACTGAAGGAAAAGACTACAACTATAACCGAAGTATTTTGTAATGTGCACATCAATTGCCACATATGGTCATGGATTTTCATTCAATATCGCGTTTCAAAGTCTCGATATTCTTATGAAATTTTAATTCACACAGGAAGAGTAAAATAAAATTCTAGTGTGCGACCGGCCAAAAGGGCAGACATCGGCTCGCTCTGACCGTGACCCAATGCTCGTATCACACCATCACACTGACCACTGCGAAGTTGCCGGGATATAGACTTCAAGCCAATCAATGAGCACAAACTCATGCAAAGATACCGACTCCGCTGCTCTCCAACTGAATAAGTTATATATCGCCCTGTCTTAACTTTACGAGGAAAGGATCGTTTCTTATTACTAGAAGCAGAGTTTACATGACTGAGCCTCACCTCTAAGAATGCAAGAACGATGCTTACGTACCTAAAACATACATACATACATACATAAATACACACATACATACATACATACACACATACATACATACATACATACATACATACATACATACATACATACATACATACATACATACATACATACATACATACATACATACATACATACATACATACATACATACATACTTTCGTGGACATTCGAATTAGATTCTAAGCACAATTTAAAGTTGGGAAACTTTCTGGGGAAAGTAATTTGGATTTCTTTTCCTATTTTGGTGTCACTGACGGCAGGATTATAATAGTACATTATGCAACGAGCCTATAATGGTAGTAATTAAGACGCGAGTATGTATGTTTATGAAACAAGCGCAAGCGAGTTTCATAATTTTCATACGAACGTTTTAATTACCATTACAGGCAAGTTTCATGCGAATTTTTATGCTCGACCATATTTCTAACTTGAAATTATTCATAAGTATTCATGTTATGGTCATGTAAGTGAAGAGCGGAAGTGACCTTCTAAATTGTGAGATGTGCGCAGACGCGAAAGTATTGATTTTTTTCTGAGGGACGAATATCATTGACCTTGATATAATCTAGAGAATAACATGAACATTAATCTTGATATAACCTGGAAATTGATTTAGAATTGAAAAACGAGATGACAAATTGAATTTATTTGAATATTATTTACAATTAACGCTAATTATTATAGTAATAGAACATAACCTTCTGCGACAGTATTGGATTTCCAGCCTCCGTGACGTTTCGCTAATTGTCTTTCGATTGCATATCCGAGAATAAACGATACTTGTTGTTTTATAATGGTACAATGGTGATTTCTCATTGGCTGAACAACTGAAGTATAATGAATAGGTGTACTTTAATGAGGTGCATTAAAGGGCCACTACCAGGTGTATAATTACTACATTTCTGCATGGTCGAGCATAAAAGTAATTTCTGATATCTTTCCTCGCATTTTGCTTTTATTTTGCTTCATCCCCTATTCTATCACGAATGAAAGTGACTAAATTGCCATAGGGTGAATGTTATATGTTTTCACTATACTATTAACATTTTGTTGAGTTAATAGGATTTAAAAATTATTCCTCCAAAATAAAGCCAACATATAGGACATATAGGCGTGCTCATTGGCTTTACCTCCTAAGAGCACTGGGCCGAATTCTGGTCGCCTACGCTTACATTCTCTCTATCTGATTTCAGCTTAAATTTCACTTTATGAAATCCAACTATTAGACTAACAAAATAGCTGAAGCATTCCAGATAATCTACCTGAAAGTGATTTATACAGACTTCAATTCGAGTGCTTGGCGTGTAGAAAACAATTACTTTTTTGTAAAGTACGAAATCTAAAATAATACTTAATCTAATGACAGAATAATACTGTAGGATTACTCGAGAGAAACTGCCAGAAATACTGTCTGTATATGTTTATGCATTTTGAAAGACATGCTCAGCATGCAAAATATTCATACTTTTGATTTCGAAGTTCGAAATTCTGATACTATATTGATATAATAAGAGAAATGTTTCAGAAAATGTCTCGAATACCATCTTTTTATGCACCTGGGAATTTAACCTGAGTCTCTAGAGCAGGGGTCGTCAGCACAGAGCACGCTGGGGCTAGCCTCTCTTACCCGCGGAAAACGCAGTGCACTATAGTGCTCTCGCAGCTGCTAGCGGGTATGCTCTCTATCTCTCCCTGTTGCACGACAGTGCACACGGGACGGCACCGCGTACCCATTGCACATTTCAGCGAGTGCTGACGACCACTGCTCTAGAGTGTAAAACAATCGATATTTTGATTGTAAAATAAAAAATCCAGAAGTTTAACTGACATAATAACGGAAGCATTCAATAAAATCTGTCTTTAGCTCCGATATTGTACACCACTGGAAGTATAAATCTGGTGACCAGTTTGTAAAATACCGCTATGTTTGTATGTAAAGTACGAAATTGAAACTCTAGACTGACATAACAATCGAAATTCATAAGACAATCTGTCTTGAATATCGTTTTTGTGCAGCACTGAAAATAAGAGTGCAAATTGTGGTAGGCCTACCCAGAGAGGAAACCCAATTCTTCTTTTTGTTACAATGTACGAAATATAAAAGTAGACTGACATAACCAAAATACACAAAAAGAAAACTATTCGATAAAGCGCTCTGTATGGCATTGAGTATTTTTTTCTAAAGAAAGATAACTGAATTCATTACTGACGCAGTACCGGGGGCATTTGATAAGAACTGTCCAAATTATAATGTTTTCAAGCTTCTGGTATTTGGATCCTTGTGTCCACTGCGTAAAATTATTTTTCATAAAGTGAAAAGTCTCAATTCTAGACCGAATTTGTAACAGGAATGTCAGAAAAAAAAAAACAATAAAAAATTTAGTTCGTGTATGCGTCTGAGTCTTGAATCGAACACCAGGCGCGCAAATGCCTCCCTGCTTTTGATTGGCATGTACGAAATTATTGTTACGGGCATAATATCGGAGCCATTACATAAAAACTGTCCGAATGAACGTCTTTGTACGCTTCTAGAATTGATTTCTTCAGTCTGTAAAAATATCCAAAGTATTGAATGTCACATACATAAACTAAATTCTATATTGACACAATAGAAATATTCTCCAAAAACTGTGCCAAACATGACTTTAATCCGTGAAACAAGTTAGACGTTAGAGATTTGAGATGTTGTCTATGAAATACCACCACGAACATTTTTACTACCAAATGCAAATATTAGGCTAACCGAGTAAGGAAAGCAGACTAGAAAACCTTCATTAGCACCGTGTTTGTGTAATATAAATTCTGTTTGGACCGCACAGGGTATGAACCATTTTCTTCTTCTATGAGGAAATTCGACATTACTTTTGGCTGTAAAGCACTAAATCCATGTACCAGACTGACATGGTAAGCTGTTCTTACCGAGGATTTGTTTGTAATATTTGTACACATCTCATGAAGTACAAATGGCTGATGATGTCAACGCCACAATCCATTCTTTGCAACTGCGCAGGGAGGGAGAGGTAATGCAATCTCCTGATACCCACCGCAGCTCTCGAGACAATCCTCCCTCCCGCCACCCCCCAAAAAGCTGTACTGGTTCCCATCTCGCATCTAATGGCCTAGAGTTCGCGTGTTGCATTATATTCTACTGCATACAGCGAGGTGCCAAACAACTGGGCTGTTCACGGGCCCATTTACACTGTAGCAACGCTCACTCTCTTCACCGTTGTGGAGTAACGGTTAGTACGTCTGGCCATGAAACGAGCGGGCTCGGGTTCAAATCCTGTTTGGGGAAAGTTGCTTAGTTTAGCTTTTTTCCGAGGTTTTCCCTCAAGCAATTGAAGCAGAATTGCTGGGTAACTTTCGGCGTTTAATATAGGATTCATTTCGAAATCATAATTACATTTCTGCTCATTCATTATAATTTCCGTTTCTTTCGTAGGTTTCGGGCTTGTTCCGATGTAGAGTCGACTGCGGGCCTTCACCGAACTTGGACCACGTCGATATGTGGTCATTCGTTGCTGGTGGTAGCGCTATGCACAGTGGGCTCTCCACTGGGCTCACGTTAACTCCTGTGACCGGGTTTGAGAAACAGCGATGAGTCCTACTTGGAAAGGTAAAAGGGTCATATATGTGGACTGTTTGGGAGTTCGGAGGCGGCGAGCAGGAGGATCTGAAGGGCAGGAGGTCTTAAGGGAGAGGATGGTATTTTTTAAACTTTTTTTCCTTTTTGGTGTAAAATATTAATTTTTTTTTTTGTAGAGAGCTCATAGCTGAGGAAACTCAACCAAGTAAAAATATTTCGAAAAAAAAATTATTTGGGGGCCAAAATTTGAAAAAAAATATACCCAATGCAGGATTGTACTAAAACCGATATATCTACGCCGTTTTTAAATATAGATTCAAACAGTTTTTTGCAATGTATTTGCAAAAGCATGTTCTACAAACTGTCTGTAACAGAATTTTGATATTAGTCCCTACGTTTGTTAAATAAACAATGAAAATTTAATAAAAATGTTCTGATTTCCTTTCTTGCAAACAAACGAACGTATTTGTAAAATGAAATCAATTAACAAAATTCTGTTACAGAGAAAAGTTTCCTAATAGTCGAAAGAATGTGTGTTCTAAATTTCATGCATGTATCTTTAATAGTTCAGAAATTATATCCATTTTTGTCTGGCAATGTAGCAAAAAAAGAAGTTACTGGAAACCGATAAAAGCGGGCGTGTGGTTTAAAAATCCGTAGCGCAGGAAGTTTAAAAATGACGTCTCAACATCCGATAAGAGCACAAATACCCACAAAATGTTATGTAATGCATTCCACACATATTAAAGAGTATTTAATTTTTTTTTTTTTTTTGAAAATTTAATTTACCGGAAACAACAATAAAAGTGGGCGAGTGATTTAAAAATCCATAACGCAGGAAGTTTAAAAATGGCGACTCAACATCCGATAAGGGCACAAATACCCACAAAATATTATGTTATACATTCCACACATATCACAGGGTATTTTAAAGATTTTTTTTGAAAAGTTACTCATTTTTCACCAAAAAATACCATCCTCTCCCCTTAAGGCATGCTCACCATTCCATAGTGGACAGTACAATCGGTTCACCCGAGCGGGGCCTGTGTGCGAAGACACTCCCAGTCTGTGCCCTCACCAGAAGGGTACTAGTAGATAGAATCCTGACGCTCACTTGGCATCACTGGCGTTGCTCAGGTGTAATGAACTAAACTCGGCAATATTCCGAAGGCTACTCTTGAACGTGGGTTCTAGTTGCGCCAGAGCTGACCGCAGACTTGGATTTTTTTCACAGAGTAAGGCTGTTACACTAATGTCAGGTAATCCCCTGACAAATTCTGCGATTCGACTTGCTAAATACCATCTCGCTATCACCAAGTTCACTTGAACAAGAACTTAACTGCAAAATCTTGAATTTAAGATATAGAGCTTCAAACATTTTAGATTTGGTATGACGGCATTCTGTAGAACGAAATTAAAATGTTTTAGACGGCGCTGTGTTCATTGTAGGGAAATAATATTTTGTCAGATGGGACATGTGTTATTAGTGGTTCAATATAGTCTATGCTGGGAAGGAGAAACGCCGTTACACATGTTAAGTTGTTATTCCAAGGAACGCTTGAATTCTATCAACGTTAACGTTAACTTAGTAATTGATACAGCGATGTTAATTGGATTTTTAAAACAGATATTCTTCGACGGTTCAAGTTTTTATTATTTATTTATTTATTTGTTTCTTTCTTTATTAATCTGTTTGTTGATTGGTTTATTTGTTTCTTAATTTGTTTAATTGTTTATTGGTTAATTTCTTTGTTTTATTTGTTTCTTGTGTGTTTATTTGTTAATGTATTTATTTATTTGCATTTACATATTCATTCATTTACTTGGCAAGGAAATTTTCTTCTATTTCATTCAAACAACTGGTATGTTGTCGGGAGGGGACATACGCAGAAATGACAAAAAGAAAATAAAAAAATAATGGCTTTAAAAACAATATGAGATATTGTTCATCATAGCTCAAAATAATTTGATAGCTTAATGTTTGTAAATACACTTAAAATTTAAATGCCAGCTGCCACGCACACCTATTACCAGGAACTTTGTACCATTAGTCAGCCGTTTCCTAAACTTATATTTTCAATTTGCTGAAACCATTTTCTCAGCAACTACTTATTTTAGAATTATAAAATTTCATACAAAGCTCTTCTGGAGAGTAATGAACAAAATATTGCTTTCAAAATTTAATAGTAAATTTTGGTATGCGTTCGGTGTTCTTAAATAGCCTACATGTAAATTTTTATTTAAAAAGGACTTATATTTTATTTATTATTTATAAAATCAAATATACAGTAACAAAAACATAAAACCAAAATCAACATAATCATTGTTACGACGTTTGAAATAGCTGTCAAAATACTACATTGATATAAACTGAAATTTTTGGAAAATTTGAGTGGGAATGGTTGTCATTTTTACACTACCTACTATGGTAAAAATGAAATTCCCTTCCTTAAAAATTATAAAAAAATTAAGGACAATATAATGAGTTGTTTTCTTCGAACCCACCAAGTTTGAAGTACCTAGCTCTGCAGCTTTGGAAGTTATAAGTATAATAATACGACTCTACATTTTTGCAACCGTCCACCTTAAATGGGGTCCTCGCAGTGTTGGGAACACGACATACAGAGACCCGCTATTTGGAAAAGTTTATTTCATTGATTTGAAGAGGGAAAATTTACCTTCTCCAAGGAAATTTTGCTAGCACTTCCAGGGGATATATGTATGTGTGTATGTATATATAATAGAAAATATTGAACATTTTGCCTAAAATTTAGTTAAATGTCAAAGTTCGGAAATATGAAAGAACGGAATGATAACATTAACAAAAGGTTACATTTGACGAAATATATACCAATTTCATTCCAATTATTTAACCTACAACAATACAGTATCCGTCATGTAACTTGGCGGTCGGCCGCGCCAAGAGAGAAAGAGCTACCTTCAGCAATGTTGCTGCGTCAGTGAAGTTAGCAGGTTGAAGACAAAGATCGTAATGTTGAAATACGATGTGAATACAAGAAGTTGGTTAATAAGACATGACGTCATGGTCGATGCCACGGCGCATCTTGCCTGAACCGCCAAGTTACGTGACGAATACTATAGGTATCCTCAAGCATGACATGCTATTTATATAGCTATTTTTTCTATTGAGTCAGCAGCACAAAGATGAGGGTAACTACTCGTACACAGCCACCGGCCTGGCTCAGGCACAGCGCGTTTGTCTGTTGATCCGGAGTTACTTTCGGGCGTAATCTGGATTCCCACTTGGGCTGAATACCTGGTTAGGTTTTTCGAGATTTCCCCCAATCGTAAGGCAAATGTCAGGTAATCTGTTGCAAATTCTTGGCCTCATCTCGCCAATATCATTTCGCTATCACCAATTCCATCGATATTAAATAACCCAGTAGCCGATACAGCGTCGTTAAATAGCCAAGTAAAAAATTCTATCCTTAAAGTTTGCATAACAAGGATTTATAGATAATTTCAGAATAAGAAAATGGCTATCAAAGTATATGATAAGACCAAGGGGTCGCAGACACTTTATTGCTTCGTTTCATGTTTCGGCATGCGTCCAATTTAAAGGCTTCGATTTTGAAACGTATTTGTGGCTAGTAATATGGAAAGAAAACTTACTTATTTTAGCATATAAAAGATTTAACCCATTACTGCATAGCGTCCTAAAAATGAGACGTGCGTAAAATACTGATTACTATGGAACTTTTTCTTGTTTAGTATAGTTGGAGGCATTGTTTAGAAGGTAAATTATTATACTGTATTATGGTATTGCAGTGTTTGAATTCCGCGCGAACATTTGTTCATACCAGCTAATTTTTTACAAGATGGCAGGATAACAGTATTTTGTGACGCACCGCGGGTAAGTTCATTCGTAGTTACTCTGTAATGGTGATACAAAAATCTGATTTTTATTTTCACATAATGAGTTGAATACTTCAGTTTTCATGTGATATATAACAACAATAAAATTTTCTTATATGTTGCTAGGTACAAGGTGAAATAAAATGCCGTCCTAAAAATAGGACGCCATGCAGTGTGCACTCCTGTAGTATTCTATAATATGTATATGGTTTCCATTACATGGTTTTATTTCCAGTCTAACCGTGAGTGAAATTCTGGGGTTAATGGAAAATCAAAATAATAATAATGAGAGTCTAATATATGCGATCCCTCCAGAAGATTTCCATGATACAAATAAATACAGTGATAAATCGGACGAAGAGCATGAGGCTTATTTGAATAATCTTGGCGGTAAAATGCTACTTAGTAAAGCGGAATTACAAAAAAAATATGTAATGATGATAATGAAGACATTGTTGATGAAAGTATGCCAGAGTCTTCTAACATAAAAGCTGCAACAAATGATTTTGAAAGTACATTAGACAAAAATGGAGCTGAGGTTTCTCGCACAAGTTATTGCCGTCCGAAAAGACATTTCCAACACAGGGAAAGTAATACCAGGTAGAAGGCCATCGTACTACTACAACTACAAGTACTATTATTACTACTATAACCACCAACGTACCGCGCCGTGGCATTGTGGTCTAAGGCATCCTGCCTCGGACTCGCGTTCCGGAATGCGCGCTGGTTCGAGTCCTCATGGGGGAAGAAATTTTCTCATGAAATTTCGGCCAGTGTATGGGACCGATGCCCACCCAGCATCATCATGCACTTGTGGAGCTACGATAGGTAGCGAAAATCCGGTTTCGGAAACCAGCTATAATGGCTAGGGGGGAATCATCGTGCTAACCACACGATACCGCCATTCTGGTTGGATGATTGTCCACCTCTGTTTCGGCATATGACGTGAGACCAGCAGCAGGCTGGTCGGTCTTGGCCCTTCATGGGCTGTAGAGCTACGAATTTTTTTCAGTCACCATCATCAGCACCAGCGCTAGCAGCAGCAATAGCAGCACCATCACTAGCAGCAACAGCAGTACCAGCGCTAGCACAGAAACAGCAGCACCAGCGTTGGCAGTACCGATGTTAGCAACAGCGGCAACAACAGTGTGGTGGTCCATCTTCGCTTATTTTCTTGATGTTGCCGTAGTAAATGCTTTGTTTCTGTACAGAAAAATGAAGCCTCAAAACTCTTCAGAATCGCTCCTCAACTTTTGCCGTCTCCTGGCTTTTACAGTACTGAAAAGACATGGGGTGAGTTCCCACTAAGGAAAAATTGTTCCCATTCCATCAGGAGACATAAGATTTGATGGTCAACACCACTGGCCAGTTGAAAATGAAACTCTGCGAAGGTGTGCTAATTGTACAGGGAAAGCAAAGTCCATCTGCAGCAAGTGTCAAATTGGACTCTACCCTAAATGTTTCTACCCTTACCACACAAAATAGTGTTGTGCAATGCGTAGGCTTGTGTGAGGAGGGCAGTTGAACCACTGATTCTAATATATGTATATGTATTTGCTACATAATAAATACATAAATACTATTTGAACTAAAAGAGGGGTTATTCTATTCAGCTACTGTATCACTGACCATTATGCATAGCGTCCTATTTATGGGACGGTCCTTAATTTTTATCCCAGAAAGTAAGTAAAGATAAAAATGGTAAGAAAGCATTCTTAAGTCACAAACTAGCAAACTTAAACTCAGAAACGCATTTTTCAAGTCATTAATAACTTTATGCAGTAATGGGTTAATTCACATGTCTTAGCCCTGGACTGCATCCTCTTTTTTGACAGCTTTGGTTGCGTATCTGGAGTTACTAGTCACCCCACACATTCTTTCGGGCCTGTTGTGTATAATGGCTTTGATTTTGTGTTATATTCTTTATGAATATGTTATACAAGTATTTTTGGATTATGAAAAAATAGATTTCAAGTTGAAAAGACAAATTAACTTTATGAAATTACAGAAATTCTGAATTTAATAACTATAATGGAAATGTCAGTGCTTGAAAATTGCTAATAAATGACCAATTATGAAATGATGTAATTATTTTTATATTTAAAACATAAAGGTTGCTAACTCAATTATTTTTCACACATGAGTTTTAAAAATTTATAACAAATACATTACAGTTTACTTACAAATTTAACAGGCTATTTTAGAAGCGACATGTTTCTAACAATATTGCATAATTTGGAAATAATCGTAGTATTATTTGGAGATTTGCAGGATAAGAACACTCTCATTTTGCACATTCAACGTAGATATTCATTCATTCATTCATTCATTCATTCATTCATTCATTCATTCATTCATTCATTCATTCATTTATTATATTCCATAAATCTTACATAAGCAATGAAGCTTTAAGATGTGGAAAAAGTCAAAAATTTTACAATATTACAATTATAATTTTTACAAATTTTTACAATTTTTACAATACTTTACAATTTTTACAGTTTTGCAATTTTGTAATTTTCTACAACTTTCTGCAATTTTTTACAATATTTTGGCGAGATGTAGTGAGACGAGGTGAGGTCCGAGGATTCGCCAAAAGATTACCCGGCATTTGTCTTCGGTTGGGGAAAACCTCGGAAAAAATCCAACCAGGTGTTCTGAGCATGCCACTTTGTTGCACTTCACACAAGATAATTTTGTTTTCCTGTCTTTAGCTCAGGGACATAAAGCAAATCTAGCTTGTTTCAATCCATGCCCCGATAAGTATACCAGAATTTATATTATCACCTCTTACAGCAATCACTAACACAACGATAAGAAACGACTATAAAAACTTACAAGAGTGCCTGTATACTTGGGGTTACTAACCACCCCAGAAGTTCGTGAAACTTGTGTACTGCTTTGAAACTCACAGACTACTGATGAGTGGAAACTACTGTAAGTAGTGAATACCTGTGATTTAAGAGCTGTTGAAAGCCGTCCAAAAATATGGCAAAAATGTAAGTTTTTGTGGGGTGACGCATCACCCCGGTATGCATTCTATGGTTAAGAAATGTTCAACGTTAACCGCATTTATATTATGGAATGAAATACACCAACGCTGTAAGAATTAATGCGTTCTCTGAAAGATGCCAGAAGTGGTCTGAATCGTTTCTGCTTCAGCTGTAATGCACTGTAACTTCTTCGCCAACTGGAATTGTTGTAAGTTGTGCACTTTATGGCATCCCATGTGATTAGCCATAAATATATTTCACAAATTCAAGGTCTCCAACATCTTGTTCATATCCGCAGAATACTTAGATTAATATTTTATATTTACTCACAAAGTTATGTAATATTTTCAACACACTTTGTATTCAGTATTTCAGATTAACATAATATATGGTACTGAATTAATACATTACAAATGTTTAGAACTTTATGTTTAATGTTTGGCCCACTGAAGAGCAAAGTAAATTTACCGAACTGAAAAAAAAAATAAATTAGGTAAATTATTATTCCATAAGGCAGACATGTCAATTGATGCCCGTAGGAGCAAACGCACGCTTTAGAGCTCAGGAGAGCCTGAGCGCTTTACAGCGGAAAGGAAAGAGACAGACGAAAGAGGTAGTGTATGCCGCTTGATCGAGCTACAAGACAGGGATGGCCAGCATTGATTCACTAGATAAAGGGAAGAGAACTTATTAAAACCGTATCCATGTTAATTTTTAGATTTGTCTGAGAAGTATAAGTGCATTACAAGAATGTAAGTTTTAATATTAGTGCACATTTTTCACAAGTTTGTTTTTTTTTATTCAATAGGAATATTTTCTCAACTTTTTTTTTAAATAGGAAAGTGAAATTTACAGATATAGGTATATTTATTTAGTAGCCTTCCAGATACTGAAGTAATGCTTTCGTAAATCTAATAGGGCTATATCCTAAATACGTATTACTGAAGACAGGGTATTACAAAATTTTGAACATATTCCCATGGAAAATGTTTGTAAAGAAATGGATTAACACAGGAACTACTGTTACATCATAAGCAAAATATATATGTCCATGTAAGTTCTTTAGCTTTAGCAGGTTTCGAGAAAATAATTTAATATTCTGATGATAGGAAGTTGCTCACCAATATCACCTTAAAAGCATAATGCGATAATAGTTTTGTTATGGAATATTAGTTACATTAAAATATATACAGTATTTCGGTAACTTTCCTTTGTATTATAATACTGTTTTGATTAGTTCATTGATTACTTTTATAAGGCTAAAGATACCATCAATATCAATTCCATCTTATCATGTCATACTCATTTTTCTGGGGGGGATATCACTTTCTTTATGAATGATGTGTTTCATCCACTTAGTATACTATAGTTGTACTGCTACGGAATTAATGTGAATATTCCTTCTTAACTCTTTGTTATGTTATTAACGTTTAAAACACAGCTGCAATATTAAGAAATTGGTGTTAGCACTTTCGTTTTGCAGATAATATAGATAATATCTAACAGAATGAAGCCATGTAAAAATAACGACATAAAATTTCATGTTCCGTTTGAAATTTTTTTGTGCACCACTGTTTTTTTTAATCCAACAGGCTGCGTATTGCTTCCTTCATAACAAGCGCTTGATGCCCGCGCACTACGTCAAGGTCAGAAAAATGCGCTTTCTTTGACATCACTGCCATAAGGTATTGAACTGTTCTATCATAACATCTTTTATGTCACAAATTACCATTAAATTTGCACGAAGAATTTTCTCTTATTAAGTAGTGTAGTAATTGAATCTATTGTAAAATACTTATGTTCCAAGATTTTGCTATTTCATACTCTGTAGCAACTGGCGTAATAACCTAGTCTCGTTAACACTACATACATGACTAGCCTTGTAATGTTGGGGAACGATTAAACAAGTTGACTGCAGCATGGTACATAGGCCGGGGACGTGAGCTAGTACGAGGACACAGCGATCGATCACGCGAATAACAAGATGCACATAAACAAATCTGGACAGTTCTAAAAGTAAATATAAGTTACATAGCATTACAAAGATATATTTTACGTACTTTTCGTTATGTGCAGAACAATTATCATATAATTATTCGTGGGTTTGAGTTTCCTCCTTACTTTTCTTGTGCTACAATGTCTTTGTATATAATATCGCTTGTCATCTCGTATGTTTGTATTACATAATTTACACGTAATGTTCCCATCATTCACTTCAAAACAATCACCAAATTCCGCTGCAAAAATATGCGCCTGAGAACCTTTAACCTTCGGCATTATTATTCAGCAGGTACACTGTTTACGCATCCAAGAGTATCCTACTTACTTGTGAACTGATAGTCACTTGAAACCACCGTAACGCACCCTACCGGTCCCCAACATTACAACCCTATACATGACAGTTGGAATACATATTATTTAAGCTCTTAGACAAATTTTCTCTGTAACAAATATGTTGTTTTGTTTCATTTGAAAAATATCCCTGCATATTTGTGTGAACGTGTCTTTAAAATTAATTATTAAAATGTAATAGATTGTTTACAAAAAAATTAAATCAATATCAAAATTACGTTACAGACATTTTAAAGGAGTAAAATGTAAAAGAATTTTGAATTTATCTTAAAAAAATGGTAGAGATGTTTCCATTTTAGTTACTTACTATACCCTAGTACTTTTTATCCACAAAATTTGGACCCAATTTTTTTCCTCAAAAACTAATCTCGAATGTAAGTTGTTGCAGCAATGATATTTCTATATACAGAAAATTAAAACTGTGCATTAATTAGGAAAAATAATTTCAAATTACAGTAGAACCCCGATTATCCGTCATCCTATTAACCGATTGGCAGATTATCCGAGTGTTTCTCTTTCTCTTTTTTTATAGGACAAAATATGAAGTTCTATACAGTTAGCCTACTTGTTGGAGGGGGTCTTTTTCCCCAACTTGTAAAATAGTCACTTTCAAGGAAATTACCCCAAGAACTTCCACACAATTCCAAACCCGTGTATAATTCAGTCCTTGTTCTACTGTTCGAGTGGTCGTTCTGTATAACATGTATGAAATATGTTCCATGGGTGTCGAAGGAAAACGTGTTGTGCTAAGTATAAAAAAGAGAAAATAATTGAGAGATTTGGGAAAGCAGAAACTTTATCTCATATCGAATCAGAATACGAGATTGGCATTACAACTGTGCGCGATTTAATAAAAGAAAAAGGTAAATTATATAAAGTACGAGTGTGTAAATCTACAACACGATACCTCTAATCCTATCTTTTGGCAAGAAACCATCACAAGGAGTTCCATTAGCCCTTAAAGCCCGTCAATGATAAAACCATACTTAAATTAGTGAACTTCTGCTCCACTAACTAGCATGTTAAATACAACACCACGGAGGAAATAACGAAACTATTGGCCTAAACATTTTACACTTTATTTATGAAAATTTTTTATGGTACGGATTATCCGATTTTTTCGATTAACCATTCAGTCCATCCCCTTCATTACCACGGATAATAGAGGTTTTACTGTATACAATTCTCTCCCTAAATAGCATTTAGATCAGAACAACTTAACACTTACAGACCAATATCAGTCAGAAATACATATTTCTTCAATAACAATCAACCAGTAACGATCTGGACATCCAAGACAACGGTGATAAGATAAGCGTTTTGCGTATGCTCAAGAACCGAATGAAATTGGAAACAGTGCAGTGTTACGCAAATTTCTTTGGAAGAAAAAATTTCCCACACGAACTAACCAAAAGCACTGCAACATACGGTTTAGCGATCGTGTGTATAATGTTTACAACTATCGCACATGACGTTGGCTAGCTCTTATCGGCAACGCCGCTGAGAACTATCGGAGCAGTTCTCTTTTCGACCCCACCATAGTGTAAACCAGCCTTTATTCTTTCATTTTCATCAAACACCCAAATAGCACTCCCTCCCATTTTAGCCCCGACTAACTCTATTCTTTCCATTATTCTCCTTCTCTATTCTTCATATTCAATCATCACCTTCCTTTTTTCTCTCTCACACTGTTACATTTTATGAAAAGCAGAGGGTGTTTAGTTCAAGCCAGGTTACCCACGGTGCAGAAAACTTACTGAAATAACACAACTCTCCTCTGAACAAAAGAAAGTTGTTGTTATATTGAATCCTAGTGCGTCGACAAAAATGAGTTAACAGTATGACAACTATAAATTATAACCTCCTTAAAGTTTTCCCCACCCCAACTCTTTTGTCAGTTTCATAAAAAGGTGAAGTCTGATAGGCCTCACAATGCCTAGTGGACTGGGGCGTAAATGAAATTTCAGTTCACAATGTGTTAATAGTCTTCATGACTACCAGCAATGGTTCTGAGTTTGGATCAACTTTCTCGTACAAGTAAAATTTAAAGAAAAAAAAATACGCTGTGACTGAACGAGTGTTATTGCCAGCGGCGACTATTGACGTTTTTAGGCGCGTTTTGCAATACATGCAAAGAGCCTATTAACACTGCTTTGTATATCCTTCCGTCCGTCTGCCCAATAAACTACATGAGACCTGAACCTTACCTCTGTTTAAGTTAATATGTGCCGTCATTATGACGCTTTGTTCAGGTTTCTTAACGTAAACTTTGCAAATTATATGTTTGCAAACATGCTCTCTCTCTTGCTGAAATAAGTACGTGCAAGGAGAGAAATAAAGCGCGCACCATTTACATTTCCGGCGTTGAATTAGAATTATAATTCTTAGAGCAACTGAGCATTGCTCCTTTTTCTGTCTTAAATGTTGGTGTTTTTACGTGAATAAGTCTGTAAGATCGGGCAATGTCAGCGTGCCATCTCAGATAGTCATCTGACGCATTTTCAGGGGACGTTTTCCGTGCCTAAACTTTCTAAACTACACGACATATTCCAATAAAATAAAGGCGATCGACAGACGACGGATCAATGTATTGAATGTGACCTTGAGTTGGAGCGGATGGTGTTACATAGCGATAGACGGGAGGGGGGAAATTGTGGTAGGAATTGGTGTGTCGCGCGGAAGCCGAGGCAGTGTAACTCGAGAGTGGGAAGAGATAGAAAGTTCTCAGTGGTGTCAAACGATTTTCTTGGTTACTTAACGACGCTGTATCAACTACTAGGTTATTTAGCGTCGATAATATTGGTGATAGAGAGATGTTATTTGGCGAGATGAGACCGAGGATTTGCCATAGATTACCTGGCATTCACCTTACGGTTGGGGAAAACCTCGGAAAAAACCCAACCAGGTAATCAACCCAAACGGGAATCGAACCCGCGCCCAAGCGGAACTTCAGACCAGCAAGCAAGCGCCTTAACCGACTGAGCCACGCCGGTGGCTTCAAACGATTTGTAACGAACCAGGCTACAGTCTCAATTTATCAACAATCAGCAGTCGATAAGGTTAGTTGAAAAAATTCGCGAGTGAATTAGACTGAAGAACCTTCACAATGTCCGAGGCATATGTAGCGCAAATGGGAACGTTCGTAAAAGCAACGGATATCTTACATTCAACATCTCATCTCGAGAGGCATATTTACATGTAAGTGTTGTTGCTGTTTCTCCAGTAGAGCCTGCCCCGATTTTTAGTGTTACTTAACGACGCTGTGTAGACTACTAGGTTATTTAGACTCGATGAAATTCAAACTCATGACACTTGCATGAGCGAAACAAGTAGATTGACAGGCCACACATGATTGATAGACAGGTAATGAATGACCTACAACTGTCTTCAAATATTTGGAACATATCTCATGGGAAAGAAGATAAGCTAGCATGTAAAGTCTTAGCATGCCATGCCGGTTCTGTATTCGCCTGGGCTGTGTGAGTTTGCTGTCCGTAACCTTCAGTTAACTTATGTCAAGAGGCTGCCGTCTTCGCTTTCACGTGGCTTATCTATACCGCGTATCCCGTAAATGATCCTGAGGATTATAGGAAATTATTAATATTACGTACAATATATTTAACTTTATTTCAATCGGTAATTATGTATGGAATTATAGGATGAGGTAGCTCATTTAAATCCAATTTTAATCCACTTTATTTATTACAGAAGATAATAATTAAAATATGTCTTCATAAACCTATTGATTTTCCATCTCAAAATTTGTTTATAGACTTTAATGTACTTAACGTACGACAAATTTATTATATTGTATTAATAAAATTCATACATAAAAATCGAAATAATTTTGAATTGTATTCTCATAGTTATGAAACAAAAGGTATGAATTCTTTAAGATTGTTTGAACCAAAATGCAACACTGTTACAGTATTTAATCATAGTGGTAATTTAGGCCCAAGAATATATAACAAATTTATATTTAAATATCCTAATCTTGTCAATTCCAATAGTTCTAGTATTAAATTTAAAAAGTTATGTATGGATTTTATAAAAATTGAAAAATTGTAAATTTAAATTTATATACTATAATTGCAAATTGTATTGTATAATTATTAATTATAATTGTATTGTATAATTATTAATTTCAATTCAGGAATCCGCCCCTGAGCACGAGTTCTACTCTTTCAGGGGCGAGCTAAAGTTTCTCTGTATATTTTATAATTTATGTTACAGTTATTAGCAAAATAATAAATAAATAAATAAATAAATAAATAAATAAACAAATAAATGAATAAATAAATAAATATACAAATCCCCTGAAGTTAAAATCAATTATTAGACTATTATGTATCAAAAGCGAACAACATTATGTACAATTCAAACTTCATTTTAAAAATGACTAGACCTAATTAAAAAGCGACTTATGTAGTCTACAAATAAATTACGTATAGTTCAGAATTAATATATATACGTAATTAAATGTAATATTGCTGGGACCTTTACAAAATTACGTACAAACTAGAACTGTATGGCTGGGTTACGTATAACCCAGGTTATAATGTAAAAGAAACAATTTTAATTACACGCTTGCGTTTTTCAGCAGCGTTTTTAGCCACACTGCAAATGCTACAGTAACGTTTTTCAGTAGCGTTTCACAACAGCACTGTTGAGTATATAGTAGCATCACTCCAGCGCTTCTCATTTCCTCTGATCCGCTGGAAACGCTGGTGTGCTACTACTCGTACAATATACTTAGCAGTAACGTTCAGATGCGCCGCTGAAAAACGTTATTGCAACATTTTCAGTGTGGCTAGGAAGCGTTACTGAAAAGCGCTAGTATGTAAGAATCCTAATTGAAGAGATGGATTACAAACTCTCCTAAGATCGTTCCTTTTTTTTTAGTTTTTAACTTGCTTTACGTTTTAATTTATCCTTTTCAAGCCTATATAGGGTTGTTTCCGATCTCTGGAAACGAATTTGAATGACGTCATGTGCGTCAGGAATCATACCGACAGTTGAACTGCGGCGACAGGTGACAGATCTATAGTGAGTGATTTCATAGTAGAGTGCACGGTGTCTCACAGTAGCAATGCCCAAGAAAATCGAGCGTTTATGAAAGAGGTACAATAGGACCCTTTCCAATGTCAAGTTCAGTTCGTGAAAATCATGGAGCCTGCAAAAAACGTGATTTCATTATTTCCAAGAAAGGCATTTTCTGCGTACTTAATAAGACTGGCAAAGCTCGGATGGGATTAATTTCAGAGTAGAAAGGGCAAGCACATCCACCCCAACACAAGCTGCACCCCCTCCACGAGATGATACAAATTAGTCCCATTCGAGCTTTACCAGTGTTATTACGTACATAGAATATGCCTTTCTTGGAAATAACGAAACCACGTTTATTACAGGTTTCTTTTATTTTCACTTCACTGTACTTAGCATCGGAAAAGGTCGTATTGTACCCCTCCCAAAAGGCATCATTTTCTTTGGCATTACTGCTGTGAGACACCGCGCACTCTGACTATGAAATCACTCACTACTGGTTTGTCATCTCTCGCCACAGTTCAGCTGTCGTGTGACTCCTGACGCACATGACGTCAATCAAATTCGTTTCCAGAGATCGGAAATAATCCTCCGTATATATATATATATATATATATATATATATATATATATATATATATATATATATATATATATATATATAAGTTAACTGTGTAAGTTTATTTAACAGACTCTCCCAACTCTTGACTTAGTGTCTGCATACTTCTTTTTTCAAATGGATCTAAGGCCGTCAAATTGATTTTATCAGTTTTGTCATTTTTCTCATAACTTTTCATTTGAACTTAGGTCAGTTTGGAATCCACCTCTTCAATATTGATGATGGCCGCTAATGTAATTCAAGTTTTTTGATAATAGTTACGAAGGTCCGGAGTAAATTCCAGCTGCCATTTAGTATGAAATACCATTCCTGTTTGTAAAGGTTCCGAGATTCGAATGAGAACTTCAGAGTACTGCAGGACGCAGTGAAATATGCTAGAGGTCGTGCAGCGCCATTTTGCGGCTTCGTTAAGTTTCTAAATCCCTTTCTCTCGCTAAATGAAATCCTAGATTTGCCATAAACGCTGTGGTACATGAAAACCAGAGTTTTATTACGTAATTTTGTGCAGCAAACTCACGTTCATTGAATAACCTGTAACAGATTAGCCTTTTCATTTCATTGTGTCCTGTGACACACAGGAAGGATTAAGCATGCATTTGCATGTGTTTTGTAACTTTTTCCAATAAATGGGGACTACCATATTCGCAAATACCCTTGTTACCCCTTTGCAATGAATATTCATTTGCAACATATTTGAGTTCAGGTTAATTCCATACCGTTGGACGTGGTTGGGAGGGGAACTTTAGCTTTCCTCAAGATCATTTTTCCGATTACAGCAGTTGGAATACTATTTCTTGGGATCAGGGTTCGATTCTCTTCAGGTCTTTAGAGATTTATGATATCAGTATGAGTAAGAGCTGTTACTGCAGGTTTTCAACGACTACTGCCGTTCCATTGGACTAGCAAAGAGGGAGAAACTTCGAAAGGATAAGAGGATTTATTTACAAGTGTCTTAAACCTTTCAGTTAAGAAGAATAAAAAAATTTGTCACGGCCACAACAAGTGAAATAGTTATGGGTGGTTCTGTGTAATTAAACACAAACTGTGTCCCTAGCCTCTAACTCAGGGTTTTTTGGTGGTTTTAAATTTTCTTGTCTTCTGGAATTAAGCGCTAAAGAAGTTTAGCTTATTTGTAATTTTTAAAGTGACGAAAACGTGTCAAGTATGTACAATGTTTTTTTTAACTTTTTTTTTCATCACTCCCTCATGTTGTCCCCACAGTCATCTTGTGCACTAATGATTTTTTTCTTGGGAAAATGATTTCGAATATTCATTTTCTACTGTGATAACTGGATGAATTATTTATTTTGTGAGTGAATAATTATATTTGAATCACTTCACACATGTTTGAATTATTACTTACTTACTTACTTACAAATGGCTTTTAAGTAACCCGAGGTTCGTTGCCGCCCTCACATAAGCTCGCCATCGGTCCCTATCCTGTGCAAAATGAATCCAGTCTCTACCATCATATCCCGCCTCCCTCAGATCCATTTTAATATTATACTCCCATCTACGTCTCGGCCTCCCCAAAGGTCTTTTTCCCTCTGGTCTCCCAACTAACACTCTATATGCATTTCTGGATTCGCCTATACGAGCTACATGCTCTATCCATCTCAAACGTTTGGATTTAATGTTCTTAATTATGTCAGGTGAAGAATACAATGCGTGCAGTTCTGCGTTGTGTAGCTTTCTTCGTTCTCCTGTAACTTCATCCCTCTTAGTCCCAAATATTTTCCTAAGAACCTTATTCTCAAACACCCTTAATCGCTGTTCCTCTTTCAAAGTGAGAGTCCAAATATCACAACCATACAGAACAACCGGTAATATAACTGTTCACATGTCAATCAAATTCGTTTCAATTATTATGAGGGAATATTATTTGCATGTTCCCTACTTTATGATCACTGCTTCATAAACGAAAGAAATTCATAATATTAAGAGATGACAGAGTAGGAAACTGGAAACAAACAGTTGAACTTGTTGATCATATGAGCACATTTTAAGAACATAAAGATGTGTTTCTTTTTCAACGCATTAAATCTGAAAATAAAAACTCGATATATTGCATCGAGTATTTGTTTGACAGTCACTCCCTCACTATCGATATACTAATACAGGTAATTGCAGAAAACAAAGTTATTGTACTGAAATATTAGTATTTAAGTGAAGGTTGAGATTGCAGAACCTAACCTCAAAATTTTCAATTTGAATTGAAAAACTAGGCTGTTTTATAAGAATTCATCACTTCCTTATACGGTCTTACTAGTGAGGGAGTGACTCTATTGTATGGGAGTGATGCACTCATGATAAACAGTCACTGACACTAAAATTAAAAAAAATTCCTTATCTGTTTTGTAGTTGGAGCAGTTTTCAATGTCAAAGTCATACATACTTCTCTTACAACCGTAAACCTTTATGAGATAGCCTATTCATCAATCAATGAGTAAATTTATTTGCCACCTGAATTTTCCAAATTTCAGTTATAACATACCGCGCATGCTCAGTAAGTAGATTCCGAAACAAAATTCCTCAAAAGATTAGGCGGCGAAAAATTCAATGATATTCACACATGTAGAAATGTCGTTAAAAGTTTAACTGTCTTAACTAAATAATGATTTTAAAATAAAGATACCTGGTGAATTGTTAGTCATGCCATTAATTATGGTAGATGATTCCTTTAGTAAAGGGCAAAAAAAAAGAGAGAGTGAAGTGCCATTTTGCATTGTTTTGGATAGTTTTCCGGAAAAGCGTGAAATTTCAATATTTACGTGAATTGCACCATCGTGCAACATTGTAATGTGTACCCAAATCCATAGGCGTTTGTTTTGTTCCGATGCACAAGATACCTACTTCGAATAGGAGAGTGGAAGGCAATTGCCGTGTAGATTATTTTAAATAATAATGTCATAAGAAAAACTCTACTGTGTCTACTGTTTAATTTTTCTGTTGTGAACGTGTAGATAAAATCTGAAAGCAGTATTTTGCTTCAAAAAATTACAAATAATTTCCTCTCACTTCAATTTTAAAGTAGGCCTATCTGTAGATAACAGGTAAATTACATAAGAAAAAGTAACTTTTCAGATCTGTCTTTAAACACAATTGTTTGTTTACATTTGAAGAGTCCACTGCAAGAATGATGGATGTTACTTTCTTGTCGAAAATCAACCAAGACTGTCAATGCATAGCTTAAGACATATAGAATGTACATAGAGAGTTATATGGCATTAACACTGATAGTCATTGACCAGTAATGATAGGAAAATCACAGTTAAGCTTTGAGCACTAAGCATTTCAAACTTTCAATTGCTACTCCTGAAAAATGTATTCCAAATGACATCCATCATTCTTGCAGTGGACTCTTCATATATTGCTTATACAGGGTGTTTAAAAATACGGGGCATAATTTCAGGTATGTATTTCCCACATGTAGTCAATCAAAATAGTTCATTACAACATGTGTCCGGAAATGCTTTATTTCCGACTTATGGCCTTCACAACATTGAAATTCACCGGAACGTTTTTCTTTCCGCAGGTCGTTGCCGTCAAAGGAGACATTAAGAGGACACTCTGACAGTTCATTCCGAGGCGAAGGTTACATTCAGTGTTGTGTAGGCCTTAGACTGTGCGACATGTATTCAAATCAAGAGCTGACAGAGATACACTTCATGTACGGTAAGGCGGACGGCAATGCTGCGCTGGCTCGTCGTTTGTACCAGGAGAGGTACCCACAGCGACAATGTCCAGATCGGAAGACATTTGTAGGTCTCCATTACCGTCTGTGCGAGTATGGAAAATTTAACTCTCTTGGTTTGGGAAGGGGACGACCAAGATGTACAACTCCAGAAGTACAGGAGGAGATTCTGGAGGCTGTGAACATGACTCCTCCTATCAGCACACGAAGGGTAGCGTTGCAAGTCAATGTTCCTCATACGACTGTCTGGAGACTGTTGAAAGAGTATCAATTGTATCCTTATCATTTGCAACGTGTACAGGCCCTGTCACCAGCAGATTACCCTGTACGACTTAGGTTCTGTCAGTGGTTCTTGCAGCAGTGTGGTGTAAATCCGAACTTTCCTGCCTTAGTATTATTTACAGATGAAGCACAGTTCACACGAGATGGCATAACAAATCTCCACAATAAGCATGTATGGGCGTATGAAAACCCACGTGCAACTGTTCCATCTCATCACCAGGTGCGGTTCTCCCTCAACATGTGGGCCGGTATCATTGGTGATCGATTAGTTGGACCCCATATACTTGTAAACAGACTTACGGGGCAGGCGTACACAAACTTCCTGGAAATCACCATACCTCATGTTTTAGAAGACACTCCACTGATCAATCGTCAACACATTCACTTCTTGCATGATGGCGCTCCTGCACCATGTCATTCAGGTACGGCTCGCAGGTACTTGGATCGAAGGTTTTCTGATCGATGGATGGATAGGTAGAGGTGGCCCAATTGCTTGGCCTCCGCGCTCACCTGATCTGAACCCTCTCGATTTCTACTTGTGGGGCCATTTACAATCATTGGTTTATTCGTCTCCGGTGCCTGATTTGGAATCGAAATGGGCATGTTCTGAGGACATACGCAATACTCCTGGAGTTTGGGATCGTGTTCGCAGGTCAATGAGACATCGATGTGAGGTCTGTATTCAAGCAGGAGGTGGATATTTTGAACATCTTCTGTAATGACAACGACCTGCGGAAAGAAAAACGTTCCGGTGAATTTCAATGTTGTGAAGGCCATAACTCGGAAATGAAGCATTTCCGGACACATGTTGTAATGAACTATTTTGATTGTCTACATGCGGGAAATACATACCTGAAATTATGCCCCGTATTTTTGAAAAACCCTGTATTTCTTGTTTTCTCCTACAACACTCTAAATACAGGATATGGGAGCTGTAGTAGGAGAAAGTTGGGTAGTATCGGACATCGGGTAATATCGGACAGTGAGTTTCTTTCATCTACCATCAGATCGTAGTACCTGAATGACATGGTTACGTTTCTGTATGCGACATCACAGAAATGTAACCATGTCATTCAGGTACTATCATCTGGTGGTAGATGAAAGAAACTCACTGTCAGATTTTACCCGATGTCCGATACTACCCAACTCTCCCCTGCGTATCTGCTGACTCCAAGTAATAACCCTTTAGAGCATTGTCACGTTTCAGTACAATTTAAAATTGCTCTGAGAGACAAAATTTAACATTGTTCGGATAAATTGTTTGAAAATTTGAGGGACAAAACTAAAATTCATTCTATCATTTATTATCAGAATTTACAGCTCTCTTAAAATTAGCTGTAGATATTGGGGATTTAGCCAATAGTTTTCCTAAAATACATTGCTAAAAGTTGGATTTAAAACTATTTTTTTCTCGAAACAATCGAAAACGAGCAAAATTTTATTTAAAATTTCTGTCTTAAATATTTCAGAGATTAACTCGCTGAAATTCATGACAGTATTTATGGTTCATTCTACACAAATAAGATACTTTTAATGTAGTTTTCCCAAGACCCTTACAACATCTTTGCCCAGCATAAATTTAGCTCGGAATCACTAGCATTTCAACCCAGTCTCCAGCGTATAAATCAGAAGCTCTTGCCCATTGAAGAATGCCGAGAATATTCTGACAGTCATGATGAAGGGAAATATCACTCATCCCAACCGGGATCGAACACGCGCCCTTGCCATATATTTACAATCCAACCTGAAGTTAAAACGTTCAATTACCTCTTTCTTCAAAAAGGCTGCATCGGTGACCTTCACCACGTGATGTTGCGGTTATTATAAGAAATTTGATGGTTAAAAGAAATCGCTGGTATTGCCTACATTCCCTCATTCCTTGTAAAGTGATGTAGCTTACATTCCTATGGGTGCGAAAGTTACTGGTTCGTTCAATGATCTGCACTACCTTGAGCTGTAAATGCACCACGATAGTCTGAATGTTGACTGTTATAGCCCACAAAATTTTAGTTGCCGATTGTCTAGTACCTAGAAGCTTAAACTATAAAGAAATCATCAAGTTTCTCAGACACTGTTACCTTTATGAGCAGGATGAAATAGACAAATTTATGTAATTTTATATCATATAATTTCTATGGTACGCGGTAAAAAGAGCATAAGTCATAAATTTCAAATTTTCAGTAGAGTAAAAGTAAAACTTTTAAAGAACCAATGGCATTATGATGGGATGGAAATCTGACGCATGCCATGCCGGTTCTGTATTCGCCTGGGCTGTGTGAGTTTGCTGTCCGTAACCATCACAGGTGTCAAGCGCGGGCATATTGTACCCTCTAACAAGAAGTCTAGACACATTCCGCCTACAGAATCGCATGCAGACATAATTATGCTTAAAAGATATTCTACGTCACTGTTACACCTCGTTTAAAGGCTAGAAATGTCCTTGCTTGACATAACTGCTCTACATCATTATGGAATAAGAAACACATATGTTCTTTATACCATATGAAGAAATACGTTTTTTTTTTGTATTCACGTGGAAGTCATAACTGAAAACCACTCGTTTGGTCTGATTACCTGGTTGAGTTTTTTTCCGAGGTTTTCCCCAACCATAAGGAAAATGCCAGGTAATCTGTTGGCGAATCCTCGGTCTCACCTCATGTCACTACATATCGCCAGAAAAATTGTAAAAATTGATACTGGAAACTGTAAAAAAATGGTAAAAAATTGCAATTATAATCTTGTAAAATTTTGACTTGTTTCACATCTTAAAGCTTCATTGCTAATGTAAGATCTGTAGAATATAATAAATGAAATGAAAATTCCTGACTTAACCTCTTTATACCGAGCACTACATATACCTTCAGAAGAATAATTCTGCATGGTAAGAGATTTTTCTTTTTTTAGTTTTTGCAACCTTCCATAGATGTAGAAGTATTCAATATCTCCCAACTATCTTCAAAGAGAAAGGTACACTTCTGTCGGATTTATTGTCAGGAACCGCATTTTAAGTCTGGACGCCAAATGCAAAGTGGGATAACTGTGTATATATACATATACATGTTGATTGAGGAGGTATAGTAAATATTTTAGGGGTTCGTATTATGGATTATTATGAATAAAAGGGTCCATAAAAACATATGTCCAATGTTCAATGAGTGTTGAGATACAGCTGTTCTAATGTTACGCATAACAAGACTTGCAAGTTGTATGAAGGAACAGCAAATGACTACATACAAAGGAATAAGTTAGTAATGTAGCTCTTCGGAAAATATCTGAGGCCAGCATAGTTCACATTGGTTGTAGAGAAACACCTGTTTGTAATCCCCTTGCCTAAAAGAATGGGCATGTTCTTCCAGCATGACGAAGCCCCTGTACATTTTAGCCGTCAAGGGGCTCATCAACTGAATCTCACATTCCCCGGACAATGGCTAGGCCGCGGTAGTCATATGTACTGGTCACCAAGATCCCCAGACCTTACTCCTGTCGAATTTTGTCTATGGGGTTGGATGAAAGGCGAAGTGTACAAAATAAAAGTAAACATACGGAACGAATTTATTGGTCCCTCGCATTATGAATAGCGCTGCCAACATGAGAGAAGAAGACGACCACGAAGAGCAACACTTACTGTTGTCAACAGAACAGAAAACTGCACTGATCTTTTGAAATGTATTGGTACAGTCTACATAAGCTTCCTGCTTCCTGTGTAAAAAAACCTTGGAGTTTACTTTGATATGCATTTAAACTGGAATAACCAAGTAACCCATATTACCAAAAAAGTGCTTTCCATACTACATTCCTTAAACAGCACTGGAAAATTCCTCCCGCTATCACTCAAGAAAATACTAGTGGAAATACTAGTAATGCCCCACTTCGATTATTGTGATTTTTTACTGACTGACCTCAATGTCAACCAGTCGCAAAAATTACGTGTTCATAATTCTTGTGTTCGCTTCGTCTGTGATGTCCGTCGCGCTGACCACATTATCCCATCCTTCCAAACTCTAAACTGGCTACGGCTTAACGAACGTAGAAATTTTCATTTCCTTGTTCTCCTTTACCAAGTCCTTCACACCTCTACACCTACCTACCTTGCCTCCCGTTTCAGTTACCCTATGGGCAGACTGGTCGCACAATAGAAGACAGAATCAAAGAGCATAAGAGGAACCTGAGGCTCTATTACCCGGAAAAATCTGCAGTGGCGCAACACAGCATAGAAAAGGAGCATAAAATACAGTTTGACCACACCAAGGTCATTAACAAATCAAGCCACTACTGGGATCGTACAATCAAGGAGGCCATAGAGATCAAGCTGGAGAGAAACAACTTTAACAGAGACAGTGGACTCCAGCTCAGTCAGGCATGGACACCGGCCTTGGACCAACTTAGGCCCTCTTACAATCAAGGTCATGAAGATCACGGACCGAGGACGGCAACCGATTCCAACCGGCGGAACAGGGCTCGCCGCCCGCCAAACTTCACACAGGAATCCCGGGAGGGGCGGAGCTTACGAGGAATGACAAATCCCGGCCCCGGATTGGCCGATCCGCCAACCAATCCCGTTTCACCTGAGACAGCCTAACATCTATATTACCTTTCGACTTTCTGTTCGGACATCACTTCCCTGAAGATGGCTGCAGAGATAGCAGTCGAAAGCTTGGAGCATTCCAAAATCTTAACTCGGCTGATATCCCGCGAAAACATATTAGCGTAATAAAAAAGTGTTTCTCTCTTCTTAACTTTTACAATAAACTGTCTAGCTTTATTAATCAATTGATCTTTTAGAACTTTGATCGTTATTGTATTTGTAAATTTAATATTAATTGCAATTATAATTGTAATTGTATTCTTAATATTGTAGTTGTAATACCCTGGTAGAGGGGAAGGGAAGGCCTGATGGCATTATCTCTACCAGGTTAAATAAATAAATATAAATAAATAAATGTATTCATTAGGTCATTCGTCTCTAAATATTGCAGATAATAAATTAAATGTAGGGAATGAAAGAGGAAAATTAGAATAGGCCTACCTCAAGATAAAAAGGTTGTTTTGTTAATATCAAATTCTATCACGACCTAGACGAGGATCAAACCGGGCTGCCTGGACAGAAGACCAGCGACCTAGCGCTCGATTCACAGACGCAGCTATAGCCTATGCTATGTTCAGGTTTATTATATATATATTTTTTTTGTAAATGTCGGAGATGTAAAATCTCAAGACACAGTTGGGAACGAAAATTACTTCTCAATATTTACTTTCATGATATAAAGAAATGTGATTGCACGTCTAGTGCTGTAGAAAAAGATAAGCTCTGAAAGTTACAAAATGACTAAAGGCATGGTGTTCATTTTCTCAGATCGGAATTAAAAAAGGAAGAGAGACAAATGGAAGAAGGTGCGCAAGGGCGGAGGGCGGCCGGTTTCATTCGTTTACACACTGTAGAGCAGGATATCGCCCGGGCGACTGTTGTTATTAATTCCTTGAGCTTAATTAAAAGTCTTGCGCGCTGCAATAGGAATGCCATCGGAGAGGCTTCTTCCCTTCTACGTTTCAATTTTCGTGAAAATAAAACTATGAACCGAATTCCTCGACAATATTACATTTTTTAACATTTTGAAACATTTTAAATTGGAAACACGTGATTTTTATTAATATTGTAACTTATTATAAAAATCAGATCTTCCATTTAATATGGATTTACGTCGAATTCCTATCCTTTAATAACATGAAAGGGAAGGTACTTGAATGATACCTACTTTGAGGCGAGATTTGAATTTCACTTGCAGAAAAATTAAGTTTAATGTTAATTTAACATCTGATCTTCATAAATTTGGAATAATAATAATAATAATAATAATAATAATAATAATGATAATAATAATAATAATAATAATAATAATAATAATAATAATAATAATAATGGCTTTATTTAACCTGGCAGAGTTAAGGCCTTAAGGCCTTCTCTTACACTCAGCCAGGATTAAAACTTTCTTACATAGTTGAATATAAAACTGGATCGGAATTAAGTAATTACATACTTATACAATTTAGGTACATAATGAGATCAAAAGAGGTAGTTACATAAAAATTTACGTCATGAAATAAAAATAAACATAGTGGAATACATATTAATGTTATTAGAATCAAATACGAATCACATAAAGACAGAAGCAGATAATTCAATAAAAAATGTACACAGTAAAACTAAAAATAAACACATTAGTATACATATTAGTATTAGATTACAATTAAGTAGGATTCACATAATTAAACCAGAAACAATTGAATAAAATGTACACAAAAATAGATTAATAATAAAAAAACAACACAGTGGGATACATACTGGCGTTAAGTGATAAATAAACACGATTTACATGATTACACAATAAAAATAAGAAACAAAAAATAAATAAATACAGTGGAACACATTCCATTAAATATTTTCAACGCGTTAGGTCTGGCAACTCATCGTAAGATATTTTTCTAATTTGCATTTAAAGGAAATTAAAGTTCGGCAGCACTTGACTTTAGGCGGCACAGAATTCCAGTGACGAGAAGTAGCAACAGTGAAAGATGAAGAATAAAGAGATGATGTGTGGAGCGGTATTTCTAGCGTGTTATCATATTGTGACCGAGTATTTAAGTTATGATACCGAGAAAGACTGTGCAATCGGACAGATAAGTAAGAGGGATTAGAGTATGAATTTTATAACAATAACGCAGTAAGAGGCTTGACACACGAATAAGCTTTTCTGCATATTTCGAATAAATTTATAAAAATAACACTGAAATTAATTCTTTGTAGTTAAATTTTGCACCTAATATACATTTACTTTAACAGGTTGATTATTCTAGAAATTTAGCAAATACGATCAATTTTAGTCTGGGCAATATTTTTGGAAGGCTCTTTAATTTTTTTTTTAGATATTTGTAATTTATATTTAATATTTTTGTGTTCTTTTAGTGGTACTGTTACATTCTTGGTATTTTATGGTAAATAAGACGTGACAATTTCATCTTTGTGCCTCAAATGGCGTCCAGACAAAATTGAACGAATACCGTCATTTCCCGTAACTATGGTCCTGGAACATAAGTATGGTCCATTGAAATTTTGTACTGCATAACGTAGGACAACAGTCTAATATACAGTCACGAAGCTTGAGGTGATTGAGTTCTGATGATGGCCAATATCAGGCTGAAACATGTTAACAAGGTAATATAAAATTTATCACAAGAAAGACAAATAATACGTTTTCCGAAGTGATATAGTGTTAAAAGTTGTGTAATCAAGATGTATGTATGATTTTTTGATACACTGCGCTCTAAGCGGTTAGCAACTGAGAGTACTAGAAACAATAGACTGTGCCGTACTATTTCGCATTGTCTGTGATGAGGTGATAGTAGCGATCCTTATGGTTAGCAACTAAAGTTCAACTGTCATTGGATACATATTCCCTACGTATTGAGCTTCGTGACTGTACTGTATGTATTAGACTGTGGTAGTACCACGTTTATCTATATTTTTGCTCTACTATAGTTTGAAGTCAAAACACTGCAGTTATCTACGAACGATCTATGTTACTTCTACAATGTTCTTTGAATGGTTGTATCGTGGACCATAGTTATGGAAAATGACGGTACTTAAAAACCAAGTACAACCCGTCAAAAATCGGATTCAAGGATCAACATAGGACTATATAGGACACATACTTTTGTAATCGTCCTAAAAGGTACCAGCTTTTAATTCCTAGTAATCGTCTCACCATTACAAAAATGCAGCCAAATTATGAAATAAAGTTTCAGCTACAATACAAGAAAACGGGATCCCTACGCCAAATACATTCCACAAAGTGGAGGAAATAGGAGGATAAACAATTTAAATGTAAGCTATCGCGCGTCTTTGCAAAGGGAATTTGGAGCTGTGAAAAAGAATCTATGTGAGCGACAAGCTTTTTGGCCACTTGTCTCAATTCATTCTCCAGTGTTCCTTTGAAGCAACTTTAGAGAATTTTGAAGGTAAAAAGAAGCAAATGGACGTAACCTAAGTAGCTACCACACAAAGGGGAAGAATAATGCAAAGCACGGCTGAACAACAGTAGGGCAGGGTTGCCGAAGATGTAAAATGTGTAGGAATATGTATTATAGAACTGAGTATGTTTCTACAACTGATTTGAATTAATTAGTTTCAAATTGACCTCTTGCCAATGAAAATGGTTGCTGTGACGAGGCTAAGTTTTTAGAATTGATTTATTCTTTGATTGATTGGATAATGATGTGATAATCTGTGATATTTTCACCTTGAAAATAGTGCGATAGTTTCTAGAACTGACTTGAATTAATTAGATTCAAATTGACCTCTTCGCAATGAACATGGTTGCTGTGAGGAGGCTAACTTTTTACAATTATTGATTTATTCTTTGATTGATTGAGTAATGATGTGATGTACTGTGATATTTTTCACCTTGAAAATAGTGCGATAGTTTCTAGAACTGACTTGAATTAATTAGATTCAAATTGACTTCTTCCCAATGAACATGGTTGCTGTGAGGAGGCTAACTTTTTACAATTATTGACTTATTCTTTGATTGATTGAGTAATGATGTGATGTACTGTGATATTTTTCACCTTGAAAATAGTGCGATAGTTTCTAGAACTGACTTGAATTAATTAGTTTCAAATTGACCTCTTCCCAATGAACATGGTTGCTGTGACGAGGCTAACTTTTTACAATTATTGATTTATTCTTTGATTGATTGAGTAATGATGTGATGTACTGTGATATTTTTCACCTTGAAAATAGTGCGATAGTTTCTAGAACTGACTTGAATTAATTAGATTCAAATTGACCTCTTCCCAATGAACATGGTTGCTGTGACGAGGCTAACTTTTTACAATTATTGATTTATTCTTTGATTGATTGAGTAATGATGTGATAACCTGTGATATTTTTCACCTTGAAAATAGTGCGATAGTTTCTAGAACTGACTTGAATTAATTAGTTTCAAATTTACCTCTTCCCAATGAACATGTTTCCTGTGACGAGGCTAACTTTTTAGAATTATTGATTTATTCTTTGATTGATTGAGTAATGATGTGATGTACTGTGATATTTTTCACCTTGAAATTAGTGCGATAGTTCTAGAACTGACTTGAAATAATTAGATTCAAATTGATCTCTTCCCAATGAACATGGTTGCTGTGACGAGGCAAGTTTTTACAATTGATTTATTGTTTGATTGATTGAATATTGATGTGATAACCTGTGATATTTTTCACCTTGAAAATAGTGCGATAGTTTCTAGAACTGACTTGAATTAATTAGATTCAAATTGACCTCTTCCCAATGAACATGGTTGCTGTGACGAGGCTAACGTTTTACAATTATTGACTTATTCTTTGATTGATTGAGTAATGATGTGATGTACTGTGATATTTTTCACCTTGAAAATAGTGCGATAGTTTCTAGAACTGACTTGAATTAATTAGATTCAAATTGACCTCTTCCCAATGAACATGGTTGCTGTGGCGAGGCTAACTTTTTACAATTATTGATTTATTCTTTGATTGATTGAGTAATGATGTGATAACCTGTGATATTTTTCACCTTGAAAATAGTGCGATAGTTTCTAGAACTGACTTGAATTAATTAGTTTCAAATTTACCTCTTCCCAATGAACATGTTTCCTGTGACGAGGCTAACTTTTTAGAATTATTGATTTATTCTTTGATTGATTGAGTAATGATGTGATGTACTGTGATATTTTTCACCTTGAAATTAGTGCGATAGTTCTAGAACTGACTTGAAATAATTAGTTTCAAATTGATCTCTTCCCAATGAACATGGTTGCTGTGACGAGGCAAGTTTTTACAATTGATTTATTGTTTGATTGATTGAATATTGATGTGATAACCTGTGATATTTTTCACCTTGAAAATAGTGCGATAGTTTCTAGAGCTAACTTGAATTAATTAGTTTCAAATTGACCTCTTCCCAATGAGCATGGTTGCTGTGACGAGGTTAAGTTTTTAGAATTTATTAATTTTTTGATTGATTGATTATTGAAGTGATAACCTGTGACATATTTCACCTTGAAAATAGTGCGACAGATTCTAGAACTGACTTGAATTAGATTCAAATTGATCTCTTCCCAATGAACATGGTTGCTGTGACGAGGCTAAGTTTTTAGATTTGGTTCATTGTTTGATTGATTGATTGATTGATTGGTTATTGAAGTGAAAACCTGTGATATTTTTCACCTTGAAAATAGTGCTATAGTTTCTAGAACTGACTTGAATTAATTAGTTTCAAATTGACCCCTTCCAAATGAACATTGTTCCTGTGACGAGACTAAGATTTTAGAATTGCTTTATTGTTTGATTGATTGAATATTCATGTGATAACCTGCGATATTTTTCACATTCGAAATAGTGCGATAGTTTCTAGAACTGACTCGAATTAATTAGTTTCAAATTAACCTCTTCGTAATGAACATGGTTGCTGTGATGAGGCTAAGTTTTTAGAATTGATTTATTGTTTGATTGCTTGAATAATGATGTTATGAACTGTGATATTTTTCACCTTGCAAGTAGTGGATTGTTTTCTTGAACTGACATGAACTAACTAATTCGAAATTAACTTCTTCTCAATAAACACATGGAATATAGCGATGAGAAATAGTAAATAAATAGTTTTATTTCCATTACTATTGAATTGAATACTGTTTTGGATTACAACGAATGAAATTGAGGAACAATTTTCAGTTACTGGTATTTTTTAAGTGTAACTGTTTTGCTTGCTTTCGAATGTTCTCTTTATCCGTCTGTGCACCACATGTGCACTCTCGAAATTATCGTCTATTGTACATGACGGCTCAAATTATTACGTAAGGAAACACGCAAGTAAAGCTGGAATAGCAAATGATACACTAATACACTCATAACACCTGTGTTTAACATGTCGGAAATAGGTGTTTTGGAAGTCCACTTTTAACACCAAATACAATTCGAATGTGAAGCGTAGTTCCCACGATCAGCAACATCTGTCCGGCACCGGCTGTCGGATCGTCCAACATCGCTGCAGTTTTACTACAACTTAACTCTTTACGTGACCCAATATGTTTTTTTCTAATCTCAGCATTTATACCCCAGTACAGCAAGAGGGAAATATGGCGTTACATCCACACTGTGAAGGGAAATGAGATTCACACTGGAAAAGGAAATAGGAGGAGGTATTCAAAATGGATCGTGTGTCGTGTTAGCTCTGCCGGTTTTGTGAAAGAATTCACGTTCAAGCCCTGGTGAAAGTAGAAATTTCCATCTCATAAATTCCAAAATATTTGAGGGCCACTGTCTCTTATCAAAATGAGTATCTGGTCTTAGTTTTGACCACATGATCTCCTTTAGTGTCAAAATTTAAAAGAAACTTCAATTGACGGTGTTTGTAAACCAATTTGGGGAAGGAAATGATAATCACCAATTAGGAACAGGATACTTTATTCATAAAAGAATAAAATCAGCAGTAAAAAAGGTCGAATTTATCAGTGATAGGTTATCATATTTAGTACTTAAAGGTAGATGGTGCGATATCGTAGTTATAAATGCTCATGCCCCTACAGAAGAGAAAGACGACCATATAAAGGATAGCTTCTATGAGGAATTGGAACAGACTTTTGATCAGTTACGTCGAAAAATCTGAAAGTTAGAATTTATAAAACAGTTATATTACCGGTTGTTCTGTATGGTTGTGAAACATGGACTCTCACTTTGAGAAAGGAACAGAGACTACGGGTGTTTGAGAATAAGATCCTTAGGACAATATTTGTGGCTAAGAGGGATAAAGTTACAGGAGAATGGAGAAAGTTACACAACACAGAACTGCACGCATTGTATTCTTCACCTGACATAATTAGGAACATTAAATCCAGACGTTTGAGATGGGCAGGGCATGTAGCACGTATGGGCGAATCCAGAAATGCATATAGTGTTAGTTGGGAGGCCGGAGGGAAAAAGACCTTTAGGGAGGCCGAGACGTAGATGGGAAGATAATATTAAAATAGATTTGAGGGATGTGGGATATGATGATAAAGAATGGATTAATTTTGCTCAGGAAAGGGACCAATGGCGGGCTTATGTGAGGGCGGCAATGAACCTCCGGGTTCCTTAAAAGCCAGTAACTAAGTAAGTAAGTAAGTAAACCAATTTACCTATATAAATTACGAAGCGGTATTAAGGGGAATTATTTGTTAGCCATACGAAAATTGTGAAATAAAATTAACTTTCATCTTGTCACTGATTAATTTTCCAACATCTTTACCGTGTTGATATTTAGGAATTTATCTGGGGACTAGTTTCGAAGTGTTGTTCTTCATTGTCCAAAGCCTAAAAAAAACGACATTTCATACAAGTTGAGAGGATGCGAAGACATTTCTTTCCCCTTCTACTTGCACCTAGTCCGTCAGCGACAGAGATGTTAGTTGTTACCTCTTGTACCTGCACCCCCCCCCCCCAAGCTGGACACACGAGAAAATAAAATATTAAATAAAGTACTAAGTAAATAATAAAATACAGCCATACAGATGTTTGACAGTTACATATTTGAGTATATTTTAGTGCCGTTCTTACAATATTTTCAACTAATAATAAATTAAATTAAGGAATGTTAGCTTCTAGTATGCAGTTAGATGGGAGCGACATAGTGCAGACTGTCCCATTCTGTATGCCGTAGAGTAGCAACTAGCGGTGAAGAAAACGTTTATCTTCTGCTGTCAGTAGCTTTTTAATGTGCCAGTTGATTTTAACAGCAATGGAAATGAAATACAAAGGCTTAGTGTAGACTTTCGAAATATAGAATACTGGTACAAATTTTAAATAATGAAATTTGTCACTGTGTTGAAAGTCAATTTCTCGAACGTTTCTGAAATGGACAGTAGCATCTTCCCCTTCACTGATGGTAGAGAGCGTGAGTAGAGGGGAAAGGCCTATCAACCAAACTGAAATGGGGTTTAGTGTCATAGCTTAGCTTAGTTTAGCTTATAATGTTCATAAAAACATGATTAATTTTTTTATTTTTTCTATTATATCCTCTCTCTACTCTTTTTTTTTTGTAATTCTTTACATATATTTTTACACTCCACATTTATATGAATATATTAATACTACTATAGTCTACATCATAGAAATGGGCATGTAGCACGTATGGGCGAATCCAGAAATGCATATAGAGTGTTAGTTGGGAGGCCGGAGGGAAGAAAACCTTTGGGGGGGCTGAGACGTTGATGGGAAGATAATATTAGAATGGATTTGAGGGAGGTCGGATATGATGGTAGAGACTGGATTAAACTTGCTCAGGATAGCGACCAATGGCGGGCTTATGTGAGAGCGGCAGCGGTAAGTAAGTAAGTAAGTATAGTCTATATCATATGACATCATACCACGTGAACATGAACGTAAACAATACACAAAACATCAAACCACATGAACAGAAAACACGCAATATAAACCATAACATTGCCTAATGTGTCATCTTATATCATACCATATATATCACCTTATATCACATTATCCGTAAGAACTTACATTATATCATATCATGCTAATTTATATGCGCCGTAGTATATCACATCACATTACCTAAATTCCTCGAATTACAGCACACTAAACTAGTTAACTACATCATAATACATCATACTGCATTAACAGAACACACATTACAATCACAATGCATTATCTTAATCGGGCACAATATTTCACATCACAATTAATCTGAATGCTTCTGAATGCAATAACATCACAATAATCTGAATGCATCCATATAATCTCATCATATTATTCTAAATTCCTCATCTGTATCACAGAATATTAAACTAAAAAGCATCACATTATCTTACATCTTAACAAAATTAACTGACAACATGATCTCCTTTAGTGCCAAGGTTACAAATATTATTCTTTAACATTTACTTAGTCGCGTGGTTTGTATTATTTTTTCGCTGTTGCCTACATTGTCCAGCTTATCAGTACCTTCCTGAAAGGGTGTTGGCAATACGACTACATGATAACTTCCAGTTTATCACTGTCATTTGTTGCGTTAATTTAAATTTTTTAGGCTGGGGGGGTCTGTTGACCCCCACGCGACTACCAATGTCATAAATTAGTCCACAAGTAGTATTTTTGTGATTGTATACGTGAAATCTCTTACTCTAGAAGATTATGGCAAGTAATGATGCATATGAGCTAGAAGATTTACATAAAACCAGGATATTTCATATTTTAATTCGTGTTTTTAATTGGGGGTCACTCTAACCCCCACGCGAGTACTAATATTATAAATTAGTCCACAAGTATTACTGTGTTACTTTTGTGGTGTATATACATGCAAATTATTACTTTAGAACATTCTGGCAAGTAATGACCCATATGAGCTAGAAAGTTTACATGGAACTATGAATTTTATATTTTAATTATTCGTATTTTTGCTTGGGGGTCTCTTTGACCCCCACGCGAGTACTTATGTCACAAAATAATTCGCGAATACTTAAGTGTTAAATATGTACTACGAGTTCTAAATATATATCATATCATATCATATCATATCATGTCATGTCATACCATATCATACCATATCATATATCATATCATATCATATCATATATCATATCATATCATATCATATCATATCATATCATATCATATCATATCATATCATACCATACCATATCATGTCATATATAATATCATATCATATCATACCATATCATATATAATATCATATCATATACCATATCATATCATACCATACCATACCATATCATATAATATCATATCATACCATACCATATCATATATCATATCATACCATACCATATCATATATCATATCATATCATATCATATCATATCATATCATATCATATCATATCATATCATATCATATCATATCATATCATATCATATATCATATCATATCATATCATATCATATCATATCATATCATATCATATCATATCATATATTTTTAAATGATTATTTCACCACTTTTTAAGCTATTATGGTTATATCTGTAACGTCTGAATGCGATGAAGGTGATAATTCCCGCGAAATGAATTCAGGGTTCAACGCCGAAAGTTACCCAACATTTGCTCTTCTTGGTTTAAGGGAACACCCCGGTAAAAACAACAACCAGGTAACTTATCCCAACCAGGATTTGAACCCTGGCCCGCTCGTTTCACGGTCAGGCATGCTAACTGTTACTCCACAGCGGTGGACCATGTTATATTATATTATATTATATTATATTATATTATATTATATTACACATTATAATATACTGTATTACGAAAGACGCAACATAATATACATGACTAAAGGGTTCTCCGTCCGTACATTTAAATGTATTTCTCCAGTAATAATAATTGTGACAATTGTGATGAAGTACACTGCAACGTCACTAGGTTATGCATGCAGCGTCGAGGTAATATTTCCTATCTTATGAAGTTCAGAAATTAAATTCCATTATATAGAAATATATTACTGATGATACAGGAGTTTTAACAATTTAAGTGTTTATAAATTATTCAAGATTTGCAGGAAGAAAACATAAAGCCCCGACTTGTTTAACCCCGACAGGGAAGAATCGGTAGCCGAAGCAAGCGATGTGGGTGGGCCACAGTAGCTGATTTAGTCGTGATGGGAAAGCTTGAAGCAACTCTTTCACTTCAGACCTCCATTTTCTCTCACAAGTCTCTCATTTTCACCTTTTTTCTCCCTTTAACTCTTCTCTCACAAACATATAACTACATATTACATATATTAATACCCAGTGCGTAGAAAACTACTTCTAATCAACTTGTGAGGTGATAGATTAAACCAAAAATACATAGACTATTGAAATAGGAAACCATAGATCGGAAATACGTAATTAATCCACTATGGACGTAAGTTTTATAACATTCCATGGATATAAGCCAGACAATTTCTTTAACACCAATGAATTAGTGGTATTTTTATGTGGCATTCTACCCGCTTGTGCTGTGATAGTTTTTAGCAAATGAAAACGAAACGTAGTTATTTTACATAGCAATTATTGCATTTCGGATACAAAATCTGCAATAGAAAGGGCTCAATATTTATATTTTGAAACTACATACGAAGAGTAAACCTGCGAAGATATTTTCTTATTCGCTCGAAAGTTCCAGAAAAAATTTTAAACTAGATGATTTGTGAAGCCTCACTGAAGCGAGCCGTGAGATCGTCTTTACGTTTTTTTACTTGGCTATTTAACGACGCTGTATCAACTACGAGATTATTTAGCGACGATGGAATTGGTGATAGCGATATGACATTTGGCGAGATGAGGCCGAGAGGATTCGCCATAGATTACCTGACATTTGCCTTACGGTTGGGAAAACGTCGGAAAAACCCAACCAGGTAATCAGCCCAAGCGGGAATCGAACCCGCGCCCTATCGCAACTCCGGATCTGAAGGCAAGCACCTTAACCGACCAAGCTACGCCGGTGGCTGAGATCTTTAGACTCCAGTGGCTCGAAGTAGATCAATTCTTTAGTGTATCCCCCAAGAAAGAGGTTACAATTGTGGAGACCTTGAAGGTCAGGAAAATGGTCCTCCACTTACGATCCATCTCCAATACTCCCAGATGTCTCATACAACTAGAAAAGTAATCAGGAGCCCCGCCATATTTTAACCATTTAACCTCGTGTGCATCTCCTAATTAAAAATATGGGGAAGGAGTACATATATAGAAAATGTGAATATGAAGGAAAGATTTGGACTAGCTTGGTTTAGACTGGGGATTTGGAAATTAAGAAATAATAGAGGCAATATACCTCAAGGCACATGCCCATTGTGTGGAAGGAGAGAAGATGACATTCACATTGTTCTTGAGTGTCAAAATACTGAAGATATACGTAAGAAATTTATAAAAGAAAAATTCCTTCAAATAAATAAAGAAATAGCTATAAAAAAGCTCATGAACATTAATAACATAAAATTGCAAAAGCGATTAGGTTTATATCTTTTTTTGGTTAAAAAAATTAGAATGGATAGAATAAAGGAAATAGATGTGAACGAAAGTAATTTAGAAATATATAAATAAATAGTGAAACAATTGTAGTGTACGTGTATGTGTATATATGGTTCTTTCTTTTTCTTGTTATAGATGTAAAATTATGCATGGAAGAAAGTAACAAGTGTAGATGTATGGAGAAATATGAGGAAAGTCAACATCCCTTAATAATAAACAAATACACGGAAAATAAAATACCGGAGAGGATTGCAAAATTAAAAAACAGAAGGAAGGAAGCATTAAGGGAAAGTACAGTTACTGAGCTGACTAATAAATTCAAGTTTGGAAGGTACGCTTTGTCTAGACTCACAGATAATAACATATTTGACTTAGTTAGAAATTATTTGGCTATCTTTTTTATTTCTAAATTTAATAGTTTTGAAGGTACGTCAAAAGAATATTATGAAATAAAATTAAGGAATGAAGGCTTACCTACGAGAGAGAGCTTGTATGAACTGTATAAATACTTTTGTAAGGAAAGAGGTATGGAAGAAACTAGAATTAGAGATGATTTAGATACGCTAGCTGCACATTGCAGAGTGAAGAGGGAAGTACATCTTAGGAAGGTAAACCAATACTGATGGTACCAATATTCTAGAATGAGTTGAGTCTTGCACAATAACTGAAAGCTAGTGCAAGACAAAACAAATATGTTAATAGGTAAAACGTAGAAATTGTATTTATATAATAATATATCTTTGTGTAAAATTGTTGTATGTAATGTGACTGTGATCTATTATATATAATAAACCAATAATAATAATAAACCATAGTTTAACATCTAATAATTTTGCTAGAGCCTTGATAAACAGTCCCCACACCCTGCCAGCCAGAAATCGGTGATTTTTATGGGCTGAAGGTGGGATAGAAAGATGATACCTAACATGGAGACATGGGAGAACTCCCAGAAAAACGCCTAATTGCGACTAGTCCGTCACAAGTGCCACTTTAAACATTTCAATTAAAAATTCCAGATACGACCGGGACTCGAACCTGGATTACCTGATTATCTAGAAGTCACCAGAAGGGTATGATAATATAGTAATGCACAATATAAATATCAAATACCTCCTCCAAACACCAAAGTGTAGTATCAAGCATATATCAATATTTACAGACACACTGAGGCGAGTACCCAGCAGTCAAATACGATAAGAGGTACTTGATTCAAAGCACTATGTAATTATTGGAGTCAAAGCTGGAGTGTTTACAACGATATGATACGATATGAGGTATGTGCTAGAATTTAGGACAAGCAGAATTCATGTCTTGTAAGAGTTATACAGTACTTAAAATGGTTTTCTAAGAGAAAAAGAGATCTTCCCGAAAGACCAGAAGTTCGTTTATGAAATAAAAAATGTCAACACAGGTACTTTTAAAAGCAGATATACACTGATATAATAATAATAATAATAATAATAATAATAATAATAATAGACTCGTAATAATACTTATGACTTTTAAGGAACCCGGAGGTTTATTGCAGCCCTCACATGAGCCCGCCAACGGTCCTTATCCTGAGCAAGATTAATCCAGTCTCTACAATCATATCCCACCTCCATCAAATCTATTTTAATATTATCTTCCCATCTACGTCTCGGCTTCCTCAAAGGTCTTTTCCCCCCGGCCTTCCAACTAACACTCTATATGGATTTCTGGATTCGCCCATACGTGCTACAAGTACATGCCCTGCCCATCTCAAACGTCTGGATTTAATGTTCCTAATTATGTCAGGTGAAGAATAGAATGTGCGCAGTTCTGTGTTGTGTAACTTTCTCCATTCTCCTGTAACTTCATCCTTTTTAGCCCCAAATATTTTCTTAAATTCTCAAACACACTTAACCTCTGTTCCTCTCTCAAAGTGAGAGTCCAAGTTTCAGAACCATAAATAACAATCGGTAATGTAACTGGTTTATAAATTATAACTGTCAGATTTTTATAAGTTGTTCGTTAGATCCACTTCTGGTAGTTCTCCCCAAAAATATTTGATTGTCAATCAAACGACAGGTTTCCAATATTCCTTGCGTTCTTTTAATACCAATTTCCTGACTGCTTGTCTTATTGGACCATAAGAGGAACCTACGCACTTTCGGATTCCATTCATTGTTCCTCTGTATATTTTTAGCCAGAGAATTAGCTTTGTCGTTACCCCGGACACTATTGTGTCCGACATCCATAGTAATTCATACTTCCATACGCCGGCGACTACTGAAACATTCTCAGCATATAAATAAGAAATTTTTAATTCATGTAAAAAACGAAAATGCGTTTTTCGAATGTAAATGGTCAAAATTGCACTCATTTTCCTTAAAACGGACTGTACCCTTGGTTTCAACACAGGAGAAGTGAACGAAATTTCAATATAGAATGAATATCTTTAAATTAAGCATATCAATCAACGCAACAGCGAAGACAAAATTACACACTTTTCTTTAGAGGAAAAATTGAGAAGTAGACGGAGACTAGAATAAGGTCAGTGTAGTGAAGAAATATTCAATTAACACATCTACGCTTTCTACTTGATTGTACTACATGACCGGCATGATTTATTATTAAGTTTTATTTCCTCAGCTTAACGTAATTTCAATAAGACAAAAATAATTTCACTGTCTCCAGAATTTCTTTGTACCGACATTTGTCTATAATACTAATGTCTGAACAAATTTAACTCCGCTACTCCCAGTCTGGTGATACTTTTTACAAGTGTCTACCAAAAACTTGATAAAAATTCCCCGTTTGAAGAATGATCCGTTCTAGAAGCTCCCGCTGTTAGAGAACCAGAAAATTTATCACCGTCAGCACAAATGCCCTGGCTGGAGGCAGTTCGGTCCTAATCACAGCCTCTTCGCCCGATCTCTTTTAATATTATCGCCCTGATCTGGGCCGGTCTCCTCCTCTTCCCTCTTCCCTTCGGCCTTCTTCTTCTTTTTTTTTTTTTTTTTTTTACAAAAAATGGTTAAACATTTATTTATACTACACGCATGTTACTTGTCCGGCAAACTAATGACTGTAGGAATACAAGACCAGAGGATGTAGCTAGAATTTGGTAACTGGTGTCAGCACTTCCACCCCATATAACGGCAGTGTGATCAATTTCCAGCTGTGATCTCAACGACTTCTTTATTGTTATTAGACGACTTTCATTTCATATTTGCTTTCTATTGATTTATTCAGCGCTGGTAGTCTATTAATGGATTTAAACATCATATTATTTACATAAAAAATTAATGATTTGTTTGTACTAAGTTTATTTTGAATTTTTTATGGGGTATATACAGGTTTCAAAGTCAAAAAAGTCATTTTTAAATTTGCTTTTTTACAAAGATTGGACATTTATCTTTATGTTAGTGAAGGAATTTTTACGATATATAAAATATTTTGGTAGATATGATCATAAACGTGCGAGCGTGCGCTTGTTTAGCTTTCCACACATAATATATTTGACGCTCATTTCCCGTAACATGTAATTTTCAAAATCATTTTTGTGGTAACTCGGTAAGTTTTCAAGATATATCAGTAAAATTTTGCATGCAACTGTCTTTCGTACTTGTCAACCAGGTGAAAAACATTTATTGCTGTAATATTTATAGTTTTTTTTTTATTTTTTACTAAAAAAACATAAAAAATTTAACTTCTCATAGGGAATTTAAAAAAAAAAGATACTTCTATTGTAGACGTTTCAAAGATTGTAGTCCATATTGTTGATTTGACATTCAGGAGTAAATAGAAAAAAGAATGGCTCAGAAATATTCATATTTGTCGACATTATCACAAAAATGGCACATCAGTGCACAAAAACGGCAACATTTTTGTTATGATAGCTAATAACGGTGAAACTTTTAGTAAATATGAAAATATTCTATAATCACTGCAGAAGCAGTGATAGTGAGCATGTCAAATTACAAGGTGAAAGAGTCATTAGTTGCTGAAAACAAAAACATTGAATTTCCCTGAATTTTTTATGCTCAAAATTGTATATTCCCTCTTAACATATATATATTATAGCAGTCATGTCAATTGATGCCTATAGGAGCAAGCGCGCGCTTTAGAGCTCAGGAGAGCCTGAACGCTTTACAGCGGAAATGAAAGAGACAGGCGAAAGCGGTAGTATATACCGCTTGATCGAGCTATATTCAGGGATGGCCAGCACTGATTCAATGGATAAAGGGAAGAAAACTTACTAAAACTATATGCATGTTAATTTTTAGATTTGTCTGAGAAGTATAAGTGCATTATAAGAATGTAAGTTTTAATTTTAATGCTTATTTTTCACAAGTTTGATGTTTTTTATTCAAAAGAAATATTTTCTCAACTTTTTTTTTAAAAGAAAAGTGAAATTTTCAGATATAGGCCTATTTATTTAGTAGCCTTGCAGAATGTTTTCGTAAATCTAATATACCCTAATACGTATTACTGAAGATAGTGTATCGAACATTTTGAAAATATTCGCATGGAAATTGTTTGTAAGAAAATGAATAAAGAAAGCAACTGTTGTTACATCATAAGCAAAAGATACGTGCCCATGTGTTGTAAAAATGTCAGCTCTATAGCTTCAGCAGATTTCGAGAAAATGATTTAATATTCTGATGATAGGAAGTTGCTCACCAATATCAACTTAAAAGCATAATGCGATAAGAATTTTGTTATGGAATATTAGTTACACTTAAAACATAGCCTACACAGCACCTGGGTAACTTTGCTTTGTACTGTAATATTGTTTTGATTAGTTTATTGATTACTTTTATAAGGCTCAAGGTACCATCAATATCAATTCCAACTTACCATGCCATACTCAATCTCTTTTTTTGGGATATCACTTTCTTTATGAATGATGTGTTTCATCCATTTAGTACAGTATAGTTGTACTACTATGGAATTTATGTGAATATTCCTTCTTAACTCTTTATTATGTTATTAACATTTAAAACACTACTGCAATATCAAGAAATCGGTGTTAGTACTTTTGTTTTACAGACAATATAGATAATATCAAACAGAAAGAAGCCATGTAAAAATAACGACATAAAATTTCACGTTCCGTCTGAAGTTTGTGCACCACTGTTTTCTTAATCCAACAGGCTGCTTATTCATATACACAACGCTTCCTCTTTCCATACTTAGCGCTTGATGCCCGCGCACGACGTCAAGGTCAGAAAAATGCGCTTGCTCTGACGTCACTGCATTATAGCTTACTATAGTTTGCTACATAATCAGTTCATTTGGAAATTATCCCAAATTGTAGTTTCCCGAAAGTAGATTTGAAAATCAAAGAAATAAGAACGATAATGCTTTTTTATTTCTCCTGCTAAAACTTATTAAAAATACATAGCGGATTTTGGAGACGCAGCGACGATATATTATGAGTACTTGAAAGCAGTAGTAGTCTAAATCATTTCTTTAATAGTCTGGGTTAAGATGACAAAAATATATTTTTTATATTTTATTAAAATTGACGATTTTATTTTAACTATTAGTCAGTGCAGTCAGTGGGTAGTATGAAGGATATAAAATGGTTACTTGGCGATGTGCTTTATAGAATTTCGATTTAATCCTCATTAACCATTTATAACCACTTCTACTTTCAACGGCTCATGTGTTCCTATTTACTTGCGTTCTTTGTTTTCATACTAATGCTTTGGATATATTTCTTTCTACATTATCAACCTCGTTGATTTGAAAGTCAGACGTGAATTTTCGGTTCCTACACAGTGCCAAGACGTCACGTACCTTCGCTTACGGAGGAAGTGTAGCGATGAGTTTAATTACCTCCCTGCAACTGACGAAAATGTAACGTTCAGTTTCGGGACCAAAAATCCCTTGTCTGTTCAGTTACCATATTATCCATTGGAACCGAGAAGGTTCTAGATCGACGCAGGGGGATAAATTTTAGAGGTCTCAAGTCTGATTAGTAAACTATGTTAGCTGTCAGCGATGTATGTAATGGAGAGAGAAAGGAACTGACCACACATTAACTCCTGGCTTACAAGCAAATATTCTAATGGGGGCAGACAAAAAAGTTAATTTTTTTTCTTTCACCACGTTAATAATGTCAAAGAAGTGTATATACAAATTTTGGTCACTCGATCGCAATTACGAGGGCCGTAAAAATAAGTTCGCCACGGGCCGTTAACACAAAGAAAATACAATTTCATTGGAAAAAAATTATTGCAACAGACACAACAATTGTTGGGAGATTTTTCAACATATTTCCCATTGGAATTGTGACATTTGTCATATCGTGGGATCGACAGAGAGGTGCAGACGGCTGTCAAACGCTGATTCCGATCCCAGGCTGCTGACTTCTACGACACAAGGATACAAAAATTGATCCAATGGCATGCCAAATGTCTCAACTCCAGTGGGGGATATGTTCACAAATAGAGCAAAAATTGCTGTATATGTTTCAATAAATCTTTCCATTCAATTGTGTTTTTTTCTGTAAACGACCCCAGAGGAAATCACTTTCTGGATTGCTTCGTAATTGCCAAAAATTGTATAGTCTAAGCACTTCTTTTGACATTATTAACATGGTGGAAGGAAAAAAATTAACTGTTTTATCTGTCCCCATCAGAATGTTTACTTGTTGGTTGTCTCATGAGTGATTATTATTGGTGTCACTTGTGAGGTTTACACCAGACTTCGGACTGTTGACTAATGAATGAAGAAGGAGAAAATGGGAGGATAAATATTTAAAGACTACGCGATCACGTATCTTTACAAGGGAATTTGGGACTCCGAGAATAATGAAAGCTAGCTCAAAGCCTGTTGGACACTTGTCTAGCTCCGTTATAAAATTATACATATTTAGAGTGGATTGGGGGAAGATGCCTCACTTTTTTTATTGAACATTTAAGATATGAATTTCATATTGAAATATCAAAGTCTGAAAGGTATTTTGAAACTACATTTTTGGTACAAAACAGAAAACATTAATTACCTTGTTTATAGATACAGGTTTTCTTCTTAGCTGCACTGTAGGCATCTTTCCCCGATAGTCGGGTAAGATGGCAAATACAATTAATACAGTTACTGATATATGTATTTTACTTGAACTTGGTTTGATATATGTATATAACAAAAATGACTTAATCTGAAGCTCATGGACACTTTCCCACTCGTTTATCACTACTTAGCAACACAGTCATTGCACAGATTTTATTGCCGCGTGCAAGACTCGTGAAATCACTTCTTGCACACAATGAATTCAATCTAGTACAGTTTTTTGGTCATCATTCTTTTTAGGCGGCGTTTAAGAGTACGATAAGGAATCCCGTATGCTGCGATGCTCTAAAACAGTTCATATCCCGTGTTCTAACATGTTGCATCGGAAGTTGAACACTGTCTTCAATCCAATGACTTCTATCAGAGGACCTTACGTAATGTTTACGCATTCCCTGCAAGAAAACAAAAAAATAAAACTCTTGCAAAAATTTTCCATCTTACCCCGAAAAAATTGAGCATCTTCCCCATGTATCGGGGTAAGATTCCTAGTGCTGTGACGCAACCTAAGATAGCGGAACAAGGTCGTTGGTTGTTAACAATACAAACTTTAAAACCTTTACTACAATATCCATTACAAATGTTTGACAGTTATTACGAATTCAGTGATGTATTAAAAAAATGTAACATAACTTTGCAATTATTTTCTAGCAGAAAAATTAGCTGTTTTCTTCCTTTTCTTCTTTTCACATCAAGAACACGTGGCAAAATGAGTTAGCTTCCACTCTACAGACATTCAACTGTCTCAGTGATCATGAAGACATGCGCGTGGCGTTCTCTCTTGGAAGAATGTGAAACTACAAAGAAATAAGCATCTTCCCCCAATAGTCATCTCCCCCCGATTCACTCTGTAACAAGTTTACGCCTCAAATGAGATTGACAGACTAATACAAGTACGTCATACTATTATGTACGGATTCTCTACTTGAAGTACATATTTTATTTGTATATACACTTGTTTTGTTTTTTTAATTTCATTCTGTAGTGTGGTTGTAGCAATGAAATACGTAATGCGGCCGCCTGTGTAGATAAGTGGAAGCCAGAATGCCCCCAGTTAGGAAATTTTCGCTTAAAATGAGGGCTGCGTATAAGCAACAACGAATTATTCTTGCTCAGTTATTTGGAGCAGCCAGACATAATGAATCCAACATAGTCTGTGACCCCTCTGGTCACGCCTAATTTGCTAATGGAACTTTTATATTTGTACATACATTGTCACCAAAATTATGTACAATTTGCATATCATTCGTTAATGGAGGTCCTGTTACATTTCTGTTTTCCAGGAACCCACCCTTAATTACATGTTACTACTAATAACTATTAATATTATACTCCATACTACGTGCAATCATTCTACAGCTTCTACCAAAAGTTTAAGGACACCCTTTCAAAAATGGTGTTTCACTCCTGATTTTATACTTATGAGATACCCCCTGATCTTCATACAGGAAACAAATGCATGCGAAAAATAAAGTTTTTACTTTAAACCCAATCACTGAAACTGTGGATTTTTCTATTATGAAAACTTATTGAAAAGTTATATTTTTATAGGAAAAAAATTAATTACTCCAGAATGGCTGTACTTATACCAATGAATTTTGGAATAGAGTTAGATGTTATCTCAAGTCATTCTTCCACACTAGAGTAATCTGTCACTGTATGTCCATACTCACTGAATTTCGACCCATTTTCAATTTTTTACAAGGAATAAATCTAACCTTTCCACACTTGTAACAAACTCCACAACTGTTTACTAAAAATGGAGGGAATAAGCTGTTTGACAAGTTTTTGCCAACTCCCAATGTTATGACATGATGCAAATGGCAGTGGAGGTCCCTGATCAATTTTCCGCGAATTTCAAACTCAAGATAATTCCAGAAACTGGCAATTTTTACTAAATAAAGGAAAGAAAATTTCTGGATTAAAATGCGTGAACCGGTTGTCACAAATTTTTAAAATAAAAGTAATAATTATACAAGAAACATTTCAGATAATATATGTCTAACTTTATCCAAAAATTCATTGACCTAGTACACTCATTCTAGAGTACCTAATTAATTTTTTTCCTACAAAAATGTAATTTTTCAACAAGTTTTCATAACAGAAATATTGTTATGTAATCCACAGTTTAAAAGATAGAGAGATTGGATTTAAAGTAAAAACTTCATTTTTCTCAGGCATTTGTTCCCTGCATAAAGATCAGGCGGTTTCACATAAGTATAAAGTCAGGAGTGAAACATTACTTTTGAAGGGGTGTGAAACATTTGATAGAAGCTGCAGTTATTTCTTAAGAAAAACTCTTTTAATTTAAGTACTATTTCTTATTTATATCCTACATATATTTATACCTTAGTTTTCCCTTCCCAAGTTTTCTTTATTATGTACAAAAATTTCCGAGTTCCCTCAATTTTCTTCCGTTTACTGTTCTACATAATTTCCTATACGCTATTTTTACATTTAAATTTTACTAAAGGCTCCTCAATAATTTTTTTGTTCTTTCATTTTCTGGGCAAAAAGTAGAATGTGTTTCGCTTATTCACTAGAGCCCGGATGTTAGGCAAAATGCCTTTTTTTAAACTGAGTGTATGTATGAAATACCTATTAGAGATAAACACGTTTCCACACATTTGGGGACAATAGGCCCAATTTTTGTTTTGCCTTTTTTTAGGTTAAATGCTTTTTTAGCCTTTTTACGTCGTTATTGTACATTTTCTATATTTCAACGCATTTAAAATAAACCGCACATAAATTATATCAAAAAATAAAACAAGAACAGTTATACAAATTAAAAAAAAAAATATATATATATATATATATATTCACCTCACACAAATATTTGCTGAGAATCTTATTCTCCAGCAATATATATGTTTCCAAGAAGTCGTAAACTTCTCTCCCCTACCGAATCCATCTTTTATGTCACTTAATATAGATGTTTGACAGTATAACCCTCAGTGCTCAGGTCATTTTGGGGTTTACCAGCGAAACAAAGGAGATGAGGGAAGTATTAAAAGCAAATCTCCAGGTCCCGTTACTGTTGTCGCCTGCAAGCACAAGTCACGCGTACTTTGAAGTCTCTAATCTTTTCTCACACCCCTCTTTTTGAGACAATACATAGTCCGTCTTTTCCGATCTCTGAAAGAAAGTAGAGACAGTCCTTCTCAAATGAGATGTTTTAAGTTTGCTCCAATCACTTCAATAGAAGTAGAAAGATCTTTTTCCACCATGAAAAACGTTCTCTCTGACAGGTGGCTCACTATGACAGTTGACAACTTAAAAAAGCATCTTTTTGTGACATGTAACCAAGGAAAGTGAGTACCGCATGGGATAGTTTATTAAGCATTTGTTTTTTGTGTCTGTTTCCTTGATTAATAAATACCTATTTCACTGCCTATTTTTACTATTTTTAGTGCCTATATTCTTGCCTATTTTAAGGGGAGAGGAATTTATTTTTTGGTGAGAAATGAGTAAATTAAAAAAAAATGTTTTTCTTTAAAATGCTCTGTGATATGTGTGGAATGCATAGCATAAAATTTTGTGGGTATTTGTGCCCTTATAGACGTTGAGACGCCATTTTTGAACTTCCTGCGTTATGGATTTTTAAATCACTCGACCCCTTTTATTGTTGTTTCCGGTAAAATGAATTTTCAAAATTTTTTTCATTCTTTAAAATCCCCTTTGATATGCGTGGAATGCATTGCATAACATTTCGTGGGTATTTGTGCCCTTATTGGATGTTGAGACGCCATTTTTAAACTTCCTGCGCTATGAATTTTTAAATCACTCGCAGCCTTTTATCTGTTTACGGTAACTTCATTTTTTTGCTACATTGCCAGACAAAAATGGATATAATTTCTGAACTATTAAAGATACATGCACGAAATTTAGAACATACATTCCTTAGACTATTAGGAAACATTTCTCTGTAACAGAATTTTGTTAATTGATTTCATTTTAAAACTACGTCCGTTTGTTTGCAAGAAAGGAATTCAGAAAAGTGTTATTAAATTTTAATTGTTTATTTTACAAACGTAGGGACTAATATCAAAATTCTGTTACAGACAGTTTGTAAAGCATGCTTTTGCAAGTACATTGCAAAAAACGGGATGAATCTACCTTTAAAAATGGTTTAGATATATCGATTTTAGTAAAATCCTGCATTGGGTATATTTTTTTTTTTCAAATCTGGGCCCCCAAATATTTTTTTTCAAAGTATTTATTTTTGGTTGAGTTTCTACAGGTATGAGCTCTCTACATACAAAAAATTAATGTTTTAATGTTTTTTTGCCCCAACTCTTTTGGCAGAACCTAAATGCCACACTACAGCTGGATTAAGACACAGTAGGAATTATGGACCAAGACTATACAATTCAGTATTGAAAAATAATCCAGACCTAAGCAAATTACACATTCTTAAATTTAAAAATAAATTGAAAATGTTTGTAAGGTATTTGATAAATTTTATTATTATTTTTTAAGTGTTACTAGCATTATATGGTAATATTTTTTATTGTATTTATCTGATGCATGTAACCTATAAGATAAAACATTGTAATAAATACAAATAGATCATTTTCTTAATTAATGACAGTGTAGGGTAAATTAGGGTCTGTTGGACAGTCGGGCATATTGGACACTTTGTACTTTAACTTGTTACCTCGCCACTTGTGGGCACCACATTCTGCTAGAAGTCAATGACGGAAGTAGCCACGAGTGGGGCAACTTTAGTCATTGTCTTCTAGCAGAATGTGGTGCCCACAAGTGGCGAGATAACACGTTAAAGTACAAAGTGTCCAACATGCCCGACTGTCCAACAGACCCTAATTTACCCTAAATATCCAATAAATGATTTCTTTGCATGGCCACAGATACACTTGATTTTACTTGACACTATATCTTGTCACTAGAGAGTTCTTGAAATTTATATTTTCCCCGCCATTCATAAAATATTTTGATATGATACCTCTTGCACAAAAGAGGAGATCTATAACTGAAACTAGATTAATATATTTCAGTATTATTTGTATTTATCCTGGTAATAATGAACAGCTTGACTCGTAGACATTTTGTTTTTGCAGCTTTAACTTCCCATGATTGTACGAGAAGATTCGAAGAGAACGGCAGTTACGTAGACTTTCGGCTCCCCCTACTACCATTAATGCACAACACAATGTCAATACGGCGGTTGCTGTCGTCTGTGACACAACAAACTTTTCTGTTGATTTTCGAGTTCGTCATTTTTTCCGGTTATTATATGCTTATTTAAGTTGTGTTAACTCTCGCTAGTGGTTTTATATTTTATTTTATCCGTCTTAGTATTTATTTTATTATTGTAAATATTTTTGTTTCATCACTATTATTATTATTATTATTATTATTATTATTATTATTATTGTTGTTGTTGTTGTTGTTGTTGTTGTTACTATTATTTCTAACATCAGCATTATTATTTGATCCCTGTAAAATTTATGTAGACTACTGGACTGTACCCGAGCACGAGCATATGCTCATTTCGGGTATCCATACATATGTATTCATTTCAAATGTAAATTGTAAATACATTTGAAATTTGAAAAATTTTAAATAGGAAAAAAGGTTTAAAAAATACCGTCCTCTCTCCTTAACCAAAATAAATGCCTAAACATCAGGGCTCTAATTATCACATTTACCGTCAAAGCCTAAAAACGCATATAGTAGTGTAATAATGAACGTTGCGTGGAACACTTTCTCTACACGGAGCGTGTTGAGAAGGTAAAAGTCGTGTCCTGATTGTCTAATATTTGTGACAGGAGCGCATTCATCCAGTGCAGACGTCGTCGCGTCGCGGGTACTTGTCCTGATCGGTATTTCTATTTTCCATTTGTTGCAGTTTTTGCTCTTATTACTTAATTAGTGATAAATTCGGTATTAGGACACGTTGTAGCTGTTCCGTGCAGGCCGTGCGGCAGCCCGAGGCCGCACTCAATATGCAGAGAGAGCCAGCTGGTGCCTCTCTTCGACACGAAACGTCACTTATATCAAAATTAGTGGTAAACACTGGCATTATGTAGCTGAAGGTGAGATCCAGGCAGCTCAGCCCCAAAGAATCAAATTTGAATTACTTGTTCACGAAAACGAACCACACCAATTCCTCTTTTTTAGGAAACATTTCTATCTGTATAGTAGTCCACAACCAAGTGGGCGTCAAAGGAATTTTATGTCTCGGTGCAACAATAGCCTAACTCTGTTCCGCATTTAATTGTGCCTTTCCTTTTAGTTGGAAGTATAATTTAGCCATAAAACTGGAGCCAATACCTGTACACAATATAACCTCAGGGTCACTAACGCTTTCCTGTCTTCCGTGCTATATTGCCTGCAACACTTGCTCGCATCTGACGTAACCCACGATAGTCTATAGTTCTAGACACAGAAACAACAAACGATGTACAGGAGAGTTTCTTTTAATCTATCATTTAATTTCTTGTCTTCCGTGATGATGCGCTTATTGTGCTGGGCGTTGAATCGGAGGTTCTTGGGTTCAAACCAGGCTGAGGACAATGGATTGTAAAACTCGATCAAATTCTCAACAAGAATTTTTCCAGAAAGGAAGTAACACCGTGAGGTTCGTGTCGTAGATTTACGACAGGTAGAAGAGCCGTGCTTTGATACAGCGTCCCAGACAAATTCTGTAAGGTCTTTTCTAGACCATGTTTAATTGGACGCCGAATATCATTATACTAGAAAACTTCGTTAATTACTCAATTTAAATACTAATATTAACTCTACTACTAACATCACTAATATTAGTAACCTTATTAGCATTTTTACAAACACCATCACTACCACAACCACCACCACCACTATTACTAACATCACTAATATTACTACTACTACTGTTAATAATACAACCACCACAAATATTACAACTAACCACCAATACTACTGCTGCTGCTACTATTGCTACTACTGTTACTCCTATTATTGCTGCGTCCACACCTGTGGAGTAACGGTCAGCGCATCTGGCCGCGAAACCAGGTGGCCCGGATTCGAATCCCGGTCGGGGTAAGTTACCTGGTTGAGGTTTTTTTCCGGGGTTTTCCCTCAACCCAATACGAGCAAATGCTGGGTAAATTTCGGTGCTGGACCCCGGACTCATTTCACCGGCATTATCACCTTCATCTCATTCTGACGCTAAATAACCTAGATGTTGATACAGCTTCGTAAAATAATATATATTATTATAATGTACCGAAGTACATATGATATTTCCATGCAGATATTCTGCGTCATCATACGATGAAAGAGTAATGGAACGGAGAAAAATTCTCTCCGGCGCCGGGATTTGAACCCGGGTTTTCAGCTCTACGTGCTGACGCTTTATCCACTAAACCACACCGGATTCTACCCCGGCGTCGGAAGAATCGTCTCAGATTAAGCTCCAACTCTTGGGTTCCCTCTGATGGCCGCCCTCTGCACTACGTCATAGAAATCTATGAACCTAGGACCGAAGTCCACACATATGCTGAGGTGCACTCGTAATGAGTGACTAGTTGGCCGGGATCCGACGGAATAAGCGCCGTCTTAAATCACGAAGTGATTTACGCATATCATATATATTATTATGCACCTCAGCACATGTGTGGACTTCGGTCCTAGGTTCATAGATATCTATGACGTAGTGCAGAGGGCGGCCACCAGAGGGAACCCAAGAGTTGGAGCTTAATCTGAGACGATTCTTCCGACGCCGGGGTAGAATCCGGTGTGGCTTAGTGGATAAAGCGTCAGCACGTAGAGCTGAAAACCCGGGTTCAAATCCCGGCGCCGGAGAGAATTTTTTTCCGTTCCATTACTCTTTCATCGTATGATGACGCAGAATATCTGCATGGAAATATCATATGTACTTCGGTACATTATAATAATATATATGATATGCGTAAATCACTTCGTGATTTAAGACGGCGCTTATTCCGTCGGATCCCGGCCAACTAGTCACTCATTACGAGTGCACCTCAGCACATGTGTGGACTTCGGTCCTAGGTTCATAGATATCTATGACGTAGTGCAGAGGGCGGCCACCAGAGGGAACCCAAGAGTTGGAGCTTATTCTGAGACGATTCTTCCGACGCCGGGGTAGAATCCGGTGTGGCTTAGTGGATAAAGCGTCAGCACGTAGAGCTGAAAACCCGGGTTCAAATCCCGGCGCGCCGGAGAGAATTTTTCTCCGTTCCATTACTCTTTCATCGTTCGTAAAATAACCTAATAAAATAAAAAGAAACTATTGCTGCTGCTACTGCTACTAACAGTATTACTTCTGCTGTTGCTACTATTTTGCTATTACAAACATCAAAATTATTACCATCCCTACTATACTGTGTCCTCTGATAGAGGTTCTGGCTGACATGTACATCTCATTTGACGATTTGTGTCAGAGGAAGAACAATTGTTTGCATACATCTCAAGTCTGACTAGTGTAATATGTAGCTAGTCGGCGATGTATGCAATGGAGGGTGAAAGGAACTGGTCATCCTACCCCTTTATCTCGTGAACTAGTTTCCTCACAAGTGGTGTCTCCTTGGTATCACTTGTGAGGTTTAGACCTGTCTTCGGACAGTTACCTAAACAACTACTGCTGCTGCTGCTGCTGCTACTGCTACTACTACTACTACTACTACTACTACTACTACTACTATTATTATTATTATTATTATTATTATTATTATACTGACCTTCTGCTACTGTCAGCACGTTCTTCTACTATTATTACTGTTATTGTTACAATTACAAACACCTGCTGTTGTACTGTTAATCCTACTGTTGCTGCTACTCCTATTACCAACAGGTACTACTACTAACGACTAATATTACTACTATTACTGATATTATTGTTACTAAAGCCACCGCAAATATATTGTCATCACTACTACTACTACTGTTGCGGCTACTGCTACAACCACGTACTACCACCATCACTCATATTACTACTATTATTGTTATTATTACAAACACCAACACAAATATTACCATCAATATTACTGCTGCTACTTCTACCACTGCCATCACTATTACTACTACGAATTATTATTATTATTTTATTATTATTATTATTATTATTATTATTATTATTATTATTACTATTACTATAACGGTACTACAACTAACATGAAAAATACGAACATGGCACCTCGCTCTGAATAAGAAAGGATGGCCTGCCTGTCATCATCGTATTTAAGCATGCCATTTAATTCACAAATCGGCCGTGGACAATAATTGCATAAATATGAGGAGCACAATAGGCCTATATAAGCCTAAGTGCATGACTTCGTCCCGGATCCGACCTTCGAAGATCCAGGTAAAGGGCTGGAATTTTCATGACATATAGAGCGCTCAATTGGCTAATATAAGCCTAATATAAGCCTAACGTCACTTGAGCTCCATTTTAACTTACATCCGACTTTGGTAGGTAGAAAAGAAAGAATTTGTATTCAGAGTCACAAGTTACGCTTGCTACTGACGCCCAATGTGACAAAAATACTATATTAAAGACAATTATAAGTAGAAATGGAATAAAAATTGAAAATAAGGAACTACAGTATTGCAAATGAATTTAACGATCATTTTACTAATGTAGGTCATGACATCGTATCAAATATAAAAAATAAAGTAGATTATTTAATACCCATCACTATAAGCTTACTTATAATAAAAGTTTATCATCTATGTTTATGTTTCCTGTAAATGAATATGAAATCATTAATATTGAATAATTTCAAGGGAAAAATTGTTCCGGGGGCGGGTATCGATCCCGGGACCTCTGGTTGAACGTACCAGCGCTCTGCCAACTGAACTAACCGGGAACTCTACCCGACACCGTCTCAACTTTTCCCTTTATATCCACACAACTCGCGTGGGCTGACGAAACGCCAGAGACCCACATCGAGTGCACACAAACTCTGTGTGACTTAAAATTGTGGTTTTCTGTTAACGTACACAGTGACGTATATATTATGCAAACCTAATCTTTCAGGTAAAACTTCCTGTAAAGCAGATTTGAATAATTTCAAGGGAACAATTGTTCCGGGGCCGGGTATCAAATCTGCTTTACAGGAAGCTTTACCTGAAAGATTAGATTTGCATAATATATACGTCACTGTGTACGTTAACAGAAAACCACAATTTCAAGTCACAAAGAGTTTGTGTGCACTCGATGTCGGTCTCTGGCTTTTCGTCAGCCCACGCGAGTTGTGTGGATATAAAGGGAACAGTTGAGACGGTGTCGGGTAGAGTTCCCGGGTAGCTCAGTTGGCAGAGCGCTGGTACGTTCAACCAGAGGTCCCGGGATCGATACCCGGCCCCGGAACAATTTTTCCCTTGAAATTATTCATATCTGCTTTACAGGAAGCTTTACCTGAAAGATTAGATTTGCATCATTAATATTGTAAACATTTTAAAAATTAATGTGGCTCCTGGTATTTATGGTAATACAACAAATACCCTGAAAATTATTATCGAAGCTATTCCTAAACTACTTTCCTTTTTATTTAGTTAGTAACATTCAAGATACTTGAAGACCAACCTCATACCTCACTTAGTGCTACAATTTGCCTGAACAACAACTAATGAGACATTTGTTTAATACGATGAAGTTTAAGTTTAAAAGCTGGAAGCTGGAATGGAATTGGATTATGCATTCAGTATAATATTATTTCCTTTTTTAATCTTAAGTTATGCCTATGTAATCTTAAGCTTAAACTTATTTCCAGTTTTACTGGAATATTCCGAAGTTATGCAGATATGAAGTGTATTACAAATTTCTCATTACTGTTTTCTATTATTATTATTATTATTATTATTATTATTATTATTATTATTATTATTATATTACTATTTTATATGAAAACTAATTAAGAAGAAATATTTGTTTTTTTTTTTTTTAATAGATTGACTTGTAAATATTCATAGATAACATAAAAGGCCTTAAAAATATCTACAATACAATGTGATTTTCTTTTTTTTTTCATTTTAGAATGTACAATTATGACTTATATTAATATACTTCATTCAAAATAAGGTTAAGATTCTAACTGAATTTTCACGTATTTATTATTATCAGTATAACTCATATCTTTTGTATACTCTAAATTCTGTGCCATTTATTATTTGCTGTAATCTGAAATCGGCTTTCTTATTTTCCACCACGTCTTTATATTTGGAAGCAAGTACTTTGATGCAAGTTCTTTGATACACCTCCATCTGCAGTACTTTCAACTTCAGTGGATGTTTTTGAAAATAACAGGTTTGAAACGAAGTGCAGCAGCAATGAATAAATGATTTCCGCACTTTCGGCATGGAGCAGCTGTGAACTAGAAGCACTACGTCTTTACATGATGTCGAACACCAAGTTCACGTGCTTTTTACCTGCATTTGACTTCGTCAAGGGAAAGATAAGACAAGTGTTGTCTCTGAATACGGATCCGGCACTTTACTTTATATCAGCGTTCCGCAACCGGTGTGCCTTCACAAGATGAAAGTTGTGACGCGAAAATTAATTGAAATTAAAATGGTGTGTTGACAAAACATGCCCAATCCCCGAGTGTGTTGTGTGTGGTGAACATCTCAGTAATGCTATGGTTCCCAGTAAATTGAAACGACATTTGGTAACAAAACATTCTTTTCTGTCAAACAAAGATGTATATTATTATCGTCGGTAGTTGGAAAAAAAAAATAAAAAAACAAGTGACGCTCATGACGATGTCGGTACAGGTTTCAGAGAAAGTACAGGAAGCTACTATAAGCCTAGATCATATATACCCCAGATAGGTCGGCCTTATAGGCTTTGACGTTAACAACTTTTCTCAGGTTTACTACGCTGCCATCTAGTTGTTACATAAGGAGTCACGTCATAATTCCCACTTCAATTGCATTAGCGACTGTATTGCAATCTCGTGTTCGTTTACGGCAGACGGGTGGCGATCCTAGCGGTTGTTCTCTTCAAAGTGCTGCCGATTTTACTGTGACATGGCAATGACCTATCTGGTTACATATATGATCTAGGCTACAAGGTAGCCCAACTTATCGTAAAGGCCAAAAAAAAAAAAACACAAACACATAATAGCTGAAACGTTTTTAATGCTTGAAAATGGGTCGTTTGAGATGTTCCCAACTGTATGACCCCTTGCTGACATTAATAAAATGTTGATGGACTTAATTAAAGAACATTTAGTAATCTTGCAGCAGAAGTTCAAGAATTATTTCGGAGAGAGTGTTCAAGATTTTTACTGGGTTCGTGATTCATTCATTGTGAATTCAAAACATCTTCCGAATAATATACTAGTACAAGAGGAACTAACAGACTTAAAGCAGACAGAATATTGAAATTAAAACTTTTCGAAGTGCCTTTGGAAACATTTTGGTTGGTTGGAGTGAAACCCGGCTATACTGAAAGTATAAAATGAAGCTGATTCCCTACAGTGAAATGGTGAATTGGTTATTTCCTGGTCAATATACTTCATTAGTAAAAAGTAGAGACAGTCCTTCTGAAATAAGTTGTTTTAAGTTTGCTCCAATCACTTCAGTAGAACTAGACAGATCTTTTTCCACCATGAAAAACGTTCTCTCTGACAGGCGGTTCACTATGACAGTTGACAACTAAAAAAACATCTTGTTGTGACAGGTAACCAAGGAAAGTGAGTACCGTAAGGGATAGTTTATCAAGTATTTTTCTATTTTTTTGTCTGTTTCCATGAATAATAAATGCCTATTTCACTGCCTATTTTTTTACTATTTTAGTGCCTATATGCCTGCCTATTTAACCAAAATAAATTCCTAAACATCCGGGCTCTATCATAACGTTCAGATACCTTTTCCGAACATCTCCTTGAAGTTTGTCGGTAGAGTTCGTAAACATACTCTAGGCCTATATTGTAACATTTTGGAGAAAATGAGAGTAAAATGTATTAATAATAACCATAGTTATCTGAATAATAAGTCGTCGTCAGGAGTCTTGAGATTACCATACTCGTTGCTTGATTCGAGATTCGCTGGTTCAAACCCGGCAGAGGGCTATGAACTTAAAATGGCGATATAATCCTTGGCATTACCTCCTGAGAGAGGGAATTGCAGTTGGGAGAACAATGTTTTAAATTCACGGCACGTCAAATAATTCTATCTCTGGCACATCGTTCCAAATAAAGTATCTCCTTTTCTCGCCTATGTTGAATTTCGAAACTGAATAACCTCTGTAGTGCAAAGCGTCGTTAAATAAAATACCACCACTACCAGTACTACTCTTGACAAGAAATAAACAAAACGAGCTTGCATAGGCATGAAAAAGTATGAACTGGAAACTATTTTGGCAGCCGTTTCAATTTCATATTGATTGCCTTTACCTGGAGTCCATGATGAGAAACGAAATCGTTCTTTCAACTAGCTTTTACAATATGCCCCTTCGGAAAATGTACACAAAATTGCACGTAATCGAAGGGGAATGGACTTGGAAGTGTTCCATTAGCCTCAAGGACTACATGACTACCTCTCTCATATGTACAAGTTAGTCGTGAATCCAATTTTATGGCGTTTCATTGGATTATCGTCCCGTCTGCCCCAGTATCCTGCTAATCAATATCAGCAGCCTTCCCCATTTAATACACCTTCAGTCTCAACTGCATAACTATGGAATCTGTTTCACTCGGAAATGACTTCTTTGGCGCGTGTCGCGCAGTTGTGGCTTCCCTCTTTAATGACGATGCATCAACTATATTTCTTGCTTGGATACCGCTCTTTTCCTCATACTGCAGTTTGAATACCGTATTGGGTTTATAAGAGCATTAAAATCTAACTTCAAATTTTAAAGCGTTATAGGGGAGACTCGGCTAATTCCGCAATATTAAGAAGTAAGTCTATCATATATTTATCAAAATGTTTATTGAAAAATATTATCAAGGTACGTAGAAAAGGAAGAAACTTTTCATTACCAAATGAGATGAAGAGACGTATTAAAATACAAACATATTTAGTTGTTTTGAAAAAGAACAACTCGGATAATTCCGCAACAGTGCGGATAAATCCGCAATAGGACTTGGCTAAATTCGCAGTAGAAAATAATTATGAAATACATTATGAAAGTAACAAAAGGAACAATTTATATGTAACAATGCTCACTTTCTTCACAGCTATGTAGCAAAAGACGAAAAACAGCCAACTTTCGATGTTTCACTGTATTGCCGATAGAGGTGCCTACCAATAACCTTGGTTTTTTTTTCTATAGCACTGCAGAGGACATGCCTACTGTTGACAGCCTCTCAAAACTTACGTTCACGCTATTGTAAAGCCGCAGTAAAATCATATATGCACTACTGCGGAATTAGCCGAGTTTTCCCTAAATATTGTAATATTTGAGGTATAAAAATACAAACATATACATGTTGGACTTTGGTTTTTACAAATCATTGCAAATATGTCCTCCGTTCTCTTGTTCAACAAACACCATTATTTCCACGAAACCATTCAGAGCATGTTGTAAACAATGTCTTGGAATTATTACCATTAAGTACGAGAAAAATTCGTACCGGCACCGGGAATCGAACCCAGGACCTCTCAGCTGTGCGCGCTGAGTGCTCTTAACCAACTGAGCCATGCCGGGACACGATCCACGACGCCGGCCGGACTCCTCTCGTAGTATTATGTTACGGCCTTACTACCTGCATTTAAGACGATACACGTCATATATATATATATATATATATATATATATATATATATATATGTATATATATATACAGGAGCGCATATTAAATGACTTTATGGCCATACATATATAATGTCTTGGAATATACACAAATTCTTGCTAAACAGCATCTTTCAGTTTCTGTAGTTTTACTGAGTGTACCACGAAAACTCTTTCTTTAAGGCAACCCCACACCCAAAAGTCAGCTGTATCGATGTCTGGAGATCGTGGAGGTCATGGTGTTGAAAAATGCCTACTGTTGACACAATCGCCAATAATTCGTGTTAATGCATTAATTTGAAGTGGTGTATATGCTGGACAGTGTACTATCTTGCATGAATATTATGCTCCCCAGGTCGTGACTCCTCTAGGAGTGACGATGTATCTACAGAATACTGTAGTAGCGCTCTACGTTTACTGTAACAGCCTTCATTACACCACTGTTATCTCTTCGAAGAAATATAGACAAATGAGAAGTTGAGAAGTGAAGCCACATCATAGAAACATTAATGTTTAATAAAAACTTCGAGATAATTTTTAAAACAAAATTTTCAATTACATGTCTCAAATCCATCACTAACAAGAAAACGTTCGCTTCGTTGTCTATAAAACTTTGTCCAGACAATGTTTATTAAGTTCAATATCTGCTAGTACAAGAGGAAAAACATTACCTTTTCTGCATGTCACTTCTTTTGACTGCGAACACTACTACTTTTAGTCTATATAGGCACAGACTAAGATGTTTCTTAGAATTCCTCTAACCTGTGCCATAACTCATTTGAAGGTGCCTGGATAACCGACTACACTACTAATTCTATAATAATTATTTCCACTTATTCCATTACTTGTCTGAACACCTCAACAGCAGTGACATCACTGATTACCTTTGGTCTTTCAGAGATCTTATCACCAACAGAATCATTTTCCTTAAACCTGCTAATTAATTCCCTGTAATTACGTACGGCACATGAACCTTCTCTTAAATTGTTAAGTGTTGTATACATTCTCTGACCTTGAGAAATAAACATCGTCTGCCTTTAAACACTGCACCATTAAAAGGCGTATTCATACATATTCTTAGCGCGGGCTTCCGGTGGATGATCAGTGAACTAACGTTTTTCGTATTCATAAATCAGCGTTAGCGATATGATATGATATGATATGATATGATATGATATGATATGATATGATATGATATGATATGAATCCCGTACAAGTATCCAGTCGATAGCCGGGGCTAGTTTAGCACGCTCGTAGCGCGGGCTAGCGAAATGTCTATGAATAGTACAGATTATGATGTGTGAACAGATTATGAAATCGTGGTGCAAGGTATTCAGGGGTTGATGTATGCACAATATGATAGAGCAGAGAAAGGTACTACAAACTGCGTCTGTCAGACAGCCAGAGCCAAGGCAATTCATTTAAAGACCTTGAGATATGATCATAGAGACGGATATTACATATAAACCAAACACAGGCATAGTTGATACGCTGTAATTTTTGGGTCAGGTCATAGCTGAGATCACTTAGGCTAATAGAACGTCGTAGTAGTCGAACTGTGGCATGGTAAGCGTCTGGACTAAGATTTGTTTTAATTTAAAAGGAAGAAAATTTTGTATTTTTTGAAGTGAGTGCAGTATAGAAAATACGTTCTTACGTACATGATTAGTCCGTGTGGCCCAGTTTAAGTGTTCATCGACATGAACACCCAGAGTAAGTACCGGTAAGTAATAATAGGAGGAATATATAGTCCGGGTCAGCTTACTTCATACTCAAAGGGTGCAACCTAACCATTTTTTCCTCATTACTGCATATGCTAGTGGGTTGTGGTGATTTTCTAGTTTGCAGGTTGAATTTTCTTTTGCCAACTTCGTTTCGAATTTCGATTCTGACAAATACTACAAACGGTAATGATTTTGTAACTGGTATGTCGGCAGCTGAGACAAATATCGACAATATTTGTCGGTACTGGGGTTCCATGAAATTAAAATTGTACTAGACTTTTTACTCGTTTGCTGGAAGCTAGTGAAATTTGAACATACTAATAATTAATTAATATCAGTATTAATATTAATACATAATAGTTATTTTATATGTTGTGTTGTGGTTATAATTCAAGACTATGGTCAGGTAAGTTTTCGGAGTTAGTACTAATAATTTCATGTGGTCAAACAAAATACGTTTTTAGGTTATGTCTCACGAGTCAATTGTTTAGTCAAACCAATGAATTTCGTATTGCCAGACAAAGTAGTTGACATGTTGATCCCTTTCCCGTATAGTTTGCCTACGAAAATATGTTACATATCATTGGATTATTTAGAATAACCTTCCAACATAAAGTACGGTAAGTAAATAAGTCGTTTAGTAAGTAGCATCGTGTAATATATCTGGTAACAGTTGGCAACACTAACAAGACGGCAATATTTGCTGTTTATACTTGTTTTTTTGAAAGATGGGACATGACAGGAGCGTTGCGATCGGAAAAACAACTGAATGTCACATAGCGTGGTAGGCCTGTTGCTATGGTAACAAGAGTTGAGTTGCCAAACTTAGAGTTCGCACGTGGCGAGTGCTTAATAGCTCTCTTGACGGCATTTATTGTGCACACAATGTTAGAATTGGTACGTTTCGTCTTTGATTCCCTGTCGACTTTTGTATTGTTTTCTTACCTTCACGTCAATTGCCAATTAATGTTTTAACGTCAGCCATCTTAACGACAATTGCTACCTTTCATCAGCTAGCAGCGTGGTAGTCCATATTGGCAACATGGCACTGTGTTTCCAAGCTCGGCCGTGTAACTTTGATGTCCCATCTTTCAAAAAAACAAGTATAGGAACTGTTCTTATGTGACCCTCGCTATAGTAAGCAGTGATAATGATCCTCATGACACTACTGATCGAAGAAGTAGGCCTATTAATAATAGAAAGACGAGTGGAAAAATCCCCAAGGCAAAGGACCAGAGAGTATGGAATAAAATGTGGATTTGAAAACGATTTTCAAGATAGAACAGAATAAGGAATAGAAAATAGTAATATGCGTTACAAGAGCGGTATGTTGAAGTTTTCATGTTCGAGGAAAAGTTTGAAAAAGCGAAACGTAGTTGAAAGTTACCCAGCATTTGCTCGTATTGGGTTGAGGGAAAACCTCAACCAGGTAAATTGCCCCGACCGGGATTCGAACCCGGGCCACCTGGTTTCACCGCCAGACGCGCTGACCGTTACTCCACAGGTGCCCCCAGTCTATGATGAGTCTGGAATCCTGTTGATTTTTTCACGGCTTCCTTAATGTTACTTGCATCACGAATGCAGTAACTTTAGTGGAATTGTAGAGTTTACTTAATTTTTGCAAATATTTAAAAACAATAATTAACAGTGCAATTTAGGTGAAATTGCAGTGGTAAGTTTCCAATTTATAGTTATTACTATAATGAAAGTCTCTAAAAATAATATGTTAAAAGCCTAAAGCAGTAAAATCAAATGTCACTTAAGCGGTAAGAAGAGGGAAATTGTTATGTGTATTAGGTTGGGAATACTGAATGTGGAATTTTAGACTTTCCGCGGATTGGTTTTGTGCGGAAACCAAGCAAATACACACGATCTCACACAAATATACTTGTTCCTTATGAATGCTATGTTCTTAATCGTCTTAGGTGTTGTCCACCACATGTTGTTGGACTTCCACAGTATATCCATCGAGTACTAAGGTGAAAGATAATTTCAAAGTAGGCTTTACATTAAGTCTCGATAGAGTTACGATAATTATCAATAAATTGAAGGTATATGCTAGATCAGTCCAACGTTCAGAGTAAATTAATAACATTTTCTTTCTCTGTCTGTAACGAAATTGTGTTGATAGGTTTTTCGGACCATTTGTTACGACGTGAATATTCCGCTAAGCTATGTATCTCCATCCGTGTATAGTTGCAAGGCTTTCTATACCTACTGAGAATATTGATTCGAAAAGTAATTTCAACCCGTGATGTGTGTAATACAAACATGGTAATCTCCAGCAATTACAACCGGCTCAGTTCATGGTGAGGTTGCAATCCAGCCCCCGCTCTTTCATCCCCTATAATATTCTGCTCGCTCGCTAGGCATTTCATAGAGATCCCATGCATTCGTTCCCACTATCGATCAAATATGTAAATAAAACCACAAGATGTAGAATATCCATAACTTTAACATGGATGCGAGGCTGACACGCATATTTCGTTGATTCAAACTTTCTTTTCTATTGCATAGAATAATGAGAGTCCTTTGACCGCGTCGACTACAGTTTGTTCAATACGAGAAATAATCCCCCATCCCTTCGCAAATAGTATGTCATATTCATATTATATTGCGTGCTCAAGCTTTCCAGCGCACTAGAATATGTGGAGTCGGGTTCTAACTTCATGAGTGTGTGGTTTTCTGTGATGGCTCAACTCTGGATGGCCAATCTGTTATATATGTGATCAGGGCTAGCTTTCAGTGTATTAATTAATTATTGCATCAATATTGAAAGACGTAGGATTTAATTAAATAAACTGAGAGAATTTTAATGGCATTATTGATTCATAGGCCTAATGGATAAATCTTTGGTCGGCGAGAAAAGGCATGTAAGTCAAACAAATTAATTTTTCAGGAGAGACTTTCTTTTTAATTTATTCTTAACTGAATATGACTATTATAATGAAATTCATGTATGTTTGTTAAAGTAAGATCCTTTCCAATTTAAAATACAAGAAATTGTATTATTTCAAAAATTAGAAAAAATACTAGACTTATGTGATTAGGTACAACAGAAAAATCGACTTTTTTACTTATATGCCTTTACCCGCCAACCCAAGAAATTTTAGCACACATTTTATTTAAGAGACACTACTGGAATTATCAATTAATTAGAAATGGTATAGCCTACTTAAGGGGTTAGGTACAGCTTACAGCAGTAAAATTTTTGAAATATTCAGCATTTTTTTCTCCATTACTGTTTCTTGTACAATAATGAAAATTAGTTTATGTAAAACACTGTCCTTCTGCTATGTGATAAAAATATTTTTAAGATTTAAGAAAATGATTTACTTTTTTTTTTTTTTTTTTTCAAAATTCTGTCCACTGTGCGGTGATGAAGTTTTCCCCACATAACTCAAAAACTATCCAATGTTCTGTGATGAAGTTTTTTGTGTGTATTTATGCATGTCATATCTACAACATGATGCAAGATCACTTCTCTACATTTGATAGATTGTCTCATAAAAAATGAATTCATTTAAAAATGGTCAAATATCAGTATTTTCTTCTAACACAAAACAAAGAACAATTATTTATTATGGAATGCAGTTGAAAGAGCATGATATTGTAAGCATGAGTTTCAGCAATAAAATGAAAGAGAGAAAACATGAAAACGTTAACAAGTTTATGAGTTATGAGGGAAACGCTTCAGCACTGCACAGTAAACTGCCACCATTTTTAATTTCGATATAAAATATATAATTTTTTAATCGTAAAAAAAATATTTTTTTTTCATATAGCAGAGGCACAGTGTTTTACATATACCAATTTTCATTATTGTACAAGATAGAGTAATCGAGAAAAAAAATGTTGAATATTTCCAAAAATTTTACTGCTGTAAGCTGTACCTAACCCCTTAATAAGGTACAGGACACAGAATTAAAAGAGAAAACTTGCTGTCCTACTATCTTTGTTCACTATAAATTCTCTTTATATTGAACATCCATAAACCTGGGTCTCCAGAATTGAAAGTCGAAGCTATGGCCGTTTACCTTCAAGTGTAAATAAAATAAATATTTATAAAACGTTTCAGTGTAGCTAGATGTATGGAGTTTCATATTTTAGTTACCCCTGGTATAAAATAGGCCTACTTTTCTAGTTCAATAGTATTTAATTAATGACTTCAAAGAGGCGATCAATTTCGTTAATGTCTCGGTTGTACACGGAAATAACCGAAAATTTCCGAACTGATCCCTTTTGTGTCGCTTCCCGCGAGTCAATTTGATCCGAAATAAAAAAAAATCCACTGCACTTTAGAGTTATTATCTCAGTGGCTTCATATTTACGGTATACGCAAAATCAGCCGACCATTAACATCTCATTTACATTAAATTAAACGTTATTAAAGGTTGCAGCCTCGGCAGAGCTCTATTAACAAGTTTCCAGTCTCGAAGTCACTTATCAACATGAGACAGTGTTACTACTCACACCTTTACACCGCAGCCATTCACAAAACACGGCTGTAGACAAGGAAATGTGTTTATTCGCCGTGTTCATTAAATAATCTCTCTTCATTCCGAATAAATATGAATATAATACTGTACAAGATGATGTCTTCACTATCACTGATTTCAGCATAAGACTATTGGGTATTCCACTACGTGCAGTGATTTAATATTTCGAATGTTTGAAACTAAATAATTACTTCTATTTTAAGTATAACTTGCTTACTTACTGGCTTTTAAGGAACCACGGGGTTCATTGCCGCCCTCACATAAGCCCGCCATTGGTCCCTATCCTGAGCAAGATTAATCCATTCTCTATCGTCATATCCCACCTCCCCCAAATCCATTTTAATATTATTTTCCCATCTACGTCTCGGCCTCCCTAAAGGACTTTTTCCCTCCGGCCTCCCAACTAACACTCTATATGCATTTCTGGATTCGCCCATACGTGCTACATTGGATCCTGTAAGAATTTCAATTTTGCCTGTTTCTTTCTTTCTACTACCATGCAACAATCTTCATCAAACCACGGTTTCTTTTTTTTTTTTAGTTTCATAATAACCTATGCTCTGTTCAGCTGCAATTTTGATATTATCTCGGATATTTTCCCACATGCTATTATCATCTAACTCTTCCTCAACTTCGTCGGAACTTGCTATTACGGCAAACCTATTTGAAATTTCGACCTGATAATGTTGCTTAGCTTCCTCGTTCTTTAATTTCGGAATATTGAATCTTCTAATATTAACTTGTTGCTCTACTCGCTTGGCTACTGATAGTCTTTCTCCTAGTTCTCCAATTACAAAATAATGGTCAGAATTGCAGTCTGTCCCCCTGAAAGTTCGAATGTCTACTATACTAGTATGTCTTCTTTTATCTATCAAGATGTGATCTATCTGGTTATGTGTCAATCCATCTGGAAAGTCCAAGTATATTTATGTATGTCCTTATGGGGGAATGTTGTACTTTTGACAATTAAATTTTTTGCTGTGGCAAAGTCGACTAACCTAACTCCATTGTCATTACTAGTTATGTGTAGGCTCTCTTTTCCAATAGTCGGTTTAAAAATATCCTTCCGTCCTACTTTAGCATTGAAATCCCCCAATAAAATTTCCATGTGATATCTACGTAACTGATCAAAAGTCCGTTCCAATTCCTCATAGAAACTATCCTTTATATGGTCGTCTTTCTCTTCTGTAGGGGCATGAGCATTTATAACTACGATATCGCACCATCTATCCTTAAGTACTAAATACGATAACCAATCACTTTAAATATAACAGTACTAGATATAAAGAGTCATGAAATTTGTTGGACCCGATTTCATTAATTAAGACAAAATTCTTTCATAAAATTGTCACGGGGCGTCATAAACAGAGCGTTTCAGGAAAAAAGTAAACATTTTAGGGGTGGCAGTATGTACTTTTCTGTGCAAAAATTACATATAAACATGCGTCTAATTGTCAATGAGTGTTGATATGCAGCTGTTTGAATATTACGAATAACAAGTCTTACAAATGATACGAAGGAACGACAAATTACTACGTACTATTCACTAAGTCGCTCTTCTTAGAGCGTCTGAGGGCAGAACTGTTCATAATAGGTGTAGAAAAACAGCTGTTTCTAGTTCACTAGGCTGCACTGATAGGCATGTTCTTCCAACATGACAGGGCCTCTATATATTTCATCCGTCACCTGACATATTATCTAAATCTCACATTCCCCAAACGATGAATCGGCAACGATGGTACCGTAAATAATTTGCATTTTGAAATGTTGGCAAACAAAGAAGCAAATGGTAGGGGGTTGATAAAAACAGAAGAAAATGTGTATATAAAGATTAGAAGAAATAAAGTATTCTAAGAAAATAAAATAGATATTGACTTACTAAAATTATATTCCACTAATATTACCTTCACCAAAACGTTTGAATGGAGCCGCCATTTTCAGTCGACTATCTATGTGGGAAACAAGTGACGATCGCAAACCATGTTTTATAGTATCATAAAGAAGTTACAGTTTTAAATGTTGGTAAACAAAGAAACAAATGCTAGGGAAGAGATAAAAATAAACAAATACTAGGGAAGTGATACAATTATAGGATAAACAGTCATGATTGGTTGAGACTTGTTCTTTCGTATCGTTTTATTGGTCAAAAGTAGTATGACGTATTGAAAGTGTAATAGTCTATATTATATGTGCTACAAACAAAATATAGGGTAAACTAGGGTCTGTTAGACAGTCAGGCATGTTGGCCACTCCGTACTTCAACGTGTTACCACGCCACCTGTGGGCACCACATTCAGCTAGAAGTCAATGACGGAAGTAGCCACGAATGGGGCTACTTCCGTCATTGACTTCTAGCTGAATGTGGTGCCCACAGGTGGCGTGGTAACACGTTGAAGTACGGAGTGTCCAACATGCCCGACTGTCGAACAGACCCTAGTTTACCCTATTTTATGCAGTACTCAAACAGTTTTTCAGCATCATAAAATCGTTACCTGAATGCAAGAACCAGATGACTCAATTTATTACACTGAATTTTAAATGACCAAAATATATAGGCCTATGCTAGTTCTTACATTGGACTGAACACTGATTAAAATACAAAACAAGTAATTTGTCTGTACTTTCTAGCAAAAGATTACACCTTCTGTCAGTTAATATTGCTTTGTAAGATGACAAACCCTTACAAATACAGCAGGAAATAAAATTAGTGGATAACAAAATTGAAGACTGAAATTCTTTTAAAACGTTAATTTACACTTGAATGGTGAATTGGCAAAACGATTTAAGTCCACATTTTTGGGGGTTTGAGTTAAGAGCATGATTATGTAACTGTGTTCAAGGGGCATCGTTTAGTAGCAGAATAACCTTAATCCACGAATTCTGTATCGCTTTTTCTTAGCAGCAGAATGTTTGGTTAAGAGGTAAAACGACTTTAGTCCTGGAGTTAAGTTTTTTGCCCGTCAAGTACTGAAGAAACTTACATAATATGTAATTTTAACCATATTACCAGCTGACAAAATGTTTTTTGTCTGTTATCATTGGTAATTCTTTAGTTGAGAAAATTTATCACGTTTGAAGAAAAGAGCATGAAAATGAAAAAGCAATATGCTCAGTAATCGTACTAACTTGTAGCTGAAGGAAAAAGTATTGCAAAATGGAGCCAAGTTAAGCATCAAGAGAGAGGATTTTCTTGCTGTCACATTTGTCTACATGAAAAATGTATGCTTGCCTAAACACCACTTCAAGATATGTACTACTATCGCCAGCTTACCGTCCCAGCTTTCTCTGTACACACATGAAAACTAATGAAATGTCCTTTTGTGTCTGCCATGAGGGATAGACCAAGAAAAGTCTTAATGAGGTATGTAATTTTCTCTTGCACACTACTTCAATAACTGTGTCCAATCCAGTATATTAAAGAACTCTGGTTGTTTTGCGACAGTTGTCCGGGACAAAATTAAAACAACACACTGATCAAATTCGTAATGGCAATAAGTGCTCAGAAAGATTTCTTCAACATCATACTTTTCTCCATCAGAGGTCTGCGCTCTTGTGATTAACAAATTGTTCAAAATAATGTTGTTCAACAATTGCAATAAGGTTATTTATAATATTGGTATAAATACATTTAGTTATACATGTTTATCTGTCAGTAATCTAATACTTATGATGCAGGATTGAAGTTAATTTGCAGAACAACTTAAGTCCTGAAGATAATTAATTTTTACGACCTGAAGAAGAGTACAAAAGTATGAATTTTTATACTACGACTATTTCTCTTACATATAAAAAATTATATGTAATATATGGTCCAACGAGACCAAAAACAGTTTTTTTTTAATTTTCTCAAAACTACTTCTATGGACTTAACCCTTTCTTACCTATAGAATTATGGCAATAATTAACTTTATAGCATTTATATACTTGTGTGTTACATTTGAAGGTAAATTTTGCTGGATAACTTCTATTTCAATAAATTTTCATCAATATAGTTTTGTTTCAAATGTTGCCACTCCCATAACTTGGTCCTACTACAGCTATTTGTTTCAACATGGATTGCTTGTAAATTTAATTTGGGTTAGAAAGGGTTAAGTCATTTTGAAAATTCACCATTCACTTATACAAGTAAACATGACAACAATGGAGAAATTTTCACCGGATTCCGAAGAATGAGCAAAGCTGGAATAGGAACCACTTTATGTGTTTTGGCTTCTCGAATTCATTTCACTCTACCAGCTCAATGATTCTTAAGGGAAATATGGAGATTTAACTTGGCCTTGGGAATCCTAAAGTATAATAACTGAAAACCACGGTTCAGTGGTAGTTACCTAGGTAGAGAAATATTAGCGGAAGAGAGAAAAAATTGTGCAAAATATGAAAATTTTTAAGAAATATTAAACATTTTGGCGTTAATTTAATTCTGCACGTGAATTGTAAAACGTTCTCGTTCTCATACCACTAGAAGGAATGGTTTAGAATTTGAAATTTCATATTCTGCCTGTCTCTAGTCATACTATTGGCACATGACGTTTTCACGATAGTTGACATAGTCACATTCTTGCTCGCATCTGTTCTCTGCTCTGCGTGACCTATATGTATAATTGAATTGAGTCGAACATTCCTATTAACAACTTGGCTGGCTTTTATGCCCCGGGGCATATAGCCAAACTACTGTTGACTGGCGGCCACATAACAGAAGTGTCAAGCCAGTGAAAGGAACCGTCATTTGACAATGATAGGCTCAAAGCACGCATCGACATTGCAAATACCTAATTAGTGACACTAGTTTACAGAAATTTATCCAATATTCAATAGATTCATTACAGGGTGTTGGGGGCCGTGGGGTGGGGTGGGATGGGATGGTGTGACGGGGTAGGAGAGTGTGATTGGCAGCTAGGACAGATCCACCATCCACCACGCATTCAACCAAGTTCCAGACAAGTAATCTAATTCAATACACAAGCAGCAGACATTAAGTAGAGTCAACAATGATGTAAAAATGTTTATTCTGAAGGTATAAAAAATTCTAGGATGCAATTCATAGACATTTCGCTAGCCCACGCTACGAGATGCTAAACTAGCCTCGACTATCGATTGGTTACTTGTACAGGATTCATATCATATCATATCATATCATATCATATCATATCATATCATATCATATCATATCATATCATATCATATCATATCGCTAACACTGGTTTATGAATACGAAAAACGTTAGTTCGCTGATCATCCACCGGAAGCCCGCGCTAAGACTGTCTATGAATACGGCCTCTAGTGTCTACGTAATCAGCAATATGGGGTGTTGAAAAAGTTAAGATGTCAGCAGAAGTGGGTTACAAAAGGCAGGTATATTCTCGGTGGGCTTATTTTATTTGCTGTGAATGTCAGACATTAATTTTGGTAATGTGAAAAAAAAAATAAACAAAGAAATAAAGAGAGGAGGAAAGAGAGAGAAAAATAACAGTAAGAAAGCAAGAAGGGGAGGACAAATGAATAACGGAGAAAGAAAGAATTAGAGACGAAAAGAAAAGAACGAAGACAAAGAAAAGGGAGAATAAAGAGGATGAAAAACGGAAAGAAACTAGGGAAAAGCGAAGAGAGCGAATTGACAAAGGATGAAAACAAAATTAAAGAGGAAAACAAGTGACAAAAGGGAAAATAAATAAGGTGAAAAGAGTACAGCAAGAAAAATCAAGCTAAGGAATGAGATGGAAAGTAAAAATCAAGACACACATTTCAAAATATGGAAATAAAGAGAAAAAAATTAAGAACACATGCAAAAATAAACGCAGAAAGAATTACACATAGTAAGAGTGACGAAAAGAGTGAGAAAATGAAAGGTTGTGAAAAGTAGATAGAAAAATAGTGAATGAAACAATAATCAGTGGAAAAGAGAAACAAATAAACGAAAGGAATGTGAAAAGAGAGATACTATATGATTATGTTAAAAACAGAGTGAAATATCAATAAATTGAAAAAGAAAGGAAGAAAATAATGACTAAAGAAAGAAAGCAAGTAAATAAAGATGAGAAACAAATAAATCGATTTGATGGAAATTACGGCAAAAAGGTAGAAAGAAGTGGAAGTGAAGGAATTAAAGAAACAAACAAAGAAAGAAGAGAAAATTCTTCTTCTTTCCCTCTGGCCGTAAGCGTCAGGGTAACCTCTTACTATCCATTTCTGCCACTCCAGTCTAACCTCACACAATCTTATCATAAGAAGAGAGAAAAAAAGGAAATTTACAGAAAAATAGCAAAGAAATGAAGAATTAAAAATAGGAAGCAATAGAATTAAGAAAGAAGAAAGAAAGAAAAGAAAAGGAAAAAGGGAGGAATTTTATACAACAGACAGTAAACAAATTAGGGAAGAAAAATATGGAGGACAAAAATTAAGAAAAGAAAGAAAGAAAGAAAGAAAGAAAGAAAGAAAGAAAGAAAGAAAGAAAGAAAGAAAGAGATATATTTTATTAAACATAACTCAGTTATAACAGGTGGAAGATTAAATATAAATTGGCTAATATGTCAGGATTTTTGTTGAATTGTTGGTCATTAGAGAAGGGAGGATTTACTCTATGGGATATGAACCCATTAGCTTTATTTAACTTACTTTTCTAATATAATGTTAAAACTTGTTTTATCTCGCAATTCGGTTATGGAGATACTCAGATACTGACGCAGGATGAATGAAACATGCTTTACAAACTAGTACAATAGTCATTTCATGTTGTTCTTATTAGATCTACAAATTTAGCTCATGCTTGTTATCAATCACAGCTAAACGTTTATCCCGAAAGCAATGCAAATGAAATTTAACTTAGGCGCATGGTTCGTTTCATTCATTTAATGAACAAATTTTGCCTTATAGGACATTAGTTCCAACAATTTCGTCGCTTTCCAAGCTGATGTCTTGGATACACTTGTCTGTTGGGCTAACTTTCTTAGTGAATTCGTGGTAGACTGTTCTATCCTATATGAAACGTCATGGAGTTTTTTTCCAGGGTAGAATGAGATTTATGCGCACAATTTTTTTATTAACGAATGAGTCTGTTTATGTCATTTTTGTCACTAAATTCATGATTGTTTATTCCCATGGTTGTTGAACACTATGATACTTTCGTAGTAATAAGAATAGTACGGGTCCACACCTGTGGAGTAACGGTCAGCGCGTCTGACTGCGAAACCAGGTGGCCCGGGTTCGAATCCCGGTTGGGGCAAGTTACCTGGTTGAGGTTTTTTCCGGGGTTTTCCCTCAACCCAATACGAGCAAATGCTGGGTAACTTTCGGTGCTGGACCCCGGACTCATTTCACCGGCATTATCACCTTCATATCATTCAGACGCTAAATAACCTAGATGTTGATACAGCGTCGTAAAATAACCCAATAAAAAAGAATAGCACGGAACATTATTTTTTACGAATTCTTCGTTATATGCATATCAGAAATGAAGATTCGCTGTTCTAATGTGTATTGCATTATCATGAACTAAACACAATGAAGTCAGCTGTATACTAATGCTCTAGACTTGACTTCTCTTCAGCCTGTTTTAGCTGTATATGCTACGCAGTTTAAAAAAAAATTCCAGCGTTCGTTCCAGTGAAATATACGCCCTGCGCAATACATCCTCGTCAATCGCATCGACATTTAACAGTAAAAGTCTATGATATTTACTTAAGCGAAGCCTGCTTTCTGTCAAAACGCTCTGTATTGCCAATACAAACATAAAACACTCTCATTACAATTGTAATTGTACCTAGTTTGATTGTACAGGGACATCATTTTATTTTTACTAACATTTTTAATAATAACCTGGCTATACCTTTGGATTAACGGTTGAGAACTGGAAACATCGTTTGCTACCCCCTTCCACGACTGTAGTTCGATGATATTGGATTAAAATACAAACAAACCACTTCACTAGATATAGGAGGGAAGAAAAGTAGTTCCTCAATTTGCGTAAACTAGGAAATATCGCGATATTTAGTTTGATAATTTTCATTAGGCTTTTGTTTAATCATAATACAGTACTGTATTAAGTATAAGTGTTTTTACTCTCGAACTGAGCTATCCATTCGGACGTATTCATTATGCAGTGTATATTATATTGTCTACAGCACATTAGGGTACAATTTAGAGAATGAAGTTAAATTGAAAAATAATCATAATATGGATGTATAAAAACATTTTTGAAAATGGTGGCCTCTCATTTCGATACAGGCTTCAGTTCTTTTGTGCATATTATCGCACTATAGACTATTGCATCTAATTCCAATTAGTAGTTTCGTCCTTCATACTAGTAACTCATGTTGAAATAATTCTGTACCTACTCTGTAACAGATTAACTTACGTACTATAAATTCAATCTTCACTTCTGCCCGATCCGAAGAGATAAAATTACTCAGACATGCTATCTACTGTCCATCCAAGTGGTTATGTCGCAGGTCTCATATAAGGGGGGGGGATCACGTGTCAGTTAATTACTTAACGAGGCCCTTTTATTTAAGTTATTTTAAACAGTTGTATAATATTACGTGGACGTCTAATTCCTAACAGAAATTAATGTTTTCAGAAAAGAGCTAAGACAGCCCAGCCACTAGCTTTTACAAAGGGACGAGCAGAAGAGGGTAGGGGAAACCGGGATGCGACGTAGGCAAACGGACGACAGTACCTGTGCGAAAATACGATTCAATATTGAAAGCTGTTTCGTCACTGGAAAACAGTGAACATATTTCTGGAACGTACTATACTTACAAACTCAGTACTGTTTACTATGATCGTAAGGCGATTTTGACTGCATATACGGCCTTGGTTCTGTGTGAAGTATGATTGGAAGTTTACTAGTAGAGGGGGTGGGAGTGAAGTACATTAAAAAAAAATGATGTCTCTGTATAATTGCCGTTATTTTATGATACGTTTATTATTACCAACGCGACTGTTACATTGAAATTACCACTAAATTGCAATAAAATTGATATTAATTCATGTCACCATCACAGTCGTAATATGTAATCATTAGTAATCATAGTATCATCAACAAAATTTTAAATAATTGCTTTATGTTACAGAATTCTGACCTTACTATGATTGCACATAACAATGCCGTTACCATTATCACAACATTCCACATTGTTAAGACTTCGTACATTACATGACACTGAATTGCTTATTCTCGCGGACACGGAGATACCGGGAGAATTCAAGATATGATGTAATTGTCTTCGACAAAGATGTTTTGATGAACTGAAAAATTACGACGTGATCTCTCTGACGTGATTATTTTTCTTGGGGAAGCAAGACGTAGTTGGCTGCCAAGAAGTTAATAATACGTCGTGTACATGAGTTCATAGGAGGAGAGAGGAGTTCCATGTGCGATCTTTGTGTAAATAAAATCATGACACCCCTACGAGAAAGCCAGATTAATTCTGACCACTATTTTACTAATAATCCGAAATCAAGTATTTCGATTACTACGTGTGGAATCTGAATTGACTTAGGGCATATTTCTACGTAGTAGTCTAGTTTATCTTACCATAATTCAGTCAGAATATAAATAATATTTTCCCCGCGTATCCTCGTACTCTAAGTCTAAGTCCTCGTACCTCGCCTCTGGAATTCGTTAATTAATGAAGTCAGGGATTGCCGGACTTTATCACAATTCAAAATTAAATTGGAAAATGTTGTCTTATTTAATGCTTTTAGGTATTGCTAGAAGTGTTGATTAGTGTGTGTGTGTTTTTTTTACTCTAGATTAAAGTTCCAAGTTCCTTGTTTAGGCCTATGTTAGTTAATTAGTTAGGATACGATTAATTATGATACTTAATCACTCATTTAAAATTTGTGTGACTGCAACCTGTGGATATTTTTGTGTGGCTTTACTTTGTTTATAGTGCATTTTTTTCCTTTTTATTTCTATTATTGTATTTGTATTTTTGGTGTGTGGAAGAGAAGGCCTGATGGCCTTAACTACACCAGAATAAATAAATAAATAAATAAATAAATAAATAAATAAATAAATAAATAAATAAATAAATAAATAAATAAATAAGTAAGTAAATAAATAAATAAATAATTCAACAAGTTTGTACAAAAATTGGTGACATATTTTGGACTGATTTTTTGGGAGTAGTTCAATAAACCCTACCGTAAATCAAATTCATTCATGGTTCTAAGAGATATTTTGGATAAATTTCTTCATAAAAATCCCATTTTCCTGTTATACATAAAAAATGTTGTACAAAAGCTGAAGATTTGTTCTTGAGCAGATTTCCTCGGAATAGCCCCCTTTCATTCGCTGTAATTTAACCAAGTCGATACAAGAGCTCAAAATGTCACTTGACAGACAAGGGACAAAGGAAAGACATTGTAAGATTGTTATGAATATGGGATTCTGTTCCTTTACAAGTAGGCCGGAAGGAAGTCCTCTTCTATCGCCGAAGAGAAAAATAGACGGAATTGGCGAAGAGGGGGATGTTCCCTCAAGACGAACACAATGACATGTATCTGACGTTTATTTATCGACTTATTGCCAGTTTTCAGCTCACTGATTTAGGAAAAAGCAATTACACACACTGTTAACCGGCCATTTATTGTTGTGCTATTGCGACCTCCATCATCTTGAAGCTCGACAAAAGCTGGGGAAGACGTAAGATGTACGGCAACACCGAAGAAAACTGACAACCTCTTGATTAATTGAACAATTCGAGGCACTTCGGCGTAATTATAAGTATTGTAGTATTGTAATATAATAAATAATACAATATATTGTACATTAGCTCGGAGAAAAAAATCCAGAGGAAGGGGTGCAATAAGTGAGTAAGCTACCGAAGCAGTGGTTGTTGTTACACAACTCGACACGCGACTAAGGAAGCAGCGTTGCAACATCTACTAGAGTACGTCACTTAATCGTCCCACTTACGATTATTTTTTCACTAATAACAGTAATAACATCTGTAATTCTTGTTAGGCTATTATTATTATTATTATTATTATTATTATTATTATTATTATTATCATTATTATTATTATTATTATTACTATTATCATTATTATTAACATTATCATTATCATTATTATTATATTATTATTATTATTATTATTATTATTATTATTATTATTATTACTACTATTAACCCGTCAGTGAACGGGGTGATGAAAAGTTACGCAACTGGACGTGTTGGGTATCTCAGATTCATTTTATAAATATGAAAAGAAAAGTGGGGTATATTTATTTGAGTCGTATAATAATAGTTTTATTCTCCTGTACAGTTAACATCATAAATTTGTAAATTTCACAAACTTAAAACTAGTATAACCTCTAACAATTCAGTCACGACTGCCTGGTGGAATATCTATATAAACTGGGTATTTTACCATCACCTCAGTGTGTCGTTTGTAATGAGGAAACTTCTATTATGAACTGAGAACATTTAAATGTTTCTAAAAAAAGAACTTGTAAATTTTAAACCCTCTATGGGGACTGTGTACTGGTCTGCCAGAAACCAAATGATGTTGAATCAATCTGGTTGAGCATTAAATACATACATACAATTTAGTCATATATATTTTTGTTTACCAATACAGCAATTCGTAATCTGTGCCTTACGTCTTTTCTTGCACTGCACTTAAAATCATTTCCAATGTAGGGAATATACGGTTGTTGTAACATTCATAAATGGTGCGTCGTATTATATCACGTCCGAAATCATCAAGGTTTTTAAATGTATTAACTGTTTGTAATGAAGTCTAAGTTTTCTTTTTAGGAGTGTTATATTCGGTTATATTGATAGCATGCTATTTTCTTCACTAATGATCTTGAGACACTAGTACCGCTAACAGCTTTAGAAACTGGTGAGTCACATTTGCCTTCTACTTCGTTGAAAAATACGTACTGTATATATTTTTTTATAATATGCGCTACTTGTCTCTCTAATAAATGACCTCTTTCAACAAGAGAATTATGAACATTACAATTATTGTCGTCATCACTATGTTGTTCACTCTCTTAAACAGATTTCCATGGTCGCCACATATTTCACTAATTTTAAAACACACTAAGAAAACTAAACAGATATGCAAACTACGTGCACTCCAAGTCGTTACAGAACTGGAACTGCGTGGTGTTTACTTCTGCGCGGGACAAAGGAAACACCAGTAAAGGCTGATTCACAATAAACCGGGAACGGAAACGACAACGAGAACGAGAACGGAAATATTGTTAAAATAAATGTATTTAAATGTGACCATTCACAATAGTTAATTGTGAATGCTCACATTTAAAAACATTTATTTCAACATTATTTCCGTTCTCGTTGTCGTTTCCGTTCCCGGTTTATTGTGAACCAGCCTTAACTTGTGTGGCCTTCTGCTTTCAGCCCTCAACCCCTGGTTTTTCTACAAGCGAACGTAGAGTACAATAAAGTACTGTGCAGTATAATATAAATTTTATTAAAATATGTAGTCCTATAGTTTAATACAATGCAGCACAACAGAAAATAACATGCAAATAACACATGAAAGAAAAATTTCAAGGATTTCGAGAAGGAAATATTTTTAGATGTCCCGTGCAGTGGCGTCGAGGTCTAAAGTATCCTGTCTAGAACTCACGTTACGGAATGTGCGCTGGTACGAGTTCTTATGAGAAAGAAATTTTCCCATGAAATTTCGGCCAGTGTAAGGGACCGGTGCCCACCAGTATTGTAATGCACTTGATGAGCTGTAATGGGTATCGAAATCCGGTTACGAAAGCTAGCTATAAAGGGTGGGGGATCATCGTGCTAACCACAAAATAGGCCTACCTTCATTCTGGTTGGATGATCGTCCACCTCTGCTTCGGCATTTCGTCGTGAGGCCAGTAGCCGGCTGCTGGATCTGGCCCTTAAAATGTTGTAGCGCATGGAGTATTGTGATTGTTATTATTATTTTTTTTATTATTATGATGATTATTATTATTATGATTATTATTATTATTATTATTATTATTATTATTAGACTACTATTAATTTAGAGACATACTGAAAATAATATTTCAGAAATTTGGATAATAATTTCAAAATTGCCAGTTAAATGACAAAAAGAACGCTGTTTCTTTATTCGATGTTCCGCCATTGCTAGGCTACGCTTGGCGGGGAATGATGCATCATTGCTTGACAGAAGGTTGATTGAAATCACAGTTCGTTCAATTTAAGGATTTAAAATTTTATGACTGTAAGGCTATATGAGGCGTTCAGACCTAAGGTGGATCAAGTCCATGGGACGTAGTTTTGAGATAATAGAACTTAAATTTAACTTGCTCTACTGGATTATCTTATTTCACTAGCAATTATTTTATTGCTCCACTCTCAAATTCTAGATTTATAAAATATAAACAATTGTGATGTTAATTGATGCAACGCTTTGCTGAATTGATGGCTCAGAACATCATGAACAAATAATCCGAGCCAAAAGTGACTGGTGTCACCTACCGGCGAATGCTTGGAATTAAGACTTGATCCATTACTGCGCGGAAAAGATTCAACTTCAAATAATCAGAACATGAATTAAATTCGATTTATGAAAATTTGTGACTTGATCCACTTTAGCTCTGAACGCCTCAATCCTCATTGCAAACTTAAATAAAAACATAACGGAGCCACCGGCATAGCTCATTATTTTCAGGTGCTTGCCTGTTGATCCGCAGTTGCGCTCGGGCGTGGGTTCGATTCCCGCTTGTGCTGATTAACTGGTTGGGTTTTTTCCGAGGTTTTCCCCAACCGTAAGGCAAATGTCAGATAATCTTAATCTATGGCGAATCCTCGGCCTCATCTCGCTATCACCTATTCCAGAGAAGCTAAATAACCTCTTAGTTAATACAGCGTCGTTAAATAACCAAGTTAATATCATAACGATATGCCGTAAATACGGACATCAAATAGAAAATTTGATTACTCTGGAAGATAAATGTACAGCATGTAAAGAATAATCAATTCTTCTACTGGTTTTCGAGTACTCTTTTCAATTGAATGAATAGATTGTAGAGAGTAGTCAGTTACATGTTGCTGCCTAGGCAGAAAATTTATTTTAAATTATTTTTTGTAAATATTGCAAAGAATAGACCTACTTGATAATCCACAAATCATACGCAACAAACTCCATTATCACAACACGTGATATATTTCCATCCCCACCACCAGAAATATACAGCAGCTGCACTAAACAAATAGAAAACATACCAACTGTCCAACCTACCCCATTATCTCCGAGCTTAGTTGTCTCATAAGTGGCGCCATGCTGGTATTACTTGTGAGGTTCAGACCTGTCTTCGGACGGTTGATTAAACGATAACCAAGGTACAAGATTCGCATTCTAACTGCATTTAAAGGGCGGAACGGCATCTTCCATATGCACTGCAGCCCAGTTAGGCCTTCTGTTTTCCCGTTATGGAAGGAAATGTGTGCCGATTTTGCTACTCTGCTAATCCGCCACCACCACCAGCCGCACCACATAGCCTATTCCTCTTTGCTGAAAATTCCGAATACCATACCTCTGGTAGAGATATGCCGTAACTCTGATGTCCAGCTGAGTCTAATTCCCCATCAGGGATAGAATGTTGTGTCCTGGACCGCGGTTCCGGTACTTGTCTTCAGATTTCTGACTGTAAAAATCACCACTACTGGCAACAACCAATATTTTGACCAGGGATACAGAACTGGTGAGAGAGGAATGGAAAGAACGGGGAAGACGTTGTTTCCCCGTCCACAGTCCACCGGCGTTGAATGACGTAACTGTGACCCGTACTCAATCACATAACACAGACACTAAATACAAATCCCCTCCCCTACCAAGTCAATGACGCGGGGTGGAAGGAAGGGATGAGTGACGCAACGCCACTATTGGCGCCCAGTTCTGCAAGCCTGCTTTTGACAAACCAGAAGGAAGAACCGCCAGAGCGGACAGTCGATCCAACCCCGGGCGAAGACAATGTGAGACTCTTTTTCGAAACGGACATAATGATAAGGAAACTGTGAAGAGTTTAGGTATAACGATGAGTTGAAAACTGAAGCACTACTGGAAATATTTTCACAAGCTTGACTCTGCCAACCATAAGTACATCTCTGCTATCGCAAGTATTAGAACTCTGCAAACTAAGTTATCAAAGTGACTTAGAAAGGTCTTAAGTAGCGATAATGATGATGTAGTGAAAAATAATACCGACCAGAGAAGAAATTGCATTGAATAGTGTCACCTTGGCCTGATGAAAATTCTTTGGTAATACACCTCATTTTAACATGAAACTACGAAGTACACGAGAAAAAATTCTAACATTTTAACATGAAAGCCCTACTCTGACGTCACTGGTACCATGAATGTTAATGTTATGTTTTATTTAACTACGCTCGCAACTGCAGAGGTTATATCAGCGTCGTCGGATGTGCCGGAATTTTCTCCCGCAGGAGTTCTTTTACATGCTAGTAAATCTACTGGTATGAGCCTGTCGAATTTAAGCATACTTAAATGCCATCGACCTGGCCCGGGATCGAACCAGCAACCTTGGGCATAGAAGGCCAGCGCTATACCAACTCGCCAATCAGGTCGACTGGTACCATGAAAACTGAACTATAAGGTGAATTTCATGCCTCGTAGTTTGTCGCAGTCTCGCTTCATTTCACATTCAAATTTCCTGCAAAATTTATACTTATTCCCGAATCTTATTTCGACACTTTCCAAATTAAAACTTTAAGATAAACGCAGCCTTGATTTTCGCGTGTCGTCTTGGATACTCTAGGACGAGCTTACTTGATTGTCACTCGCACAGAGCAAGAACTCGGATCTATTCTGTTGCAAGGACTGTTGCGTTTCCTCTCCACTTTTTCTGTCTATGCTTTTAACACTTTGCGCGATTCTGCCCTGCTGCTGTTCTGTCGTGCTTTCCATATTCTTCCTCATATGGTAGCTATGTATTAGGTTATGTCCATTTCTGCCTTTACTCTTTTAAAATTCACACAATTTTCCTTCAATTTTAACTGAGAAATTCTGAGTGAGAAAAGTGGCCAACAGTCTTGGAGCTCAACACACTTTCTCATAGCCAATATCTCCCTTGCAAGGACTCGTTTTTACGTACCTTTTAAATGTTTCTCATCCCAGTTTCCTTTCTTTAATTAATTCATCGCAAGGATATACAGAATGATTCTAAAGTCACTACACATTTTAGTGATATAGTTATAAAATATATTTTGTTTGTAGGTAATGTGACAAAACGCTAACAAAAGAAGAAGAAATAGTCGTATTTTCTGCTTGTCTGAGTTGAATGACTTAAGAACAGATACGGACAGATTTTGCTAGCAAATTTAGGGAACCAGGACCCACCAGACTAGCTATAAAAACTGGTCAACAAATGCAAGCGTACTGATAGTTTTGCAGAAGAAGAACGTCCAGAAATGGCGTCCATAAAGCCAGACGGGCCATAAAACCAGAAGTCGTGTAAAGTGTACAGGATGTGATCACACTTAGCCCCTTTGCGTCTATCAGAGACTTAGTAGGGAGACTGGTATTCCCCAAATCACTATGTGGAGAACACTGCATTACAAGTTGAAAAAACGTGCATACCACATCCAGGTTGTGCATAAGCTTGAAGTTGAGGACTATACAGTCAGACTAGCTATGTTTCATGACTGATAGAGACTTTGAAAATTACAATTTGACAATGAATGTCTTGTTCAGTGATGAAACTACATTCCACAGCTGTGGACATGTGAATAGACACAAGTGTAGTTTCTGGTCATAGGAAAAAACAAATGCATTGCGTGGCAACTGGACACATCCAAAGTGAATTTGTGGTTGAGGAAAACGACGTCAACGGTCTACGGGCCTTTCACGTTCGCAGAAGAAACAGTTACTGGAAACAAATATCTAGATATTTTGGAACAATATTTAGAGCCACGGATGGCATCTGATGGGATTATGGATGCTGTAGTTTTTCAACGGAATGGGACAACTCACTTTTGCCATAATTGTTCGGGACTACCTGAATAAAGCTTTTCCTAGTAGATGGATTGGTCGTTGCTCACTAAGGTTTTGGACACCCCGTTCACCAGACCTTACTGTATGAGGCTATGTCGTCTTAGGATTTATTAAGTCTCAGGTCACCGAGTGAATATGCACAGCATTTATCAATTAAAGCAACGGATTATAACCGCAGCTGCTGAGATTACACCAGCAATGCTGGAGACAATTTTTCTGTGGTGGAGCGCTGTGCTTTTTCTAGACGTGCGAGACTTCAGACTGAATTGTGTTCGGTCTGTGTACTATTGTGAGATATACAGGGACATCATTTTATTTTTACTGACATTTCTAATATTAACCTGGCTATACCTTTAGAGAACCGGAAGCACAGTTTGCTACCCCCTTCCACGGCTGTAGCTCGATGATACTGGCGTAATATACAAACCAATCACTCTACTATGTATAGTTCATCCATATACATAAACTAGGAAATATCGCGATTTTGAGTTTGATAATTTTCATTAGGTTTTTGTTTAATCAAAATACAGTACTGTATTAAGAATAAGTGTTTTTATTCAAGAACTGAGTTATTCATGCGAACGTATGCATTATGCAGTGTATATTATACTGTCTATAGCACATTAGCGTACAACAGAGAGAAAGAAGTTAAATTGAAAAATAATTATAATACGAATATTTGAACACATTTTTGAAAATGGTGGCCGTTCATTTCGATACAGGTTTCAGTTCTTTTGTGCATATTATCGCACTATAGAGTATTCTACCTAATTCCAATTGCCAGTTTCGTCCTTCGTACTAGTAACTCATGTTGAAATAATTCTGTACCTAGACTACTCTATAAAAGAGTATCTTGCGTACTCTGAATTCAGTCTTCACTTCTGCCCGATCCGAAAAGACAAAATTACTCAGACATGCTATCTACTGTCCGTCCAAGTGGTTTTGTCGCAGGTCGTAGAAAGAGGGGAAATCACGTGACAGTTAATTACTTAATGAGACGCTTTTACTTAAGTTATTTTAAACGGTTGGATAATATTACGTAGACATCCAATTCGTAATATAAATTAATGCTTTCAGAAAAGAGCTAAGACAGGCCAGCCACTAACCTTTACAGAGGGGCGAGCAGAAGCGGGAGGACCGGGATGCGACGTAGGCAACGAACGACAGTACCTGTGCGAAAATATGATTCAATATTGAAAGCTGTTTCGTTACTGGAAAACGCGAACATATTTCTGGAACGTACTATACTCTCTAACTCAGTGCTGTTTACTATATGCGGCCTTGATTCTGTGTGGAGGACAGTTGGAACTTCATTAGTAGAAGGGGTGGGAATGAAGTACATTAAAAACTCAGGTACAATAAAAATTGAAATAAAAATAAGATGATGTCCCTGTATTTCAGCACTAATCTATTATATATTGTGTATACGGAACGTAAACAGTGACTTTAGAATCTCCCGGTACTAGCATTCTGAGGCGAGTTCAATGATTCACCATTGAATTAGGTGATATTCTTCTCACAATTTCACAAACTACGGAAAACCTAACCAATTAATCAGACGAAGAGGGATTCGAACCAGCACCAGAGTGCGCCTCGAAGCACGAATACTCGCTCTTCTGAAATCACTTCCATAGCAGAACGTTTTCTGTATTATGATCAATTTTCTTTGGATGAGTCCCATCACACAAGCCTTGCGTTTAACAACAGTGAATAATCACTCTCATACAGATTAGCATCACTATGTAATAAGGCATCGTTAAACAAATGAAATGTTGGTTCCCGTTATTTATGTCCGGAAGCTGACGTGTGAGGGTGACGAAATGCTAATGAAAATTATCCTGATTGGTTGGGGCGAGTGCGATTAAAATCTGATTGCCGCTACGGCATGTGATATAAAATTTGGGGTGTGGAAGTGTGAGTCACTCAGATTGGAAGACTCGCTTCAATTTGAAGAAGTAAGTCTGCTACTTTATTGCACGAGGCCTCTCCCCCCACACTGGCGTGGGATGAATGGCTCGAAGGGGAAATTATGGATTAAGGTTACAACCATATTCCAAAAAAGGGACTACAAGTTTTCGGCTCTAATTGAATTTAATCTACTAAAGTTCACTTTCAAAAGCTTCCAGATTGGCTGGACGTGTCACTTGCGTATCAAGTGACTTTGTCATCACATCATCACATTACTTGTGAATATCTCATGTTACCTTATAATGCCCAATCAAGCGGAGACGAAAGAATGAACCGAGAAATTAAACCTTTTAAGGGGGAAAAATAATACAAATTTTAACAATAATGAAAATATCATCACGTTGACTTGGTTTGACTAGACACAGCTTAGCCCTTTGTGCGCCTTATATATGCGATGATTGTCCAAGCCCGACAGGTGCCTGGTTGGCATTCGTGAATCCGATACTGACAGGAGGACCATCCTCGATCCCTGATAGAGCCAGGTCCCGTTTCGCGGACGAGTATCCTGATAAGCCCCAGGGGCCCGAAGTAGGTCTGGGGACGGAGCGGTTCAGTTCGGAGCAGTTACTGTGACGTCATTACTCGGTTGATCCGAGTACAGTACCGAGTACAAATTTGTGGCGGTAGATTTAAAATTTGGATAGATTGAATCGATTTTAGAACGTACTTTGAAAGTGAAACCAAGCGTGTTTTAAAAGGGTTGTAGTAAAGCGCTTTCGATTTGGCAATTGACGAGAAAAAAAAAGTGTTTCGCTTCGCTTCGTTCCGAAATGGTGGTTGCAGATTTTATTTTAGTGATTATAGCTATTTTCGGAGTTATTTTATATGAACGGCCTATTTAAACTTCAGTGTCGTTATATATGACAGACGAAATAAAATTGATAAAATAATTTATAATACTAACGGCTAATAAATTAACATGTGCGGTAAACGTTAAACGCTGCAGATAAGTAAAAATGAAAATAGAAAGACACGGGCTCCATGAAGCGCTGCCGAAAGCATTTTAAAAACAACACAAAATTATTTATTATTACGGAAAGTGTATAAAATAATCAATAAAACGTGGAGACTTGAACTAAAGAACATAATGTTTATTTATTTTATAACCTGACTAGCCTTCCATACAACCGTGTTCTCTTTGGTGAAGAGTAATAATATTGATAAATCAAAGTAATTAGGTAACATAAATCATAGAAATAAATACAAATAAATTGATGACAGATGAGGTAACAAATCCAATAAACACAAATAAAAAAATATATAATGCACTTCCTTTTTTAACATATTTCAATATTAATAAAATACTCTATAATAATAATAATAATAATAATAATAATAATAATTATTATTATCATTATCATTATTATTATTATTATTATTATTATTATTATTATCCCGGTTGTTTGCGCGGTTTGGCCTAGAACAACCTCTTTCTTTTTCTTAAAGAGGGTAGTGTCATTTTAGTGGAACTTCTTAAGGAACAAATGGCTGATCTGTATCGAAAAAATATATAATAACGTATTAATTGCCTGTCACAAATTTAACTACGTAAATCTCGATCTACGTACATTATGACGAAATTATGTCAGTCGGAGTACGGTGCGGTTCACGTAAGATTATTCCCTAAAAAGCTAATACGGCTGTCTTTTCAATGTTGTCAACTTACCAGATCACCAAAGGAAGTAAAATCACAATAATGTGTACTGAGACAATAAATTATATTAATAATTTATTTACTTATTCATTGATTGATTCATTTATTTATTGGTCTAATATTAATATCTATATTGACTGGCAATATGAAATTCATTGGTTTGACTTAACACTTTACGACTCACGAGTTCTAACCTAAAAATGTAACTTGTTTGATCCATGAAATCATTACTACGAAGTCCGAAAACCCAGTACCACTTTAGTATGTATGCTGATTATCATTAATGTATGATTTATGGGGACCAATATTAATATTATTGATTACTGATTCCGTTTAAATTTCAAAAAACATTCCACATTAACTCTCCTTTCATAAATGTTTGCAGGTTCTTCGAAGGCAAATGAAGTTGTCAACATAACAGTTAGAAAGTAACTGCCAGTTGTATTTGTCAGTACATAATTTCGAAATAATATCGACGAAAGAAAAAAATACAACCTGACAACTAGAAAATGACTATAATCTACAAGTATTTGTGGTTATGAGAGGGAAATGTTTAAGTTTCTTATACAGGGTGAACCGTAAGTAATGTCGTTAATTACTTTAGGGGAATATTCTTTGAAATATTTCAAACAAAAATGTTTACTATATTTAGTAGCTTATTTTACGACGCTTTATCAACTACTGTGGTTTATCTAGCGTTTGAATGATATGAAGGTAATGATGCCGGCGAAATGAGTCCAGGGTCGAGTGTCGAATGTTTTCCAGCATTTGCTCTTAGTGGGTTGAGGTAAAACTACGGAAAAACCTCAACCAGGTAACTTGTCCCAACCAGAATTTGAACCCGGGCCCGCTCGTGTCACGGTCAGGCAGACTAACTGTTATTCCACAGCGGTGGACTATAAAAATTGTTTTATATGAAATGTTTCAGAGAGTGTTTTGGGTAAACCATTGATTTAATTCCCAATATGCTCAGTCAATCTAAGAGAACAGTGCATTATAATAATAAATGATTGAAAGAATTTTAGCTTTGTCCTTTAAATACGCAGAAATTTGATCCGAACAAATGTAAGATTTTAAAATTCCTTTTCAGAATGAAAAATTACGCCTACATTTGTTGAGATAAAATTTCTGCACATTTAAAGAACAAAATTAGAATTGAAGCAGTGCGATCAATAACCATTTAAGTCCATTTACACAAGTTTAGAGAAAAATGCAAAGTACTTTTTTCTTATTTCTTACCTAATTATTATTTTTGCACGTAATATTTCCGTTTTTTTTTTTTAGAGATCAAGACAAAGTAGTATACCAACTTTTGAAGTCGTAACTCTTGTGGAAATATTCAAAATTTAATTTGAAATTACAAATAATGAATGACCAGAAGTGGACTTGATTGGTTATTGATCTCACCCCTTCAATTCTTTCAATCAGTTATTGTCATAATACACTGCTCTCTCAAACTGACTGACCAGTCCACACCTGTGGAGTAACGGTCAGCGCGTCTGGCTGCGAAACCATGTGGCCCGGGTTCGAATCCCGGTCGGGGCAAGTTACCTGGTTGAGGTTTTTTCCGGGCTTTTCCTCAACCCAATACGAGCAAATGCTGGGTAACTTTCGGTGCTGGACCCCGGACTCATTTCACCGGCATTATCACCTTCATATCATTCAGACGCTAAATAACCTAGATGTTGATACAGCGTCGTAAAATAACCCAATAAAATAAAAATAAAAAACTGACTGACCATATTGGGAATTAAATCAATGAGTGTCCCAAAAACACACTGTGAAATGTTTCATATAAATCAATATCTCAGAAAGGAAGCAAAAACAAGCAAAATTGTATTGAATGTTTTTGTTTGTAATATCTTAGATAATAACCCCCTGTAATTAATGACATTACTTAAGGTTCACGCTGTATAAAGAAGACTCGGACTATATCTATGTATTATGTTTGACTATCAGTAATCAAAATTAGCAAAGTGTCGATGATAACGATTATGATAACTGTGATATGGATTATGATGATGATGATGATGATAATTTATGATGACTATGACGACGACGATGATGATGATGATGATGATGATGGTGATGATAGCACAAAACCTGTGAAGACTACCAGATCAGGAAATTCAAAGATACATTGCTATTTGGAACTTTTCATATGCTTCGAAAACAGTTGGAAAGGAACATTCCATCTCCAAATCTGTTCTGAGGAAGCTGTGTGTGAGGTACAGTTTTTCCCTCAGCACGTTCTAATCAGTTGAAAATAAATCTTTTTGTCAGTTTAGCGGTATGATGAAAATTTAATCAGCATAGTTAGCGCAGTTAGGTATTGATTTCTAGCTGACAGTATTTTTTTTTTTTTGTTTCTATATGTAGAGTATTCTCACTTCTATCCCATGCAATGTAAAGCTCTTGATGTTGCGTTCTCTGTTCAAAAATAGAGCCGTGTATTCTTCCTCTAAATACATGAAAGCCTCATTATGCACCAGCGCTTTCAGTGCTGTAATTGAGCTAATTAATTATATTAGTTTATACAGAGCATTCGTCAGGAAATATATTTCACTCAGGCAAATGACTTCGATATTTTACTCTACAAATCGAACGTCACTGTCCAGAAAATAGTGTGCTACATTTCTCCTGCATCCAGCGTGTTGCGTAGTATGAACAGATAACACGGACTGAAGGCACGTCGAAGTTATAGCGTTGATATACAGCTGAATTCCATTCATTGCATTTCAGTTTATTTTGTGGTAATGCAATACACTGTCTAATAGAGAATCTTCATTTATGATCAAAACAAAAAGTGTCGTGTTACATTTTAAACATTCAATTTTTCGAGTATATATTGTAAATTAAGTCAATAAATAACATCTGTTTTGTGATGTAGGCTAAAAGTAACAAGAATTTTTTGCTGAAAGCTAACGCACTAAATCACTGCTAAGAGGGCTGTTACTTGCCCATGTCACTTTCGAAATGCGCAGTATGCTAAGCGAAACCTATTTCCAAGCGTACACTAAGTATGTATGTATGTATGTATGTATGTACGTATATATGTATGTTATTTTATTGCGTTATTTTACGACGCTGTATCAACATCTAGGTTATTTGGCTTCTGAATGAAATGAAGATGATAATGCCGGTGAAATGAGTCCGAGGTCCAGCACCGAAAGTTACCCTTCATTTCCTCGTATTGGGTTGAGGGAAAACCTCGGAAAAAACTTCAACCAGGTAACTTGCCCCGACCGGGAATCGAACCCGGGCCACCTGGTTTCGTGGCCAGACCCGCTGACCGTTACTCCACAGGTGTGGACTGCATGTATGTATGTATGTATGTATGTATGTACGTATGTATGTACGTACCTTTTTCTTGAGCAGCATGTTCCATTACAAATGAGAAGTAATACTACATGCCTAGGTTTATCTTCAAGTACATTATCGATTTATATTATATATTGTTATGTTGCTATTCTGGGTTAAGTATGGATTAGTGTAGCTCATCTACGTGTGTAACTGTCACGATAATATTGTTACTTCTTAGTCTAACTTATTTTCCTATTCCTAACCTATGAAGTACAAGAATCTATTTACATATTATAGCATTTAAATATTTACACTATTTACATATTTACTATCTTTTTGATTATCCTATTTTCAAATAAATTATATCCTCTAATATTCTAGCTTATTTACACAATTTCGGCCCTTATCACTTAATTTTGACTTTTAACTTCTTTATCTTCCCAAATATGTATGTATGCATGTATGTATGTATGTATGTATGTATGTATGTATGTACGTATGGGCAAATCGCAATATAGCGAACGTAGAAACTACGCCCACGACCCCTTCCACTTTTTCCCTACTAGCTCATCAGACACTCTACGTCAGAGCTGGGCAGCAAGAGCGGATTCTACTCTCTCACGGGGAGCCATATAATTTCTCTGCATCCCCTTTCTTCCCCGCCGTACACAGCGCAGCGTTGATTCAGAGACGGATGAATATTAAGCGTCCCCGTTTACAGTCTAGTTCCGCTCCCGACGCCCAGACCTGCTCTACGTGATAGGCGAGTGTTGTGTCGAATGCACATTTCATGTGGGTGGGGATAACTTCCCCTACTGGCGTTCGCTATATTGCGAATTATCCGTATGTATGTATGTATGGGCAAATCGCAATATAGCGAACGTAAAAGCTCCGCCCACGACCCCTTCCACTTTTCCCCTACTACCTCATCAGACACTCTACGTGATAGGCCAATGTTGTGTCGAATGCACATTTCATGTGTGTGGGGATAACTTCCCCTACTGGCGTTCGCTATATTGCGATTTATCCGTATGTATGTATGTATATACACCTGTATACAATTTGTGTTTTATTTCTGAATAGGAATGTTCTTCTTAGGATGCCTGTCTATGCTGGCATATTACGATAATATCCAAGCTAATCTCATTTCCCACCCACAACAGTCAACCGTGTTAAATCGCGCTAAGTACTCAGGGTGCATGCTGACACATGACCTCTGGACCAGCCTACTGTGCACATCGTCGATCGATAATTGAACAAATGCTGATTAAATGATGATTCATATTTTGTAGGTTTTGGAGGATTCCGAAAAATTAATATAGTAATTAGAACTTTGTTCGCCACAAATATCATTAATAGAGAAAGGATTTCCACACAAATGTATATTATAAGCTTGCTACACTTCTCAAACTTTGTATATATCTGTTTCATGGATTAGTGAGCCGAAATAAGTAGGCAATGATTTTTCCGTTGCATATTTGCACTTTTTGGGCAATTTAGGGATAAGTTCATGCACAATGCATTTTTTTCTTTGGATTTTAAGTTGAATAAAGCATATTTAGATGCTTATCTTGCATATACGTCCATTTTTATAGTTTTAGTTCATATTTTATGTTAAGTTGCATAATACTGCATTTTCTAAATATTGCTTCTTAGAGTTTGATATTTCTGAGCTTAAAATATTAGAATATATCTGCTGAAAAATGTAAGTGAAAGGACTTGCGGCTTGCAGGGTTCCTACCTCAAAACTCCTGGTACTTAGCAGCTAATCCCATGATTGTACTGTCACACTGGAATAATTCCAAACCCACAACGTTTGTTTTATACAAGTCCCACCCTGGTACTAAAATAATTATTAAAAGAAAGGTCCTCATGTATCCCTCCCGTATTTAGCACAACAGCGACAATAGCGCTAACAATTTCCCCTTACGTCCTTTTAATTTGGAAAGGTAATAGGCCTATGTCTGTAGGCCTACGGTTTCTTTGTGAATTATAGTATTTGTGTTGTGAGTTGAATTGTGAAGTGTAAAGTGTTGCAATGCATGTGATTAAATGTTTGAGGAGAAATCTTGTGAGACAGTGGACAAATTTTGCAAAACTACCTACTGTAACAGGTAAGTTGGAAACCCTGAGCCCACCATTCGGCGATTCTCTTAGCATTATTAAAAACGTTCAAAAGTATTTAGAATCTATGTGGATCTGAGAATGTCGGCAAAAGATAAAATGGACAAAGTCATTATTGGAAATACCGGTTATAAAGTTGTGTTCAGTAAAGAAATAATTCGTCGTAAATGAATGAAGACATACAATTTTTCCTGAACCACTCTCAAATTTCATTATTTAGTCTAAATTTGCACCTGACACTTGTGACATAGGAGGGTCATTTTCTATGTAAAAAAAACATTTTGATAGTTAAACGCATTAACTTGACTGCTGAAAATTTGGACAGATTATTACTAGTAAATTTTTACATTCGAAAATGAAATATAGGTTTCAATTTTGATGATGTTTTCCTTTATTGTCAATATTTTGTCATTTGATAGTGCATGAATGCACACATAGTACCCGATCTAAAAGTGTATGAAAATCCTGCCTCTATAGTAAAGGCAGAAGAAATAGGCGGGCTTTTGGTCGTGTGTGGAAACTACTCTCTCCACACTCTCTCTACCGGTTTATGACCTAAACAAAGAGTCTTTCCTGTCGCTGCGTTCGAATGCTGGTTGTTGAGAAGTGCTCGTCTGTGATACTATTATGTGATAGCTTGTTAGCAAATATATGTGTAATATATAACAGTATTTTAAAATACTAATCATCCAAGTAATCGCTATCATGTCTCAGTCTAGCTCTGATATCAGAAGTCATAATAAAGGCGTTATTATCAAGTTTGCTGTTTCTTCAAAGATCTTAAGGATTGTGAAGGCATTAAAAGTGTCCTTCATCAACGCAGATAGCCACTGCCAAGGCGTGTGGTGTTTCTCTAAGATCGGTTCAGAGAATTTGTGCAGAACGATATTTTTTTAGTCATACTTATTGTGTTATTTGTTTTGTTAAGCTAAGCCATTCTTAAATGTGCTTCTAGTATATAAGTATTGTTTTATTACGAAACTCGTTCATGTTATAATAATATGTACATTTTCTACAAACAGCAAAAATATATTAATTTGTTGCACTTCAATTTTTTATTTTCTCATGATTCACAAAATTGATAACTGTATAAACATTATTTAGTATTTGCTATTTCAATAAAATATCCTGAAAACACATAAAACAAAATACTTGTGTGTAATGCTAAATATTTTATTTCTCGTATTAGGTTTACATTACATAATAATTATTACATTTGTGAAATGGCTAACTTGCGAAATATTATAAATGATAATATCATCTAAAATCTGATTAGTGTATGCGATGTATGCAATGGGGGAGGGAAGAGAACTTGCCACCATAACCCATTATCTCCTGGCTTAGTTACCTCATGAGTGATGACTTATTGTTGTCCCTTATGAGTTTGAGACCTGTGTTCGGACAATTGGCTAAACAAAACAACAATATTCAGTAAGTAAGGTATTTCTAATTACTAGAAATCACGTTATTATTTTATTTGTTCTTTTAAGTTTTCCTAAAGTGCAAAATGTGTGAATGTAAGAATAAGTTATTTGGGATAGGACCATACACCAAGCAGGTTCTGAGGGGTATAGGAGTCGGGGTAGTGAATGAGGGGTTCACCATACCCGCCTATTTCTTCTGCCCCTAGTATAGTCATTATAGATTAGGTATTGTCTTCTGTGGAACGATCTACCTACCAGAATCACGGACTCTGTGAACTGACATTATGAAATTCCGAATGTTAGTATCTTAAGACCACTTCTTAAAATACGACACTTTCTTTTGGCATAAAGAAGGCGCTTGCTTCCTGTCTGGAATACCACTGAAACTGGAGACAGATTTAAGTACTAAACGAAATGTAATATTTCCTCTTAACCTCGTGTAATGACAAAATAAAAATGGTGAAGTACAGTGCTTTGCGCTAGACGGACGGCGTAAGACATTCCAACTCCTTGAACCTCACAAGAAGTCTTTGTTTCAATTAACTCAGATGCAGGAACAATAAAAAGTAAGACGTTATGAAACCTCAGTGGAACAAAACCGCAACACATTTTGTATGATACGAAACAACATTCCTCGAGAAGCCTTTCGAGAGATGTACAATACACATGCAGTATTAATTAAACTTATTAAGGGACCCGACGGGATTTGGGTCAGAAAAAAGTTGGAATCAGGTACAGAAGAATTCGCCCAAATGTCCATAAATTCTCTGAGGGTAGGAGACCTCCTGGTGGGAAGTGCGGGGGGTAACCGCAAGGACTTCTCAACCGGCTTATGCGTCATCTTGGCAGACATTTCCAACCCACGTTCATATAATGCGATGATGATGATGATTATGATTATGATGATGGCGATAATCTCTGGGAATTGAACATACGACGTATATATATTCTGGATATGTACTGTATTTACTGAATGTAATGATTTTTCTTGAAACGTTTATAATTTCTTCTACGTTCTTCAAAGTTTTATTTCATTCATTATTCATTATTCTTACTCTAGTTCCTACATTCTTCCAGTTTTCTAACTTCCTTTCCTTACACTCTTCCTCCTCCATTCATATTCCTTTTCTCCTTTTCCCTTTTCCTTATTTAGGCTACTTTTTCTTATACCTTCCTTCTCTTTTAATTTCCTTTCCTCCTTTCGTCCTGCCTTTCCATACAGTGAAATCTGCATACAACGATACCCGATATAACAATAATACTCCCTATAATGCTAAAATATTGTATTGTTAATTCCGTTAATGTAATGTTAAAACATGCTTTTTTTTCTTTAATATTTTATGTTTTATGCTAACAAATCCAAGTGTTTATGAAAATTAAATAATACAAATTCTTAAATAACTAAAGTACACTAATTACAGGAGTGGTTTCTTGTACAGTATTCTTTCCATGCCATTTTTTTTCTTTGTAAATTTTCGATATATACTTAGAAATAAAATCCTCTACAACAACTTTTTTTCTGGTATACGTTGTTTCGCTGTATCGAGATTTCACTTGACATAATCCCTACTTAACTCCTCTCCTTATCGTCCTACTCTCCTACTTTCCCTTCTTTCTAACCCATTTTTTTCTTGCTTTCTTCTAATAACTTTTTCGATGTCAATCCTTCATTTTCTCCTTTTCTACTATCTTCATTTATTCCTTACGTTCTTTCTTTATCTCTTTACTCTTATTAATCATTATTCTTTCCCTACTTCCTACATTCTTCCATTTTTCGAACTTCCTTTCTTACACTCTTCCTCCTCCCTTCATATTCATTTCCTCCTTTTCCTCTTCCTTATTTATGCTACCTTTTCTTATATCTTCCTTCTCTTTTAATTTCCCATACTCCTTTCGTCCTGCCTTTCCATACAGTGAAATCTGCATACAACGATAACCGGTATAACAATAATACTCTCTATAATGTTAAAACATTGTAATGTTAATTCCGTTAATGTAATGTTAAAAATATGTATTTTTTTCTCTATAATATTTTACGTTTTATGCTAACAAATCCAAGTGTTCATCAAAATTAAATAATATAAATTCTTAAATAATTAAAGTACACTAATTGCAGGAGTGGTTTCTTGTACAGTAATCTTTCCATGCCATTTTTTTTCTTTGTAAATTTTCGATATAACAATAAATTCCTCTACAACAACTTTTTTTCTGGTCTACGTTGTTTCGCTGTATCGAGATTTCACTTGATATAATCCCTACTTACCTCCTCTACTTATTTTCCTACTCTCCTTCTTTCCCTCCTTTCTAATCTATTTCTTTCTTGCTTTCTTCTAATAACTGTTTCGATGTCAATCCTTCAATTTCTCCTTTTCTACTATCCTCATTTATTCCTTATTTTCCTTCTTTATCTCTTTGCTGTTTTGTTCTCTTCCATTCTTCATTTCTTCAGCTCTCCTATCACTTTGTTTCCATTTTTACGCATTTTTCCTTATTTATTTCTTCTCTTCATTCCGATTTTCGTCTTATCGTCTTTTCTCTATTTTCCATTCCTTCTTCGTTCGTTTGCCTCTCTTTTATCTTCTTTTATTATTTCTTACTTCAGACTGTAACAGAGGCCAGCTGAAAATCTGATTTTTATCTTGCACTGAAATTATGAGTTTTTTTATTAATATTAAATGCACCTTTTTAAGATCAAAAATCGTAGTAGGAATCTAATCATAATGTAGCTTCAATATTAGTCTACTAAATTTTGGAACGTAGGGGAGAGTCGGGTAGTATCGGACATCGGGTATTATCGGACAGTGTGTTTCTTTCATCTACCACCATATGTTAGTACCTGAATGACATGGTTACGTTTCTCTACGCGACATCACAGAAACGTAACCATGTCAATCAGGTACTATCATCGTGTGGTAGATGAAAGAAACTCACAGTCCGATATTACCCGATGTCCGATACTACCCGACTCTCCCCTATATTTACATGATGTTCTTGTATTCGCATTTGTCATTATTCTTATGGCCTTCTCTTGTAAAACAAAAATACGTTTAGCTTCAGACTAGTTGCGCTAGAACAATAGGCCCAATCCATGTTTCATTATAGAATGAATGTATGAAAAAGTATGTCATTTTAATTGTGTTTTATGTAGCTAATAAAGATAAGGGTCTTAATGCATAACAGGTAGATATCAGTTAGGAGTAACAAAATTGGCCTCATTACGCCAAGTCTGTACTCTTAGCATTAATGGGACGATGGCTAGCCTATGTCATAACTAGGGACCGAATTTTTATGTAATTACACATTATATTCCTTTCAACCTAACCGTATATAAATAACAAATCTTTGCGAATCTTGTAATTACCATTAATATATTCAAATTTGCGACGCTGATATAACCTCTGCAGTTGCGAGCGTCGTTAAATAAAACATAACTTATATTCAAATTTGATACTACATAGGCCTATGTTTACATATTTACCCCAGAATACATATTGTGGATTTTATATTAACAACAATGTAATTTATTCGTCACAACAATAATTCCTTTCTACAATTCGCCTTAAACGCTCTCGTCAACAATTGGATTTTCACTCAACACAATATTCGTTATAAAACTCCACCGACGACAATGACAATTTACTTGGACTAGTACGAACAACAATGAACTGTTAATCTTAACTAATATTTACAAAACACTATTTACAAATCAGAACTATCAGTTCTCAGTTCACAGTTCTTCTAGCTCAGTCACTCGAGTTCACAGTATCTCGAACCACAGATCTTCAGAGACAGTTCACTGTACTCGAACTCAGGTCCCTCCAACTGCGGTCCACTGCACTCGAACTCAGGTCCCTCCAACTGCGGTCCACTGCACTCGAACTCAGGCCTTCGGATGCTGATACAGTTGCGGACGCACACTCGAGTCGAACTCCGGTACACAAGACTGGCTTGCTTGCTCTGGCTTTCTCACTGACGGGCTGACTAATCAACTGAAAACTGCTGTCGTTCCTTCGCGTCCTTAATTTATAATCACAGCGACGTAGCCTCGAAAGTTCCACGCGTCTCTAGAGATGGCACTCCAGAAAAATCCAGAGCCCTCTCCTCTCTACCAGCACCAGATGCGCGCGCACTCTCTCTCCACTCTCTCGCCGCGTTGGCCCTTTCCCCTCTCCGCCGCGCGCCATCCCAAAGTGCTCCGCGCGATCTTCTCTCTTGCGGGACGCTGGTCGTGAGTTCGAATCTCACGTCGCTGTCACAATATTATGGCTTGGTATTACATAAATGTACATATTTAGTGGGTTTATTCATTTTTACTTCTCTAAAAGGAAAAAAAAAAAACTTTTTCTGGGGAAGTTTACAATTTGAAATATACAGATTTAAAAAGCCTTTTTACCTACCCGAGAAAAGATATATTTCGGGACGAAACATAACGTCCTTAGTTCGAGGAAATAATAGAGGCACTCACCCCATACCGCCCACTGTAAATATGAATGAACAAAGACAACCTTCTCATACAACTACCTTGTATTGTAAAAATCACTTAGAGAGTAGAGCTGCCTTCATGCGGTGGAGTGGGACGAGGAGGACATGATTTTTCTCGAACTATAATTATTGTTCTGCACACGTCTTAACAAGCCGTTCCCATGCAATTTGCAACCCTATTCACCATCTTCCTAATCTTTCCATGGAAAACTCGTGTCAAGTCTGACATGAGCCGCAATAAAGTAGCCGACTTTTGAAAATAAGCTGGAGTAAACAAACAAACTGGAAAGATGTTGAAAGATTAAAATAAATAGCTTTTCAGGTTATTGCTTGACCTCTTTACTTTAAATTTAGTAGACCTATACGGAAATGGGATTTTTCGAGCAATTAGAAAGTATGGTTCTCTACTGGAATAATCCTACTCTTCTGAATGAGACAGGATGTCACTTCTCAAACAACAGTTTGTAAACACCTATGGTGTGAGGTATTAGTAGGTACTTTGTTTCTTACAGTGAGCAGCTAAAATGCATGTGTCCCACATCTCCTCTTATTTTCTCCTAATCCGGTAAATCGAAACAGTAATTGCAGTATTGTTGTCTCATTCATTTCACTCAGTTTTCTAGTTTTAGTACTTACAGTATAAAGTGCAAGTGAGTTTATCTACTGCTTTTGAACTAACTAAAATGGCCCCTGTATCTTCAACCCTAACGAAAAATATAAAATCATGGATTGCGACGGACGAAGCTTTAGCTTTCATTACAGATGGAAAAATAGTAATGTGTCAAGTGTGCGGTAAAAAGTCGGGTGCTCTATGAAATCACAACTGGAGAGTCTTACCTATAGGGGAGTAGTGGGTACAGTGAGACACAAAATATTAAGACATATGTATGCAAGTGATAATTCAAGTATTTTTAAAATCAAGTGCAATAGAAATAGACATTAAAACATGGAGTATAATAATACATAAACAAAAATGTTAATAGATAAAGGACATAATATGCAATAAGTGTTTGTCAAAAAAATGCAAATGTCTCACTGTTCCCATTCAGGAGGGTACAGTGAGACACCACAGTGTCTATTAACGGACATTGAAATAATGTACATTTATTTCAAAAGAAAGGAAAGCCTGCTGTCCCTTTATCTTGACATGTTCTGTAGACTTATTTAGAATCATTTTGATGTCTGACTTCGAAACCATTGAAACATCTGGAACATGTGGAAAAGTGAATTTTTCATGTCATTTGAAACTTTTGCGAAAAAATGAAATGAATTTTTGCGAAAAAATGAAATGAATTTTTGGTGACAACAAAGTTTATATTTATAAGAATTTAATGCAATTCTTAATTATTTTTTAACATTTTCTTAAATTTTGTGAATAATTTTTTATTTATGAAACCATTAAAATGTAATGTATCCATTATTTTAAGCTACAGTTCCTAAATTGGTTACTAGTACGTTCATTTTTAATGTTAGTTACTGGTAAATGTAATATAATTACAGTTTGTTTTTGCAAATCATTTGTACACGGGAACAGTGAGACGTCTCAGTGTACCTTTCAATGGCATGTCTCACTGTTCCCTTTACGCTTAGTTCATTTAAAAATGACGCCATCACTTCAAAATTAAAACAAGAAAGACGGAACTTTGCCAAACACAATCTCAATTACCATAGTATTAGGTAACAAAACATCCATATTTATATCTCATTTGTATATCCAATATAACCTTCATTAAACACAAGCCAGAATTTTACTTCTAGAGTGAAAAATTACGAATTATTTTTTCTACAATCACCCTTATAACTAGAATCAAATCGAGTATGAAAATACTGTTACTTTACTCATGGAACATACAACTCAACTGTTACCAACATCTCAACATCAAAATTTACTATCTAATAAAAAATTTCTCACTGTTCTCCCTGTCTTACTGTACCTACTTCTCCCCTACTATACCTGCCACATATTGATATTAAATATTTTCATGATTTTGCATATTTTGGTACATATTTAGCTTACTTTTGTTACATAAATATGTACATATTTCACACCTTGATATTACATAAAAATCCAGTCCCTAACCATAACAATGTTGGAATGAAATTTTGTGCGAAATCTGTGTAGTCAGAGAAAACCTATCCCGTAAGGAACTCGCTCTGTCAACTACGGAGATCGAAGCTAGCACTTTTATGTGACAATCGTTATGTGATGCTAAAGGTAATGTTAAACCGATGAACGTAATGGTTTTGTCCAGCGGCAGTATGTAGCACGGATTCCAATTTGCCGTGAACCAATGCAACCAGTAAGTTACCTGAGATCGCACATAACACTTGGGCTGCTATGTAACCTAAAGCAGTTAAAAGTCAAAGCGACGCGGGTAATTCCCATTTCATGGGTTTGGTGCACGGGAATGACCAATATCACGGAGGGCCCAGCTTGAGGGCTGCTGGCCGCGGGCTCCCATTGGCCTTAATCCGACTCTGCACCTGACTGAATACAAATGACCACAAAAACCACTTCGTTCGCTCCATTTGTACCCGAGTTTTTGTTTGCCCTCCCACATTAGTGGACGGGCAGACTCAACGATTTCCCATTCTTCACGAGGGATAGCGCTTCATGCCACGCAAAACACGGCCATAAGACAACACAGAATTTTTGTGCGTTTAAACCTAATTTATTGCTGCAGCCTCGCTTCTTATTCTCTTAACTCAGTTTTGTGGCAGCTACTGACTGCTGGGGCGATGGTGGAGGGTTTGAGTCGAAGAGCAAAGGATTTTCTGATAGCACCGTTAGCTGAAAGAATGAAGCATTGGTTATATTCGCTGAAGACACGGGATCATATTTCGTAGAGTAAAAGTAGATATTTTTTTTAATTTTTTGGAACATTAGCACATTTCCCCCATTTCCCCTGTTTTAACCATCATCGCCACCAACATAATTAGAGGAACCTAGGGCAATCACATTACACATTACCTTTGTATGTTGTTTCACATATAGCTTTAAAATGAGTGTCATTAAGGGGAGAGGATGGTATTTTTTAAAACTTTTTTCCTATTTGGTGTAAAATATTAATTTTTTGTATGTAGAGAGCTCATGGCTGTAGCAACTCAACCAAAAATAAATATAAAAAAAAATATTTGGGGACCCAGATTTGAAAAAAAAAAACAATGGAGGATTTTACTAAAACCGATATATCTAAACCATTCATCCCGTTTGGATGGTATTTTTTTTAACTTTTTTCCTATTTGGTGTAAAATATTAATTTTTTGTATGTAGAGAGCTCATAGCTGTAGCAACTCAACCAAAAATAAATATAAAAAAAATTATTTGGGGACCCAGATTTGAAAAAAAAAAAACAATGGAGGATTTTCCTAAAACCGATATATCTAAACCATTCATCCCGTTTTTTTGCAATGTACTTGCAAAAGCATGCTCTACAAACTGTCTGTAACAGAATTTTGATATTCGTCCCTACGTTTGTAAAATAAACAATTAAAATTAAAAAAAAATTCTGAATTCCTTTCTTGCAAACAAACGGACGTAGTTTTAAAATGAAATCAATTAACAAAATCCTGTTACAGAGAAAAGTTTCCTAATAGTCTAAAGAATGTGTGTTCTAAATTTCATGCATGTATCTTTAATAGTTCAGAAATTATATCCATTTTTGTCTGGCAATGTAGCAAAAAAATGAAGTTACAGTAAACAGATAAAAGGGGGCGAGTGATTTAAAAATCCATAGCGCAGGAAGTTTAAAAATGGTGTCTCAACATCCGATAAAGACAAAAATACACACGAAATGTTATTCATGCATTCCACACATATCAAAGAGTATTTTAAAGATTTTTTTCTTTTTTGAAAATTCAAGTTACCGGAAACAACAATAAAAGGGGGCGAGTGATTTAAAAATCCATAACGCAGGAAGTTTAACAATGGCGTCTCAACATCTGATAAGGGCACAAATACCTACAAAATATTATGCTATACATTCCACACATAGCACAGAGTATTTAAAGATTTTTTTTAATTTACTTGTTTTTCACCAAAAAAGTACCATCCTCTCCCCTTAAACGACACGTACTTTGTAATTATGCGTATTACCCAGAAATTAAAAATAACCACCATATTAATTTTTTGGCAATCGAACCCAATTATTCTATTTCTTGATCTGGGACGCGTGCGTTTTATTATTTTTATTTTAGTAGGTTATTTTACGACGCTTTATCAACAGCTTAGGTTATTTAGCGTCTGAATGAGATGAAGGTGATAATGCCGGTGAAATGAATCCGGGGTCCAACACCGAAAGTTACCCAGCATTTGCTCATATTGGGTTGAGGGAAAACCCCGGAAAAAACCTCAACCAGGTAACTTGCCCCGACCGGGAATCGAACCCGGGCCACCTGGTTTCGCGGCTAGACGCGCTAACCGTTACTCCACAGGTGTGGAGTAAGTTACTTCTTTTTTAGTATTTGGTTAACTACTAGTGTGTTAAGGCTGGTTCACAATAAAACGGGAACGGAAACGAGAAAGGAAATATTGTTAAAATGTATTTGCATGTGAGCATTCACAATTAACTTTCCCGCTACCGTTCCCGGGATCCGGTAAGCTTCTCGTTAATTGTGAATACTCACATTTAAATACATTTATTTTAACAATATTTACTTTCTCGTTCTCGTTGTCGTATCCGTTCCCGGTTTATTGTGAACCAGCCTTTAGTGAATTAAAGTTTATATTAGCAATGAAATGAGTCCAGGGTCCAGCGCAGAAATTTACACAGCATTGCTTTCATTGGGCTGAGGGAAAGCCCGTGAAGAACCTCAACCAGGTAACTTGACCCAATCAGGATTTGAATCCGGGCCCGCTCATTTCACGGCCAGACATGCTAGCCATTACTCCGCAACGGTAAACTCGTACTTCTTACATTTGTTTTCAAGCAATATGAAGTGTCTGCGAGGAAATCCATTAAAATTGTTTACTAAACTACAATATTATAAACTGTTTCGTGAATCTTAGATTTATTTGTATGAATTGAAAGTATAATGAGAGTGATTGTAAAAACCATTATTTTCAGTATATAATTTATTTACTTACTTACAAATGGCTTTTAAGAAACCCGGAGTTTCATTACCCCCTCAAATAAGTCCGCCATCGGCCCCTATCCTGAGCAATATTAATCCATTCCCTACATCATATCCCATCGCCCTCAAGTTTATTAATATTATCCTCCTATCTATACCTTGCCCTACCCAAAGATCTTTTCCTTCGTTCTTCCAACTAACACTCTATATGCATTCCTAGATTCACCCATAGGTGCTATATATCCTGCCCATCTCAAACTTCTGGATTTAATGTTCCTAATTATTTCAGGTGAAGAATACAATGCGTGCAGTTCTGCGCTGTGTAACTTTTCCATGCTTCTGTAACTTCATCCTTCTTATCCCCAAATATTTTCCTAAACACTTTATTCCCGAATACCCTTAACCTCTGTTCCTCTCTCAAAGTGATAGTCTAAGTTTCATAACCATACAGAACAACCGGTACCGGTAATATAACTGTGTTATAAATTCTAACTTACAGCTTTCGCGAGAGATAAATAAAAATCTCCTCGACCGAATAGTAACAGGGATTATATAATTTAAAATAATTTAAAACTGTATTAGAATAAAACATAGATATAAAGAAGAGGCGATTAATTCAGCAGAATTTTACATGCCTAATTATACATTATCGTTACACGTGTAGGCCATCATTGTCCTACAGCGCTCTACATTATTCTCCTTGTAAGTAGGCGTAACGGTCAGAATATCTCTGAGCCTGAAGACCGTTGCAATGACGATTTCGATTCCTGGAAGTGGACTTGCGAGAGGAAGTGTGTTCGAGATTATCTGTAAGAAAAGAAATATTTCTCACTGATGAAATTAAAAACATCCGTTCACTGTCAATGCAAGACACAATTACTTCACTATGATATACGAGTAACATATTGAGCGGTGAGCAGTCGATGTTTTCATTTTTAATATAGACGCATAACAATCCACACTGAATCATCTTTTGTTTCTTTTCCCATATTTCGCCCTATTTTCCTGTGCACCTGGATAGTCATTGGCCCATTAGGCGACGTATGTAGGCCTATTTTCGTGTGCAATGATGTTCGAAATCCGACACATGATCTGAGTAACAGTCCTGAATCCGTTTTTGATTATCGGGCCATCTCGTCGCAGTCCTAAAGGAGATAGCTGATAAGCCCTAGGACTGGGAGCCCACAGCTCTTAAATCCTATGTCAATATCGGAGACCAATATTATTCCCAAGACTTCACCCCAACTTGCTCTAACTATTGTAGATAATAGACGAATGAGAGGAGGTGGAGACTGTGGAATGAGATAAAACGAGAGTACACCGAGATCAAACCCTCTGAAATGTCTGATTTGTCCACCACAAAATTCAACACATCTTGGTTGGGGGTCGAATTCCCCTAGAAGGGAGACGAGAAAACTAGATTCGAAGTCACAGAGACATACCTGCTTACCTACCTATAAATGGGGAGATTAAACCTGAGCCAAACTCGCGCAGAACGGAATGCTCTTCCTCCCATTCGACAGCTGTTACAGAGGAGATGAAGTCATCATAGTCTACTGCGCATACCATGTTTAGCTCAGATTTTAAACACGGGCAGAAAGGAAGGCATTTACTTCTCTCAAACAGCATCTCTGTGAAGTTAATGGATGCAGCGAGTTTGTGAAATTTTGACAACTGTTTGAAAACTGTTCCAACTTCAACTAGTGCGCATGATCGGCGATGATCGGTTTGAAACTAATTTCAAACCATCCTTTAAAAACACTCATGTACTGTATAGTAATATGCGTTACAAGAGCGGTATGTTGAAGTTTTCATGTTCGAGGAAAAGTTTGAAAAAGCGAAACGTAGTTGAGCTTTTTTAATTTCCGACAATTTAAAGATAACATACCGCTCGTGTATCGTACATTGTTTTGTGCGAAGATCGTTTATTACATACCTGAAAGAGGAATTTATAATTAGTTGCAATGAAATCTCCATCTTGGTTTCTGTTCAATGACGGCAAATTTGCAAAACAGAAATATCTATCTTCAACATTGTTGCTTTAAAATGTTTTCTGTGTTTACTATACTCCAGCAGGCCGTGATATACGTCTGTCTTCCCCCCCCCCCCAGTCTATGATGAGTCTGGAATCTTGTTGATTTTTTCACGGCTTTCATAATGTTACTTGCATCACGAATGCAGTAACTTTAGTGGAGTTGTAGAGTTTACTTAATTTTTGCAAATATTTAAAAACAATAATTAACAGTGCAATTTAGGTGAAATTGCAGTGGTAAGTTTCCAATTTATAATTATTACTATATTGAACGTCTCCAAAAATAATATGTTACAAGCCTATAGCAGTAAAATCAATATGTCACTTAAGCGATAAGAAGAGGGAAATTGTTATGTGTTAGGTTGGGAATACTGAATGTGGAATTTTAGACTTTCCGCGGATTGGTTTTGTGCGGAAACCAAGCAAATACGCACAATCTCGCACAAAACAACTTACTAACCGAGTATACTGAAGACATATTATAATTAATTAAATTTCATAATATTTCCTAATAACCGAATACTAGATAAGTATGGAAGCGTAAGAGGGTAGTGCAAACGTATCTGTGTGCCAGTCCGGTGGATAAAGGTGGAGCACAACTATTTTAATGTGCATGCTTCAATGTCGTTTGAGATACATTGCGCTTTATCCGTAAATGTTTCTGACGGTCTGCAAATGGTTAGTGACGATTTCACTTGCTGTAAAAACTCACGACTTTCGATTGGCAACAGTTTAAAGATATCGCTGGGAAAACAGTAAAATTCATGTGTGTATGTTCATGAATGTTCAAATCAGTTTGGAATTTCTGTAGAAACAAACCAGATGTCATGACAGTCTACTGCTTATAGGACCTACCTAATTTTGACGCATTTCTTACTTTTCCAGCTGTACCTATCTATCGGGAGAAGGTTAAACGGTTGTCATTTTCTTTTGCAACACGTCAAGAAACAATATCAGGAGCTCCAATTACACAATGTTTGCACACCTATTGATTTTCCTTGTTATTTTAATTGTCTATGTAGCGACGCTATTTCAATCGCTGATTTAGGCCTATATAATATCGAACTGATGGTAGCGAGGTCTTAGTTTGCCGGGATGAAGAATCTCATGATTCAAAACGTAGCCCAATTTATCTATATTGCCCACGTAGGTACAGAAAACTTTGGAAGAAATCGAAACAGGTAATCAGCGTAAGAAAGGTTCGAACCCACGCCCATCCGTAGTTTTTGAGTATGAGTCCCGTTCGCTATCTTTCATCAAGCCGATGGCTTCTATGTCGTGGTTTTGACATGTTCAGTGCCAACCCCCTTGGTTTGCAACTACGGTTTACAAATTATAGCTGGCTTGACCTCGGTTTTTACACCCCAACTTCGGCTCATCTAAATTGCAAGGTTCCTGTAATTTAGCTGTTTTTCATCCTCTTTAGACACCAAGTTCTGATCGCACGGTACAGCAATATCAATCAGCTGGCATTATTTCGTATGTAAAATACGGATTACACTATGCGGCTGATTAGTTGTTATTTTCAGGGCAGTGTAAATCTGCCAGTCGTACGAAATTGTACTATCCTCTCCAGACACAGCAGTCTTTGATACATGATCGTCCATTTTTTACATGTGTCAGGGGCCCTGAAAGCCTGCTGACAACCTGTCAACGGTAATATTTGCGAACCTTACTTCGTCATCATACATTTTCATTCGTTGCAGTGTGCCAGGATAAAGCCACATGATCAAAGTGTAAAGATGTTTATGAAAACGACTGAATAATACAGTGATCTCTTATTAATTCGAACTCCAAGGAGAATTTAAACAAATTCGTAATACTAAAGTTTCTAATTAAACAGAAAATAATAATAATAATAATAATAATAATAATAATAATAATAATAATAATAATAATAAAAGGAACATCTTCTGCGGACTTCTAGAAAAAGAACTAAGGAAGAAACTATTGAAGCGCTTTGTATGGAGTGTGGCATAGTATGGGGAAGAAACATGGACATTACGACAACATGAAGAGAAGCGAATAGAAGCATTTGAAATGTGGATATGGAGAAGAATGGAACGTGTGAAGTGGACAGACAGAATAAGAAATGAAGCTGTGCTGGAAAGAGTGGGCGAAGAAAGAATAACTCTGAAACTGGACAGGAAGAGAAAAAGAAATTGTTTGGGTCACTGGCTGAGAAAAAACTACATACTGAAGGATATACTGGAAGGAATGGTGAACGGGAGAATTGTTCGGGTCAGGAGAAATCACATGATAAACAAGGAAGATATATGGATCGTATGAGGATACAAAAAGGAAGGCAGAAAATAGAAAAGATTGGAGAAACCTGGGTTTGCACTGAAAGACCTGCCTTTGGGCAGAAGACTGAATGGATAATAATAATAATAATAATAATAATAATAATAATAATAATAATAATAATAATTACATACAAATGCCTTTTAGAGAACCCGGAGGTTCATTGCCGCCCTCACATAAGCTCGATATCGGTCCCTATCCTGAGCAAGATTATTCCAGTCTCTAGCATTATATTCCATCTCCCTCAAATTCATTTTAATACTCGAATTATCCTGCCATCTACGTCTCGGCCTCCCTAAAGGACTTTTTCCCTCTTGCCTCCTAACTAACAATCTATATGCATTTCTGGATTCAACCATACGTGCTACATGCCTTGGTCATCTCTAACGTCTAGATTTGATGTTCCTAATTATGTTAGATGAAGGTACAATGTGCGAAGTTCTGTATTGTATACATTTCTCCATTGGTCTCTAACTTCATCCCTCTTAGTCCAAATATTTTCCTAAGGACCTTATTCTCGAATACCCTTAACCTCTCTTCATCTCTCAAAGTGAAAGTCCTAGTTTCACAATCATACAGAATAACCGGTAATATAAGTGTTTTATAAAGTCCAACTTTTAGGTTTTTTGATAGACTGACGACAAAAGAATAATAGTAATAATAATAATAATAATAATATTAATAATAATATTATTATTTATAGTAATAATAATAAAAATAATAATAATATTAATAATAATAACAACAATGATAATAACAATAATAATATCAATATTAATAATAATATCAATAATAATAATATTAATAACATTAATAATAATAATAATAACATAACTAATAGCAGTAATAGCAATAATAACAACAATAATGTTAATAATAACAATAGCAATAATAATAACAATATTTACAATAATAATAGTAATAAACATCATCTCCTTTCACAGACTGCAGGTTTTGACTTCCTCGATGGTCTCGCGTGGTGGTCGTCGAAGCAGAGATTCGCCCTGACGAAGGAAGTTGATTTAGGAGGCTATAAGTTCATAAAGTCCCGCGCCGTGGCGTCGTGGTCTAAGCCATCCCGCCTAGGACTCACGTTACGGAATGCGCGCTGGTTCGTGTCCTCATGGGGGAAGAAATTTTCTCATGAAATTTCGGCCAGTGTGTGGGACCGGTGCACACCCAGCATCGTGATGCACTTGGGGAGCTACGATAGGTAGCGAATACCAGCTATAACAGCTGGGTGGACCATCGTGCTAACCACACCATACCTCCATTCTGATTGGATGATCGTCCACCTCTGCTTCGGCATGTGGGCGTGAAGCCAGTAGCTGGCTGGTCGGTCTAGGCCCTTCACGGGCTGTAGCGCCACGGATTATAAGTTCGAAAAGCCCTTCCGCCAGTGTGGGTGCCGTGTCGTAGATTGACAGCACATAATGTAAATGAATCCTGTTTGTAATAGCAGACTCCAGGAAAAAATTGTCTTCTATTTCTAGCCTACGTTTAATTTCGTCGCTGAATAATATCTGTAGTTAAAAGCGTGGCTGAATAAAACAACAGACCTAGAATTATTACTAGCTATGTCTGCGGTTGAGTGCGACTTTTCAGGTCCTTCATCAGCATTGAATATGAACAAGTGTAAGGTGGTCTCCTGGTTAACATGACACAACGCTACAGCAGAAGACAACTGATAATTACAAGCGTGAGACACACCCAGTACCTACATGAGCAAGATGAGTCTTCACTTTCTTGGCGATATTCTAATCTAAGTCCGGTGGATTTGAAGTTGTAAATGCTACCACCGGATCCACAGCGCAGAATTGCTTGGCTCTATATTCAAGTATATAATCGAAAAATAGGTACAGTATTTTAAAATTCTCAATAACATCGTGGAAACAGTGGGACAATCTCTAACAGAGGTGGGCGGCTAGGAAGTTGGTTTCTAGTATCGTCGATTTGATTTGCAGAGGTTAATCAACATCAAAATTCAATTTGTTCAAAAAATTGCCGATAAATTTTACCAGGAGCCCTCCGTCATGGAACACGGTTCACATTACGTGACTTAAATCTACTGCATGAAACATACAGCTAAACTCCCCTCCCGAAAAAATAATTATGCTAAAAGAAATGTCTCTGTTATAGAAGAGGTGAGCCATTTTAAATACCTACGTTGCGATATTACTTATGATTATGATAAGATGTGAATATTAAAACACAACGCTTTCAGGCTATATGTGGCACAACTACCAAGAATTTAAAGAAGAAAACAAGGATAGAAACGCAAACAAAATTTTATAAGACAATGGCTATACCAACTCTCTTATATGGATGCGAAGCATGGATCTTGAAGAAAAATGATATTAATAGAATCCAGTCAGCGGAAATGAAATTTCTCAGAGGAGTAAAAGGATGTACAAGATTGGATAGGTATAGAAATGATGGCATAAGGAATGAACTAAACCTGCTCCCAATTATAGATAAAATAAAGGAATATAGAATTCGTTGGTCGAATCATTTAAGAAGAATGGATAAGGAACGAATACCGAAACAGGTGTTGGATTATAAACCACAAGAGGAAGAGATATTGGTCGGCCAAGAACAAGGTGGAAAGTTGAGGACGGAACAGGAGACTTTCCTACTCCATGAAGCGAAGAAGAAGAAGAAGAAGAAGAAGAAGAAGAAGAAATGTCTCGCTCTACATATACAACCACTGGCTGTGGCTGAACTAATAAACCCTGGATTCAACTAACAGAAAGATCTAATGACTTTTAGACTAACGAGGAGAACTAATTTTATTCATATGTTTCTTTCTGATCGGGTGTGTGGTTGGTTGGGTGAATTTTCGGATTCATATTTGGATGATTAGTTACAAGCTAGGTTGATTCATTTAAAGGATCTTTTGGAGCAGTTCGTTTGTTGGCCGAGTTGGTAGATTAATTGGATATTTTCGGTATTTGTTGCTCAGATAGTTAATTGACTCGTTGCTTGACTGTTTCATTGGTTGGTTGAGTGGTTGATAGGTTAATTTGATATTTTTCGCATTTCAATGCTGGTTGCACTCTTAATATAATTAGTTGCGACAATGATTTTTCGATTCATTGTATGTTTTAGGGTTGTTCGTTGGTTGGGTGAGTTTTTTGTAGGTTAATCTGTTGTTTTTATATTTGTTGACAGAGTATTTTGTTAATCCATAGTTCGATGTCATCTCCAGTTATTCTTCCACATCCCAATAATCTGCGACTTCAGGTCCACACTCACTGAATTTCGACCTATTTTCATTTTCTTCAAGGAATAAATCCAATCTTTCCACACTTGTAACAACTCCACAGCTGATTACTAACAATGGAGGGAATAAGCTGATTCACCACTGTTACCAACTCCCAAGGTAATGTTGTAAATGGCAGTGGTGGACCACGGTCCATTTGCCGCGAATTTCAAGCTCAAGAGAATGTTATAAAATGACCATTTTTCCTGAAGGGGCAAAAAAACAATCTGGATTACAATGTCTCCACGAACTGGCAATTTAAAAAAAAAACAGAAAACAATAATTGCACAAGAAGTATTTTAGATATGTCTAAGCCCATTACAAAATTTACTGATCTAAGTCAATCCATTCTGGAGTAATTGTTTTTTTTCTACACAATATGTAATTTTTCAGTAAGTTTCATAACAGACAAATTGTTACATACTCCACAGTCTAGAACAGGGTTTCTCAAACTTTTTTGAAGTGGGGACCACTTTTTAAAGTCTGAATAGTTCCGCTGACCACCTTACTCTTGTTCTCTTCGAAAGCAAATTTATCATTTTCGTAGCATATTTTAATACCTGTATACTTATATTAAAATTGACTTAAGTTTCGGTACTTTGATCCTCTGTTGTAATTTCGAGTGGTCCATGGCTGGGTTACAGGAGCGGCGCCAGATGTGCAGGGAAAAGATGTCGAGGAACACCACGTATATTGTGCTTGAAATCCCTCTTTTGTTGCTGGGAGTAGAGTGGGAAGTCGATAGACGGGTAGGGTAATAAATTTCATAAAATGTCAGTACTGGGAGAAAAAGTGAAATTCGATTGAAATGTGTCATTTTTAAGCTCTGAGATTTTAAGCTATATTGTGATACGCAATTCGTTTGAATTTTATTTTTTTCTTCTGTCTTTTTGAAGGACCACAAGGGCAGACCTCGAGGACCACAGGTGGTCCGCGGACCACAGTTTGAGAAACGCTATTCTAGAAGATAGACAGATTGGGTTTGCAGTAAAAACTTCACTTTTCACAGGCATTTGGTCCCTGTATAAACATCAAGGGATTTCATGTAAGTATAAGGACAGACGTGAAACATCACTTATGTAGGACTGTCCTTCAACTTTTGGTAAAACAAATAAATAAAGAAATAAATAAAGCTTATTTCTAGCGTCTGTGAGTACCTGTCAGTAAATGCAGCCTGCAGCTCTCTTATTCATGGACAGGTGTCTTTCAAGTCCCATATCTACGACTTGAGAGCCCCACTTTACTTCTTTGGGAATGAAGTCATGCTAGCAATTACCACAGCTATTAAAATCCACTGCCACCGGCTGGGTTTGAACCTGCGGGCCTCGCATCTAACAGCGAGCATTGTCCTGCATTCATTGCGCTGTTCAATTCACTTGTAAGAAGAAGCAGAAGAGGAAGAAGATGTGAGCAGAGGTGAGACCAGGCCGCCATTATGAGAGAGCATGCATGCATGGCCTGTAATTATAGGAATTCTTCTCGCACTGCGCTAGGTGTAATTGTTTTGTCTTGGAGGGGGACCTGTCTTCTCCCCTCCTCCCGCCAACACCAAGAAGCAGTCGCTCTCTCTGTCTGGTTTCCTAACCTGTCAAACATTCCTTCCTTGTCCCATCATGCCTCTGGCCCCCCCTCCTTCCATGTTCCTCTTTCATCTTAACCATTGTTCTAGTCTTTTTTTCTGCCCACTGCGGTGTTGCCTTTTACCGATCCATACGAGGAAGGAGTGTGTTTTCCGAAGAGACCGACTTCTCCGCTGCCAACAAACATTGTATGGAACATGTGGCACGTGACACACAGTCCCAAGGCTTCTTTACACTGTAGGCTATAGCAGACATTTCGTTACGAACCCTTTCGCGTATCCGTACCGTTTATTGAAATTTGAAAGCTTCATAAATGCCATTGTGATCAGCTTCCAGCAATGGATTCTGATCATATTTACACCTATATAACAGTCTCCTATATACAGTCACGAAGTTTGAGTTTTGAGGGTGCTAGAAACAATAGACTGTGCCGGTACTATTTCGCATTGTCTGTAACGAGGCGATATTAGCGATCCTAGTGGTGAGCAACTATCTATGTGTGCATATTTACTACGTATTGAGCTTCGTGACTGTATATACTAGACTGTAGCTATATGTAGTTATTCTTCTTCTGTCGTCCCAATGACTTTTGTAGGCCCCGTTCAGACGTTACGGTAATTTCTTGAAACAGACATTTTTATTCGAATCCATTTCGTACGTACTGTAGTGTACACACGATTTGATTTTTCCGGCGCATAAAATTATTTTCATTAAATACTTCGTAGATAATGCATGTGAATGCGTTTCTGGTTCTAAGGCCCCGTTCTGTCAGACGGTACGGGAATTCGTCGTTTGTGCGAACAGCAGTGTACAGTACAAACGGCTTGATTTTTCTTCCCGTGCATAAGTTTAATTTCATTAAATACTATGTAACAACGTTCCTGGTTCTAAGGCCCTGTTCAGACGGTTCGAGAATTCGTCGAAAAAGGCATTTATTCGAATCGATTTCGTCCGGACTGTAGTGTACACACGATTTGATTTCTTTTCTGTGCATGATACTATTTTCATTAAATACTTCGTAGACAATGCATGTGAATACGTTTCTGGTTCTAAGGTCCAGTTCAGTCAGACGGTACGGGAATTCGTCGAGACGAGCTTCTATTGTATTCAGTTTTGTGCGAAAGCAGGGTACAAACAGCTTGATTTTTCTTCCCCTGCATAAGTTTAATTTCATTAAATACTTTGTAAAAACTTTCCTGGTTGTAAGGCCCCGTTCAGACGGTTCGAAAACTCGTCGAAACGGGCATTTATTCGAATCGATTTCGTGCGGACAGCAGTGTACACACGATTTGATTTTTTCCCCACTTCCATCCATCCATCCATCCATCCATCCGTCATTGTATATCTAAATATTTACCTTATAGATATCACATAAGACATTTCCTCATAAAAATATCGTTAGACTAAATTGTTCATTGTCATCTTGATTTTAATTAGAAATCTCTTAAAATACATTAAAATAAAATACATTAAAGGTGATGTGTTTCAGTTGTATGAACACTAATAAATACAATAAGATTGTTAAAGATATTAGTTATAGTCAGACATGTTTCGGAGGTGCTTCTCCATCTTCAGTGATTATTTACCACGACTGCAAAACGAAAACAATTGTAATTAATCTCATGTTTAATTATATTTAAAAAATTAATGACAAATGGAAAAATATAAGATATCTGAATTGTGATATTTTATAAAAGTCTTTCAATAACTAGAAAAGTTAAAAAATAATGGTATAATAATTTATAAGCAATATTATTATGTCTTCTATATATGCATATGGTAATTAAAATAATATAAGAGATTATAAAAAAGTATAATGAAATTAAATAAAAATGTGATAGTAGAACTGACATATAAAAGAATTAACATCTTATGATGTATGTACATTCTTATGATAAAAAGTTTATACAAATCATATTTAAAAAATAAAAGACTAAAAGAAGAATGGGCAAATCTCTTCATTGCTGATATCTGTCATACTTCACGTGCTAAGAATGGTGATAAATTTACTACTAGACAGGCCTACTGCATGTGAACAAACTCCGTCTAACAGATTAGAAGAAGTCGCTGTACCTGTACACACTGCCTACTGTATTAAAACATGCATTTGGCTAAAATCTCCATACTATTTCTTTTTGCAGAATAACAATAAGGTTATTACTGCGTTTAATGAGAAAGAAAAAGAGTACCTCTTCTGCAAAAGAGGATAAAAATATCCGCCATACAGCATTCGAATTTGAGTCTTAATGTGTGGGAGGTTCCCCTAAAAGAAGTATTGCTACTCCCAGCAGAGTTGGATGAATTGCTGTCTGCACCCTCTACGTTACACGGAGTTTCTAAGTTAATAAAAGTGATTCCAGATACTGTGGCAGTAGTCAAATTACCAATGACTCAAAAGTCTTTCTTCCCAGCTCTCAAACAAAGAAACGTTGTGCGGAACAATTTATTTCCCCCGTGAAACCATCACATCTTCCTACTCATCAGTGACAAACTTTCCAAATGAGTCAGATTTTAAGAAGAACTCGCAAGATCACGTAAAGGGATGACGAGGTGAGTAAACTATTCAGAAGGTGTGAATGAGTCCATTTTCAATGCATGGCATCAACACTCCCGTCCTAAATGCTGCACCTAACACGACAGAAAGATATTATCATAAATATGTCATTAACCTAAGACTAATGTTCCAAAGCACAAAAGCCACAGTAATAATAACAGCATTCACCCAAGTAAATGCCATCATTATGCAGTCTTTAGCTCTTGTGACTAACAGTAATTATATTATGTAAGCAAATTGCTGTCCCAAAGTTGACGCATACTTTTAAATAGTATATTTTATTTAACCAAACATTTTCAGCACATGTTATTCACAGTCGAAATTCAATAGGGTGAGAAATAGCCGATAAGTTTTCCTGGAGCCCTCTATCATGAACTGCGTTTTTACCAGCCGTAAAACTACTACACGGGCATCTCAGCTTTTTCTCTCACTTCACAGAGAAGGCAAACAAAATCTTACACTACAGGCTGAGACCACAATCTAGTATATACAGTCACGAAGCTCAATACATAGGAAATATGCACCCATAGATAGTTACTAACCACTAGGATCGCTACTATCGCCTCATCACAGACAATGCGAAATAGTACCGGCACAGTCTATTGTTCCTAGTAACCTCAAAACTCAAGTTTCGTGACTGTATATACTAGACTGTGCTGAGACTGTGTTCATCACTCCTATCACAGACATGGGTCTTAAAGTCCGTAGGATCGCATTCCTGTAAGTATCATGATCCAATATTTGGTGCCATATCGATGGCGCAGAACCAGACTGTACCAAGTCCATTATAATATATATTTTTCAGGACGGCTATTTTAAGCTCCTGACATTCAGAGCTTCATGAAAAAATTTGGAATAGCTTCATAGTAACTTTACAATACAATTTTGTTCGATTCATAGATGCAAACAAGAACTGGAACACCATGAAACACAGATTTCTTTCTTATAAAAAGTTGGACTTAAAACAGTCTGGTTCTCAAGCCATCGATATATCAATTCAGAATAGCTATAAAACACTCAGTGCCTACAAAGTCCGAGTTTGACGCCCCTATGTCCTCATGAGCATTCTAGAACATCCTCAGATCGATGTCAACTGTGTGAAAGTCAATGATTATTATAAATGAATTGAAATTAATGGTGACGAAATGAGCCCGTGGGTTCAAAGTCAAAATATTTTCCAAATTTTCTTCGAATTCGTTGGGAGAAAACACCGGAAAAAATCGATAGGTACACTGGCGTTCATAGATATCTGACCTAAGATTTTATGATCGTATAAGCCAGGCATGTCAAAACCCTGCACATTGTGCAGTCGCGCACATTGTGCAACTGTCTCTGTGCGATGTGCACTCTCTATTCTCCTACCTGGAGGGAGTGAATCGCCTTGGAGGGGAACGCGACAGGGCTATACAATACCTGCAGCAGCTTTTGTTTCAATAACACAGTTTCAGTACGAGTGCCGATTTGGCTGTGTCTGTGAATGAGTTATGATAAATAAAGTCAGGAGTTCACAGATAACGGAGAAGAGAAATTACGAATCATATAACATAATTGTTATAATGTTTTCCTCAGCCAACAATAATAATTACTTTAAAATGAAAGGCTTTCATCAGCCTATGTCGAGGTAATAGTGTTGCGAGGCGACAATTTAGATCAGATTAGTAAAGTTCTCAAAATATGATATTGCCAGCGCGTATTTCTTAATCAGTACTCTCACGGCAAAACGTACTTGACATTGGCGTTGTTTTGGAATCTGTACTAACACAGCCATCAAAGGTTAGGCGACTTACGACTTTCATTTCATAAACTGGTAAGTGATAAGAATATAGTGAGGAATACATGTGACGCTCTTGAGGTTGTAAGGAGAGAAGAAAACAACCATTTGCAAGGCGGAAAAATTTTCTGGAAAAATATATAATGGCAAATTTTACATCTCACGTCACAATATTAATTCAATATACTTATATTAATAAATCTTTAAATCTGACATAAAGAGAATATCGTCGCTTCACAGCTTGTCAACTACACTTTTAATTTCTTTGAGTAACGCTCCCAAATTTTCGATACTTGCTCTCAACGTTTTCAAATAAACTATATGTGAATTTAAATTCTAAGCTTAATTCATATTTATTAATAATAATATTAATTTATATTGACATATAGCAAAGAAATGATTTCAGTGTAAAAACTTCACAATGTCCTACTGCATGTAATTAATTGGGAGTATAATATTTTCTTCATCATATGTGCACCAATGGTCACAGTAAATAATAATGCTTGACGAGCAGTGGAAGAGTAGGGTCTGTTACTTTAATATAATTATTACCTACTACGTAAAATGAAATACTTGTTCGTTTCTTGTTGTTTCGCAATTACTGCAATTTTTTTTCTTCAAATACTATATAAAAATCATATTAATAAATTATGCTTTACAAACCACTACTTTGTGAAGTATAACTGAGTAAGCCTAAAGTTTCTTGTATTACAATTGTCAAATATAGATACTGATAATTGTGTTTTTTCGTTCTGCTAACTGTGTTTATAATGTCCAAATGTCTATTTAATCCAACCCTAGAAGCGCATAATAGATTATTGTACACTCCTCCAGCTAAGAAAGGGTAAGAGCAACGCTTGATTGATGCAACCTGCACAGACCGGCGATCCGCGCACAAAACTGCACATTCAGAGTCTGATTTCTGACATGCCTGGTATAAGCGAACTTTATAACCACGGGATAAGCCAGAACAAAAAAATACAAAAAATTGACAACTTTGAAACAGTTCCGTTAGTTCTCAACAGGTAGCACCATTATCGGGGAAGGTTACAAAGTGTCAGGGAAAGTGATGATGTAGATTAAGCATAATTATTTTCATACTAGGCAATATCAGCTGTTTCCTGCTAAACCCGTAACTAAAATGGCAATAAAAAAAGTCCGCTTTTCACGTTGAGATAAGGAAAAGTAAAACAAAAAACAAATTAATAAAAATAAAGGGAAATATCTAAAAAAAATCTCAAACATTTGAAGGTTTCAGAGCCACAGTGGGCCAAGCGCCATTTATTAAAAACGGAGAAAGCAAGGGCTAAAGTTAAGTGAATGTCATAGTTTAATGAAGATTGACATATCATTTAGTTTCAATGTATATACTTTATATTGCTTGCTATATGTTTCCATTGCATTATGGTAATAACTTCATTTTAAATCTTATTTTCTACGGTTTTAGTAAATGGCGCTTGGCCCACTATGGTTCTGAACCCTTCGTTTATTTTGACCTTAAACTTTAACAAAATGTTGTCTCAATTTCTATAGATTATCGTATGGAATATCATCTTGAGGTTAGCTGTAGCTGTTCATTTTGAAATGAGATATGGCTCTAAGGTAACGAGATATTACATCCTAAGTAATGTCCGACTATCCTGATACCTTTAATTTAAACGCTACTTTACGTTCGTACGTCTTGCCAACATCTGGGGTGACTAATTGATTGTTGTCCTTCTAGAATGTATTTGGTGAATGAAACGCCACATATTTATGTGTTTAGCTACTACAAGTCGTTAGAACTGTGAATGAAATCCCTCTACTACATTACTAGTACCTTGTCTTGCGTTTACTACGAAGTCGTATACAATCTGGGAGGAACTACTTGTATTCGTTCTCGTGCTGGATAGCCAGTAATTTGTGTTATTTTTACAGAGTACAATTCTAGGCCTAACACATCTCCGACAAATCTCTCATCCACACCATTCGCAATTCATTTAATGGAATGAAAGTATTTGATGGCTTATGTCAGGTTGAACAATGTTTAAATAATGTGCCCTCAGACCTTCATTGACAACAATTCTCCACATAGTTTGAGTAAAGTGAAAAGGGTACCCAGTGACTATTGCCTATGAGTAGGGTGACCAGTCGTCCTCTTTTGTCCGGACATGTCCTCCTTTTTAGGCCTTTGTCCGGGGTCCGGGCGGAATTTTAAAAATTCAAGAAATGTCCTCCTTTTCGTAACTTGTATGCCTGATATCTTGAACTCATCTGATTTGACGCCTTTTCGAGTAATTTTTTGTAGGTGGCAGCAGGATCGATGGAATAGACTATACTCTTTGCCAACGATCATAACTCTCCTTGCCCCTACTTGTCATGGTCGTTGCATTCATATGTAGGCAATTGTAAAATAATTTTATAATATGAAGTTTTATCATATGTATGCTGTAATAAAATAAAATTGACTTCATTATAGTATAATATAGGCCTAAGCCTAAATCCAAATAGATATTTTCTGTCCTCTTTAATATTATAGTTCCCTTGACTTTCATATTTTAACTAACTGCAAAATTATTATTATTATTATTATTATTATTATTATTATTATTATTATTATTGTTAAGTTTTATCATAATTATTTTGTAATAAAATAGATATTAACATATTTTTGAGTATGATATAAGCCTAAATCTGTACTGTAAATAATTTGTAATAAAATAGATATTGACGTAATTTGAAGTATAATATAGGTCTAAGCCTAAATCTAAGTACATATTTTTTGTCCTCTTCTTTCGAACAATGGCCTCGTTTTTTAAGTTTTGTGTCCGCTATTTTATCGGTGTGAATCTGGTCACCCTATATATGAGAAAAAAGGGTTCAATTTTGCGAGTCCAAATTGAGCCAAATTTCAATATTTCTATTGGTTGAAAAAAATAGCACAAGGGCTTTTTCATTTACATCTTAATAAAAAACAAACGATTTCTCCCCCGATAATGTCCTGTAGTGTTCAATAGCCACAATTTTCCTTGCTGATACCGGAACCTTTTGAACAATTATGAGTTAGCTAATATGAAAACATTCTCAATAATGCAATTCTTTACGGAAGTACTATACTATACCATAATTTCTTCGTTAATAACTCCAGCAAATATCTGTTTCCCCACGTAGCTGGGTGATTGATTTGTATTTTCTCTTGATCTCCGTATTCTATTCAGAAAGCCTACCTCCCTCACTTGTGCTTCTGTGATATTCGGAGGATGGAAATGAAGGGTACAGGGAAAGAACGAGCTTTGTCCACTTAAAAAATGAGTTATGCATGTTGTGTGGAGTAGGATTCCATGTATGCTAGTTTAATCCTATGAATGAAATACTGTGACAATGTGAACAGTCGAAGTGCTATAATAGATTTTAGATTTGGCATACAAGGAAGGGATATGCTAAATACAGACTTTAAACTGCTCTCCTGAAGAATTTGATAAAGTGGACGAAGCTTGTTCTGTCCCTGTACCCTTCAAATGGTTACCTGTAACAACCATTATAACAAAGATTTTCTAAGTCCGCATTTGTTCATCTTGCGTTACATGTCTTAAGATCAAAACTTCTCCAATATTTTCTAGCCTATTCCTTCTTCGGCTTTCAGCATGATCGTGGTAAACAATATCCCGATATAGGTTTCTTTTACAAATGATTAATAGAGAAGCAGTGGCCTTCCTTCAGATTTTAAATCTGGACCATATTCCTTCTACAACCTTTTCATAAGATGACCGTTATTTTGTGCTGGACGACATACTTGTTGAACCAATTTTACGTAGAATATTAAATGTTGAACTATTTGGTATGCGCATATCTTTGTTAAGACTATGTTTTGATCTTTTTTATACATCTTGATTACACAACTTTAAACCTGTATCACTTCAGAAAACGTATTATGTGTCTTTCACGTGTTAAATTTTACATTACCTCGTTAACATGTTTCAGCCTGCTGGTCTTGGCGCACACCCCCACAGGAAACACAAAAAAGGCGCCAAGACCAGCAACAACCAGTTCTGAAGATTGCCAATAGCAGGCTGAAACATGTTAACGAGGTTATGTAAAATTTAACACGTGAAAGACACATAATACGTTTTCCGAAGTGATCTATTTTTGTTGGATTTCATCTGCTGGAAGCAAACCATAGAAGAAAGGATAAAAAAGAAAGAAAGAAAGATTGAAAGTATAAAGAAAAATGAAGGAAATATAAGCAAAGAACGAACGAAAAAAGAAATAACAAAATAGAGAGCTAAACAAAGAAAGCAAGAAATAATGAAGAAACGAAAGAGGAAACAAAAGAGAGAAAAGAAAGAACAAAAGAACGAAGGAAAGAATGAAAAGGATAAGTAAATTACTGTACGAAAGGAAGAAGGAAAGATCGAAAGGAAAAGGTAAAGAACGAAAGAAAAAAAGAAAGAAAAAAGAAAGAACGAAAGAAAAAAAGAAAGAACGAACGAAACAAGAAAGAACAAAAGAAAAAAAGAAAGAACGAACGAAAAAAGAAAGAACGAACGAAGAAGAGAAAGAACGAAAGAGAAAAGGAAGAACGGAAGGAAAAAGGAAAGAACGAAAGAAAAAAGAAAGAACGAAAGAAAAAGAGAAAGAACGAAAGAAAAAAGAAAGAACGAAAGAAAAAAGAAAGAACGAAAGGAAAAAAAGAAAGAACGAAAGAAAAAAAAGAATGAACGAAAGAAAAAGGGAAGAATGAAACAAAAGAACGAAAGAAAACAAGAAAGAACGAAAGAATAAAGAAAGGACGAAAGAAAAAAAGAAAGAACGAAAGGAAAAAAGAAAGAACGAAAGAAAAAAAGAAAGAACGAAAGAAAAAAATAAAGAACGAAAGAAAAAAAGAAAGAACGACTGAAAAAGGGAAGAACGAAAAAAATAATTGAAGGAAGGAAGAACGAGATAACTAAAAAATAAAAACGAAACAGAGAAAGAAGAATGAAAGAAAAAGGGAAGAACGAAAAGAGAAGGAAAGAGAATAAAAGAAAAAGAGAATGAAATAAAGAAGAAAAGAAAGAACGAACGAAAGAAGGAAACAAAGGAAGAAAGAACAAAAGAATGGAAGAAGGAGAAAAAGAAAGAACGAACAAAAGAAGTAAGGAAAGAAAGAGAAATAAGGAAAGAAAGAAAATAAAGAGGCAAGGAAACACAAAAAGAGGGAAACTGTAAAGGAACAAGGAAAGAACAAAATAAACAACAAAAAATAGCAAAAGAAAGAAAGAAATAAGAAAAAGGAAAATCGGGAAACAAAGAAAAAAGAGTGAAAGAAAAGAAGAAGGAAGAAAGAAAGAAAGAAAAAAGAAGGAAAGAATAAACGAAAGAAAGAAGGTTGAGGTCTAGGCCTACATGAAATAGGAGTGCGAAAAGAACAAGGTATAAAACAGAGAAAGGAAAAGACAGAAGAATGTCAATTTCCGCCTCGAGTAGGCAGGAAATCCAAGCATACTCGCCCGTTACTCTCCCACGATGGCCTCTTCATAAAAATATCAATTTACTGCGCCCGTAGAAAAGATTTCCTCGAATGAGATGAATCGTCGCTCGCAGATGACATCGACAGGAAAGGCCTCGTCCTGCATCGCACTTTATAGCGAGGGCTTGCATTAATTCGAGTGCCACATTAACAAGGTTTCTAAATTTCTGAGCGCATAACACAGCAGCCAGGCATTCCACAAATAACGGACTGCAAACATAATAATATAACAAAATTGTTGCCCTTGTCACACGTGCCATGATTATATTGTCGCGGTTTCAGTGTATGAGGAAAATCCGCTATAACTCCGAAGGGGATGCAGTTTCAACACGCAAATATTCTAGCTCGGCATCCTTCTTAATCATTCCCGCAGCCACCAAAATGTCGGATGTACAGAGGACGGGAATCCATCGTCATTTCGATTAACGACAATATAGATATTGTATTTCAATTAAGGGGAGGGGGTGTTAACGTGTCAGGTTACAAGTCCACAGTGCGGCAGTTCGGATAGCGAAAAGGTATTTTCCTTTCCTTGGGGGTTCGATGTGCATCACGAGTTTTTAATCGCTTGTTGCCTCAAGGGACGGGTTTGTATCTTATTCACCACATGAAGAAGAGTCACGGTAGTTAATATTCATTGTTGAATTGAAATTGCAACTAGCATTTAATTTGGCAGCAAGCCATAATAATAATAATAATAATAATAATAATAATAATAATAATAATAATAATAATAATGTCCCGCGCCGTGCGTCGTAGTCTAAGGCATCTTGCCTAGGACTCGCGTTACGGAATGCGCGCTGCTTCGAGTCCTCATGGGGGAAGAAATTTTCTCATGAAATTTCGGCCAGTGTATGGGACCGGTGCCCACCCAGCATCGTTATGCACTTGGGGAGCTACGATTGGTAGCGAAATCCGGTTACGCAAACAAGCTATAACGACTGGGGGGCTCATTGTGGTAACCACACGATACCTCCATTCTGGTTGGATGATCGTCCACTTCTGCTTCGGCATGTGGTCGTGAGGCTAGCAGCCGGCTGGTCGATCTTGGCCCTTCGTGGGCTGTAGCGCCACGGATTAATAATAATAATAATAATAATAATAATAATAATAATAATAATAATAATAATGTGCCGCGCCGTGCGTCGTAGTCTAAGGCATCTTGCCTAGGACTCGCGTTACGGAATGCGCGCTGCTTCGAGTCCTCATGGGGGAAGAAATTTTCTCATATTTCGGCCAGTGTATGGGACCAGTTCCCACCCAGAATCGTGATACACTTGGGAGCTACGATAGGTAGCAAAATCCGGTTACGCAAACCAGCTATAACGGCTGGGGGGGCTCATCGTGCTAACCATACGATACCTCTATTCTGGTTGGATGATCGTCCACTTCTGCTTCGGCATGTGGTCGTGAGGCTAGCAGCCGGCTGGTCGATCTTGGCCCTTCGTGGGCTGTAGCGCCACGGATTAATAATAATAATAATAATAATAATAATAATAATGTCCCGCGTCGTGGCGTCGTAGACTAAGGCATCCTGCCTAGGACTCGCGTTACGGAATGCGCGCTGGTTCGAGTCCTCATGGGGGAAGAAATTTTCTCATATTTCGGCCAGTGTATGGGACCAGTTCCCACCCAGAATCGTGATACACTTGGGAGCTACGATAGGTAGCGAAATCCGGTTACGCAAACCAGCTATAACGGCTGGGGGGCTCATCATGCTAACCATACGATACCGCCATTCTGGTTGGATGATCGTCCACCTCTACTTGGGTATGTGGCCTTGAGGCCAGCAGCCGGCTGGTCGGTCTTGGCCCTTCGTGGGCTGTAGCGCAACGGATTAATAATAATATTAATAAATAATAATAATAATAATAATAATAATAATAATAATAATAATAGTAAAATGAATGGTGTGGTACTTAGTTCACCGGCCCTGGCCAGAGGGAAACATCACAGGGGAAGCTGGGAGTGGGGATGTAGTGGAACTGATAAAAGATGGTGACAGGTTAAACGTTTGACCATTCAGCTACCGCAGGGGTTAATACAGGTATAGTGAATCGCCAATGTTTTTATGAAGCTTGTAATGTGGACATTATTACAGTAGTTCGCAAGCTGACGAATAGCAGTTGATGCATTGCTTTTGCATTCTTCACGGGCCCGTGTGGTGGGTCCCCTATAATACGAAATTAAAAATTCTTAAGCAGCAAATGTGTATAGTATGTTGTTACAGAGAAAGAATCGTCCCGCTAAGAGTTTTAAACCGGTAGGGTTAGCACTAAGGGTTGCAAGAAATGAGGTGAAAGGACACAAAGCGACCTTTAAAAGTCACTGGCCTACTAATCCGACCGGTTTAAAACTCTTGGCGGGACTGTTTCTTCTTTATAAAAACATGCTATAGTGCTATAGTAACTTTTCTTAAATGTTAGTCCAATGAGAGACGATATGTCAGAGTTAAATTTAATACTAACTTTTATATTAGGGCTAAGTACTCTTCAGAACTTAAAGAATAAAGCAACTGATTTATGATCGCTACAATATAATATGAAGAACGAAGCACACAAAACCAAATTCATTATTTTTAAATTTCTTTTAAAATATCTGATGAACACTTTTATTTCGTCGTTGTTCCTGCAATAAATCCTATGTGACATATTTATCGATTTTCAGATTTTTGCTCTATTAAATAACTTAAATAGTGATACAGAAAATAATAAAATCTATATGTAATTATATTTCTCTGTTTCGAAAATGTAAGAATTTTCAGTCTCCTATGTTCGGCTGCCATAGGATGAATAAATGTGTTTTTTCTTCCTACTGAAAAATTCTATATTTTGCACATAGGAGTTATTGGAGGAACAACGACGATTTGTTTTATGGTCCATATATGGTAAACTATGATTTAATTTTAAACAGCTAACACCAGTTGGACCAGGCATTGCACAGGATGATTGCTCGTTCATTGCTGGCGGTGTAGGAACAGTCACTGAATCGTTATAACTTTGTAAGTGAACTGCAGAAAAGAGGTTATAAAATGTCTTTCTACAAGCTCTGCTTCCAGGTACTCCTTCCAGTCATCCTGTTTGTTCCTGACTCAATTTTTGATAGTTTTTTATTCATATATTCATTTCATACTGAATTATTAAAAAATTATCAATATTATATTTAAATAGACTACAGATTCTACAGTACAGATTTTAGAGCATGTTTTTTTAGTTGGTATTTAACGATGCTGTCTCAACTACTAGGTTATTAAGAGTGGATGAGATTGGTGATAGCGAGATGATATTTGGCGAGGTGAGGCCGAGGATTCGCTATAATTTACCTTGAATTCACATTATGGTTAGGGAAAACCCAATCAGGTAATCAGCCCAAGCGCCTTAACCGACTGAGCCATGCCGGTGGCTTAGAGCATGTTGCTCATATGGAAAACTGTAAATGCATTCACATATATTAAATATCTTAAGTAGGTACTTTTGAGTTAAAAAGTAAACGCTGTCGGGCTGCACAAAATACCCCAAAAATATTCATACCTCCTGAGTCTCGAGACATTTGTTGTTTCATTTTTAAACTTCAATAAAATTTTACACTTCAGAAAATAATCACTGAAATGAGGAAAATGCTGAAGAAAATCTGCAGGTTAAATTTAGGGCACAAATGCAGGTATATTACACTATACTTTGGATCCTTACACACATATATTATATCATAATCATGTATGAAGTATAGTATAGTACACTATACTCTCAGGACTCAGGATTTTAAAGAAATTATTAGATTTTCAAAAACATAAAAATTATTTAGTGATCTGCAGATTGTGTGTAATAAGTATGGCAATTTTTTTCAAAATATCCTGCAGATTCTGAGGGAAAAAATACTTAAATATAATAAAATTATACTAGTGAAAGATGTACCTCCGCCTTAACAAGTTTTAACATTTTATTATATTTGATATGCCTGTGTTGAAAGTGTTGTGAATCAAGAATAATAGAACAATATTATAATAAAGATAATACTAATTTATTATTATTAATATTATTATTATTATTATTATTGTTATGGGAGACCGGAGGGAAAAAGACCTTTAGGGAGGCCGAGACGTAGATGGGAGGATAATATTAAAATGGATTTGAGGGAGGTGGGGTATGATGATAGAGACTGGATTAATCTTGCACAGGATAGGGAACACTGGCGGGCTTATGTGAGGGCGGCAATGAACCTTCGGGTTCCTTAAAAGCCATTTGTAAGTAAGTATTATTATTATTATTATTATTATTATTATTATTATTATTATTATTATTATTATTATTAAAGGGAAAATTAAGTTTGCTAAAATTCAGAATTAAATATCACGAATTATTAAAATTAGGAGTCTATTTTCTTACCGATTCTAGTGTACCAGGTCAAGAATAACATAGGGCTCAAGTCTGGTGTATGGATGTTTTCCGTTATAAACGTGATGTCCGTCTGTGAATGCGTCACGTTTCAAATAATTCCAGATATTGACTTAAAACAATAATTCTGCTCGGAAGTTTCCAGTGCCACGTAAAAGGGTGATTTTTTGTGACACTTAAATGGATACGATTTCAGAAGTAATTATGTTAAGTTTCCGGACGGCCCGATCAATATTTTTTTTAGCAACTCGTTACACATTCTGAACATGAAAAATGTATACACTTTGAAAAATATGATTCTTTTAAGTTTCGTCCACGAACCATTGTATAAATTTATTTCGTATTACTTGTGTAGTTATTACGGGAAGGTTATTGATCTTGGGATCCTTCGAAATGTATAAATTATGCGGCCGTATCACGCAATTTGATTTATGTGACGGAATATCCCTTGCAGGTCACAAATATTCGTCCGCTGTCAATGCTGGCTTGTTTTGTTTATGTCTGAAGCCTAGCGTCGTGTTGACAACATATATACTCACCCTGTCCTTGTTTAGTGTCACGATCGAAAATATCGAACATGGTAGAGGTCAGTTATCGTGTATAACATGTGTAAGTTATGAGGGGAGGGTTAAAATGCATGAGAATTCATTTGAAAAAAATGTGGGCCATGAATATGAAATAATTTTTCGCATCTTATACGTTTGACAACACTTCAATTCCTCTATCATATTCAGAATAGTAGCACCATTTATAGTTCTTTTTTATTGAAGTAGCTATTAGTTGAAACAGAAATGATATGATATGATATTTATTAGTCAAACAGAATTTATCATGTCATGGTGTACAGTAGTGGCAAAAAAACCGGACCGACCCTTGTAGCTGATTTCAGAGCCTTGTTCACTCCAGAGCGTGATAGACTGGTAACTAAGAATATCGTGGTTCGAATCCTGCCTGCGAAGGAAACTTTTTTTTTGTTTCTTATTCAAATTTATACTTTCCGATTGCAGCGATATTTTACCAGGACATGAATTTTACCACCTTATTTTCTAATGGCTTACGAAATGGGCTACGTCAGCAGTCGAAACTACAACAATTTCAATAGATTACTCGCTATCTTGTGAATGCGAGCGTGGCATGCACAGTGGCTCATTTCGGGGACTTTGATTATTCCGTCGGTCCGGTTTTTTTTACCACTACTGTACCTTCACATTCCTGTATTTATGAAACACCATAACTCATCATTATTTGCAATCTCATTACTTTTTCTCATCATCGGTTTATCTTTCCTCTGTTCCTATTGTTAAAATCGTGATTTTTTTCTGCTCAACAGATCAAACACCACTTTTGTTCTCAACTATCACCTCCGTTTACGTATTGAAACAAAACCGCATTACATTAACTATATTACCCTTGACTCTTTACTACATTCACACTATTCCCCTTAATTCTTTACTAAATTAACAATATTGTCCTTATTCTATACTATCTTAACACTATTCGCCTTTATTCTTTACTTTATTAACACTACTCCCCTTCATTATTTACTATATTAATGCTATTTCTCTTTGCTCATTACTACCTATATTAAAATCATTGCCCTTTACTGTTTACTCTATTAGCCTATTTCCCTTTACTTTTTACTATCATAACACTATTTCCATTTACTAGGTTTCAAAACATTCATCTTATTCTCTATGCCCTCACACCCATCCCTTTCTTATCTCACTTACTATTATACCCATTTTTTTTTTTTCAAATTTCATCCCTTAACACTTTCCATGTCTCTGGATCAATCTTTTCAACAATATTCACTTCCACCATACTTCTGTCTTTATTGTTATTGATATTATCTTCTACATTGTTACTAATGTATTTTTTTCTGTTTATTTCTATTATTGTATTTGTATTCCTGGTGTTGTGGAAGAGAATGCCTGATGGCCTTAACTACAAATAAATAAATAAATAAATAAATAAATAAATAAATAAATAAATAAATAAATGAATGAATAAATGAATGAATAAATGAATAGATAAATAAATAAATAAACAAATAAATAAATAAGTAAATAAATAAATAAATAAATAAATAAATAAATCATTTTTTTCCATCACTATTTGTTCTGCTACTGCACTCACACACATATATTAAATAGTGGAATAAGATTCTAAATAAGAACATTAATTTTGGTTTTCTGTCTTCAACATATTCGTTTCAATCCAAAAAGTAACACTTTGACTTGACACATCGTGTTTCAAGTGCTGGTTTTCCATCCAGACGGTCAGGTTTCAAACCCGAACAGGTCGTGCTGAAATTTGTGGTGAACAAAGACGACGTTGCAGATGGTTTTCTCGGGGACTACAATTTCCCTCTATCCTTCCTCTTTCTCCTTCTTCCAACCATCATCTAAAATAGTTAAATCATGCTAGGTTGAAAATTTGGGTATGTACGCGTTTCCGATGTTGATATAGGAAAGGCTTGAGGCTCCGTGCTCCGAGCTCTGGAGCTTATCACGTACTCACATGGGGATGTAACCTGGATCTGTCGAGACTGAGACAATGTTGTCCACCTGTCAGCATCGGATCGATGAATGACACCCAGGCTACTTTTGAGACTTTGTCAACCATCGCATATATAGAGCGCAAATATGTAAACATAAGACTGAGGGCAAGGATCCGTCCCGGACCCCCCTTCGAAAAGACAAGCCATGCCAGAGATAACTGGCTGATTATAAATTCTACTATTTAAGTCAATATATGGAATTAGTTTTGAAGAAAATTTTGTAATGATATCTATTATTACTTACTTACATATGGCTTTTAAGGAACTCGCAGATTCATTGCCGCCCTCACATAAGCCCGCCATCGGTCCCTATTCTGCGCAAGATTAATCCATTCACTATCATCATATCCCACCTCCCTCAAATCCATTTTAATATTATCCTCCCATCTACGTCACGGCCTCCCCAAACGTCTTTTTCCCTCAGGCTTACCAGCTAACACCCCATATGCATTTCTGGATTCGCCCATACGTGCTACATGCCGTGCCCATCTCAAATGTCTGGATTTAATGTTCCTAATTATGTCAGGTGAAGAATACAATGCGTGCAGTTCTGGGTTGTGTAACTTTCTCCAATCTCCTGTAACTTCATTCCTCTTAGCCCCAAATATTTTCCTAAGGACTTTATTCTCAAAGACTCTTAATCTCTGTTCCTCTCTCAGAGTGAGAGTCCAAGTTTCACAATCATACAGAACAACCAGTAATATAACTGTTTTATATATTCTAACTTTCAGATATTTTGACAGCAGAATACATAATAAAAGCTTCTCAACCAAATAATAACACGCATTTCCCATATTTGTTCTGCGTTTAATTTCCTCCCGAGTGTCATTCATATTTTGTTACTGTTGCTCCAAGATATTTGAATTTTTCCACCTCTTCGAAGGATAAATCTCCAATTTTTATATTTCCATTTCGTACAATGTTCTGGTCACGAGACATAATCATATACTTTGTCTTTTCGGGGTTCACTTCCAAATCTATCCCTTTACTTGCTTCAAGTAAAATTTCCGTGTTTTCCTTAATTGTTTGTGGAGTTTCTCCTAACATTCAAGTCATCCGCATAGACAAGAAGCTGATGGAACCCGTTCAATTCCAAACTCTCTTTGTTATCCTGACCTTTTCTAATGGCATACTCTAGAGCGAAGTTAAGAAGTAAAGGTGATAGTATCTATTATTACTTTTATAATTACGAAATTCGGAATTTACAAGTGGTGTAAATAGTAAAATAGGTTGTATTTTATACCTAACAAGGCGCATATCACAGTATATCACTTCAATTTCAGTAGACAGTTGTAAGGGACACTAGGTCTGGGTTTGTAACGTTTTACAATAATTTCAATCAGGTTCATATCATTTTTAAACTGCTTATTATTTTAGTTGGTTATATAACGACGCTGTATCAACTACTAGGTTATTAAACGTCGATGAGATTGGTGATAGTGAGATAGTATTTGGCGAGATGAGGCCGAGAATTCGCCCTTACTGTTGGGAAAAACCTCGGAAAAAACCCAACCAGGTAATCAGCCCAAGCGGGGATCGAACCCGCGCTCGAGCGCAACTTCAGACCGGCAGGCAAGCGCCTTAACCGACTTAGCCACGGCGGTGGCTTAAACTCTTTGTTAGATGTATCAAGACTAAGGTGCAAGCAAATTTTCAGCTCAATCTAACTGCTAGTTTCGAAGTTCATTTTATTTTAATTGCGCAAATTAATGATACAGTATAATCAACATTTTTCATGCGTTAATACATTTATATACAGAAAATTCAACGTTGGGAAATTCATGATACCTAGGTTACAGAAAATCAGACATTTTATTTACTCGTATTTTTTATTTACATAATATTTTTAGCACTTAAATTTCCAGATAAGTTAATTAAGATTTCTCAATGTTATATTTCACATAATGTATGCATAGACACGTACGAATATTTCCACTGAATTTTCTTAGAACTGAATGCGCACTGAACATTTTGAACATCTAAAAGTGTAGTTTAGAGAAAAAGACAATTTTTTTATTTTCATTTTTATTTATTCATTTGTTGATGAACATAACAGGCAAAGCCCAATTACAATGTTCACGACTAATAAATTAATTGATAAAACATAAACAAGGAAAAGGAAACATACACTTATGAAAAACTGAAACATAATAGAAAAAAGGGAAAGAAAAAAGAGAAATTGAAATAAGGTGTGAAAGTAGCTTCAAATTAACTAACAACAATATTCTGTAAAATATGATAACAAATAATTCTGTATCTAGAGAAATTCATATTGAAAATATCAACACTCGGATGAGGATGTAATTTATTGTATAACTGTAACATTTGAAAAACTGGGGAATTTTTGTGGGATTCGGTATTTGTCCTTTGTATGTAAAACAAATTTCGAAATTTCGTTTTAAGCTTAGGTGCATATAATGTTATATAATAAAATAAACCAACACAGTCCAACTTATTGTTAATAATTTTATAAAGAAAGTTTAAAGATTGACAATTTCGTAGAATTTGCAAACTAGTAAAATGGAAATGTTGAAGCATTGTAGCATAACTCTCATAGGTAGGATAATCATTATAATCATTATAAAGTCTGTTATAACCATTTTAGAAATTTATTTTGAATTTTTTCTAGTAACAGAATGTATTTGTTAGTAACTGGGTTCCAGATAACAGCAGCATACTCTAATTTAGATCGAACAATGGAATTATACAAAATTGTTATAGTTTTGACTTTGAATTTACAAGAATTTCTCATAACAAAACCTAAATTTTTATAGGACAAATTTATAATATTATTAATATGACTATAAAATGTAAAATTGCTGCTAAATAATGTACCTAAATCTTTATGTTCATTTTCTGCTGGTAAAACTTTTGCCTCTATTTTATATGAAAATTTAATTGTATTTTTCAATCTAGAAAAGGTCATATGTATACACTTATTTATATTAAATAACAATTTATTATTAATTAATTTGTGAAAAGAGATACAATACTGACTTATGGAGGAGACCTATATAAAAATCGCTCCTGCAACTGTAGACTTAGAGGCAAAAAACCTCCTACTATTAACTTCCTAAGTGTCCAAGAAAAAATTTAGTACAAAAAACAATAATTGAAGCGTTTATTATCATAAGGGTCTAAGTGCCAAAATCATAACTTCACAGCTATTAATTTTAAATGGAACCATGTACCCTGCTCAATGAATTTCAGAAGGGTATATGGATTACCGAAAGCTATATTAGTACCAATTTATTCGAAAAAATAGCGATGAGTCTATCTTGAACAGCTCCTTCATTGGGTCTACGTGCCCACGCTCCACAAACCTAGTACTATGTACTTAGACCCTTATGTAACTAAACGCCTCAGTAAATGTTTTGACCACTTCCTATAAAAACTCAATCCTATTGTCCGTCAAGCCGTTGTTTCAGTGGAAATCATTCACTAGTAATAGGGTTCTGAGCTAGCAGCCGGTAATTCTTTAAAAGTAAGACGCCCTCAATTACCTGTTACTTCATCTGGTCAGAGGGGTTAAGAAGTAGAAACAATTCGGCATTTATTAATTTCTCTCCGAAAATGTATTTCTGTCTAAATAGTGAATGTACCGGGTCCCCATATATAATGCTTCCCTCATACTCCAAGTTCAGTGGCATTTTCTTTTACACGCTTCGCACAGTTGCTGCGAAATCGGTTTCCGTTTTTACGGTAGTAGAGCTTCGACAATTATCTGTGCGTTCCGAAACCGTTTTTGTGTGAGAGAGAGAAGGTCTAAGAAAGACAGCGATGGAAGATACTGCGCTTGCATGGAACATCATATTTTCTCTCACTGTACCGCATTTCCAGAAAAAGCAGTTGTTATAATTAAAAGAAAAAACAGGAAATAATTTTATATTTTTATGTATTTAATACATATTAAAATAAAATAACAGTAATGCAAAAAATAGTAACTATAACCACACTCTAATATCTACAGTCATGAAGCTCAATACGTAGTAAATATGCATCCATAGATAGATGCTAACCACTAGGATCGCTACTATCGCCCCATTACAGACAATGCGAAATAGTAACACCACAGTCTATTGTTCCTAGCACCCTCACAACTCAAGCTACGTGACTGTATATATACTAGACTGTGCTATAACTTAGGTATAAAGCCTACATTCCTCTTACAAATAAACTAACTCATCTGCCTAAATCAACTACAAGCGTGCGAGCTTGAATTGAGTCATCCTTCCAATAGTTTATGAGAAAAGTTGGCATTTATGTCTCAGCGTTTTCAGTATTTTTTTTCACGAGATTTTTTTTTCCTCTAAAATATTTTATTAAAATTATTATGTTTTCTGGAATATTAAAATTGCTGGTTATGCTCACGAGTTGCCTTAATCTGTCTTAAAAGTCCTAAGTGGATAGTTTTACAAGTTAACGAGATACAGATAAAAATGTGAGCTACTGTATTTTATAGTACAGTATATTTATATTGCCTTGTACCATAATTAAATTCAGAAGAGTTTTGAGCTCTTTCTAGAATTCCAACGATATGAAATATTGTTGAAATTAAAGAATTAATCACTGAAGAATAATCGACTAATTATAAATGATTTTGTTTCTGAATGTCCACTGTTGCCTAATGAAACACACGACGTGCGGGAAACAAAACAGAAGAAAATAGTTAGACATTCTTGTCTGCATCTCCTTGAGAAAACAACAGCTAGGATAATGCTTCTAAACATCGGAGGCTGTTTTGCTTAAAGTACTGCATAAATAAACAAAAATCTGCCGTGAGAGATTCAAGACACACATGGTACCCTACTCTTGAAAAAAATCTATTAAGATGTCATTTCCTTTCTTTTTTTTACAAGAGATACCCCAAATTACAGCAGTGATGGGATGTTGAAGCAAAAACCACCCCCTCCTAAACAATGGGAGGTTCCCATCTGGGCTGAAGCGACCGTCGTTCCAGCGTCCCACACTCGGTCTACATTTTTACAGCCATAATTACATCATTTTCCAGTCTACGCTGCATAAAATTTTGAGTCAATGCACCCAGGGTCGAATCAAGTTAATACTGCGGTACCACTTTGAGGGCGGAAAACATTTGAACGCTTAAAAAAAGAGGGGGAAAAAAAAAGAAATACACTCATATATTAGGTCAGAAGGATTGTGAGATTCAAAGACGTGGAGATGTTAAGTCGCTCACTTAACGCTGAATGAAAATAATGTTTATGGGGCTTGAATCCAAGTTAGCACGTGAAAATTTTGGCGTTGGTAACGTGATGTTCTACCTCAATTTGGGTGAAGGCCCAAAGAATATGACACTAGACTATGGGAATATAACTTTGCGGTCACCCAGTACCGCAACAGTTTATACATTACTTTGACGTTCTGCGGAAGCCAGGTTGCAAGTTCCAATTCATTTTACTAAAGGCTGCTTGTCCTCTTTCAAAGTGGATTCGTGTTATGTTTCAAATCAAAGTCTGGCGCTAACACCACTTAACGGGGATCCTACAATACGTCTATCTAGTTACGTAGATTACCGTTCATTCTTCCGAATGGGCAATTTGCCGATCTACATTATTCCGAAATAAAAACTCTGAATGGATGTAACTCCGAAAAGCAAATTTCCTAAAAGGACATTTCTTGAATTATATTTTATTCAAAATGTTGTGTTTTCCGAAAGATTTTACTGAATTGTTTTTCGGAGGTGTAACTGACAATTAGTATTGTGATTCCATTTCACTTCTATTGCAATTTTTTACAATATTTAATATTTGACCCTTTTACTGGGATTTTTCAAATTTATTCACACTATTTGCATTAGGCGTTTTATTGACATTTTTCAAATCTGTTTACAATTTCCTCACACAATCAAAGGCCATAGCCTATTAAGTTGTGACCAAAAGTCCGCAATTACTGTATTCCCTTTTGTCTTCTTTGTATATCCTGTAGTCTTGCACTACAATAATAATCATTTTAGCCCACTCCTTGCGGATTGCATTATCTGAGGTTCCCTCTTCATCATTATTTTGATACAGAAAATACCTTTGACCGTTTAACAAAAATTTCAGCTCACAGAGTGCTCATTTCGTTGTCTAAGGTTTCCTCCCCATCTTCGTGAAATTTGATACTACGAAAACGTTTCATTGATGTTCCATTATTACGCATAGAAGTTGTAATTCATTATTGCTAAGTATTTTAGGAAATGCGCATTTGAAGAAATGGAATCAGAAACACATTTCTTGAAGATGTGCCTCCGGAAAATTGGTTTCGCAAAACTGGTCTCGGGAAAATTGTACTGATAGTTCACTTCTACTAAAACGTATAGTGATGGGGCCAACAGCCGGACCGTCGTGCAACGGATGGGGTGCATATTCTAAAGAGCTCTTACTACAGTAAATATTTTAAGATACATTTTCTAAGCTTAATTCACAATGTGGACGAAGAGAAAGTTCAAATGATGTGTAAATCGATTAAATACAGGGTGAGTCAGGAGGAAAGGTAAATGGTGTGAGAGGTGATAATATTGATGATTCTGAACAAAAACGTTTATATGAACATATGTCCTGTTCTTAACAGTATCTGACATACAGCTGTTTGAAGATCACTGGCGTCAATATTATGTCCTTCATCAGCTCTCAAATGCGGACGCAACCAAAACGACATTAGGTTTTAGTAGGATCAATGAAACGTATCCTGTGCGTTGGATCCGTCGCGATGGAGTCATTTACTGGTAACCGAGGTCACCCGACCTTACTCCATTGGATTAACTGTGTGTGGGGTTTGCTTAAGAGCGAAAATTACAAGCGTAAAATGGAAACAAGGGAGGAACTTCTGGCTCGCATTTTACATGCTTGTACTCAAGAAAAGAAATGTCCGAACCAGCTTAGATCTGCAACACAGCAGCGTCTACAAGAGCTGCAAAGTGCACTGAAGTTGACGGTGGACATTTTTTTAACATACAGTATTCAGTAAAGAAAAGTACACAATTAAACAGAACATAAGGAACAATGTTTTAATTTACTATCACCTGCACTTTCCACTTTCACATTGTTTCCATTAGTTTTCTCGGAAACCGTTAAGAACAGGACATAAGTTCACATAAAATTATTTGTTCAGAATCACCAATATTATCACCCCTCAAACCATGTACCTTTCCTCCTGACTCACCCTGTATATTCTAAGAAAAAGGTGGACGGCAGGTTGACTTGGTTGGTAGAGCAACTAGCAAACTGACTGGTAGGTCCTGGTTTCAATTACGTGCAGTGGCGTTAATTTCCTCGCTGTCAGAACATACAGAATGTTCTCATGGTCCACTAGGCCTACTGTCAAATTAAGTACCAATCTTTCCGTGGGGTAAAATACAGTCGGAGCGTAGTGTCTGCAACCAGGTAAATTAAGTTAGTCCTGAGAGCGTCATATTTTCCAAAAATATTTATATTAGGTTGGTTAGAAGCAAACTTTTCTGAACATTTAAACCAGAGGGTCGTCTGCACAGAGCACCTTGGGGCTAATATCTCTTACCCGCGGAAAACGCAGTGCACCATGGTGCACTCGTAGCTGCTAGCGGGTATGCTTTCTACCTCTTCCTGCTGCACGACGGTGCACACGGGACGGCACCGCTTACCCTTTGCACATTTCAGCGAGTGCTGACGACCACTGATTTAAACATGCAAATAAGGAGAAGTTCTTTCTTTGACTATAATTGAGTTATAGCATTAAGGTTTCATTAAATGCTTCTTTAAATAACAATGAAAGATTGAAAAGGGGTATAAATCGATCATTCACTGTCTCATAGCGTTGCCTAAATAAACACTCCAGTTTTATTTATTTTTCATATGTGATGATCATATCGTTCATTTGATGCATTTGCATAATGTATTCGTTAGTTTCATATATATAGATCATTAAACTATTGTTAAATCTTTTTTAAATTTCAATTTCATTTTAATTTCACTGCAATGAATTTTTATTTCAATTTCTATAACGAAGTAGCAAATTGCATCTACTGCAATGAAATGAAACCCGTCAGAAACTCCATTCTTCTCCATATCCACATTTCAAGTGCTTCTAATCGCTTCTCTTCACTTCGTCGTAATGTTCATGTATCTGCCCCATACAATGCTACACTCCACATAAAGCACTTCACTAATCTCTTCCTTTGTTATTCTTTCCAGAAGTCCGTAGAAGATGCTCTTTTTTATTACAAGCTTCCCTGACCACTGCTATTCTTCCTTTGATTTCCTGGTAGCAGCTCTTATTATTGTTTATAGTACAATCCAAGTATTTGAAGCTGTCCACTTGCACTACTGCCTCATTTAGAATTCGAAAGTTTACCTTCTTTACTTTCCTTCCTATGACCATGGTCTTCTTATTGTTTGAATTTATCTTCACTCCATAATGCTCACAGCTGTCATTTAGCTCCAGAAGCATATCCCTCAGTATGTTCTCCTCTTCTGTTAACAACGCCATATCATCTGCAAATATTATGCATTTTATTCTTGTTCCTCCTACTATCACTCCTTTCATGTTCTGAAAACAGTTCTTCACTAAATCCTCAAAGTAAATGTTAAACAGGGTAGGTAATAAAGAGCATCCTTGACGTACTCCTCTCCTTATTTCTCTTCCTTCTGATATTCCTTCTCCTATCCTGACTGACTCGTTGTGTCATATAAATATTACTGGTCAGCCTCCTCTCTTTTCAATTCACACTAATTTTCTTTAGGATCCCCATCAGTTTATTCCAATCCACTCTGTCAAACGCCTTTTCTAAATCCACAAATATTATTGTTGTTTAGTAAACTGTCTGAACCTCATAAGTGATACCAGGAAGGCTCCACTTATGAGACAACTAGGCCAGAAGATAATGGGGTAGGATGGCCAGTTTCTTTCTCTCTCCATTGCATACATCGCCATTACTCTAGTCAAATTTCAGATGCATACAAACAATTGTTCTTAAATACACTTGTTTATTCTTCTCTAGGTATCTTTCGCCGATTATTTGTAGCAGTCCAATTGTATCTCCCGTACCTTTTCCTTTCCTGAAGCATATAGTTTTGTGATTTGGATTCCAGACTTCAGCGTACCGGAGGAGGGATTGATGAAGTTAATTTTTCAGACTATAATTAGTGTATGGTGAGGTAATCAGTGTTGGTTGTAGAGTGACTAAAACAACTAAAAATAAAAGATATTTAATACGTAATGTGTGTGCTATAATACACACTTTAATTGCGTTTGTTCGGAACCCGCGCAGCTCGACACCTGGGCTCATTGCAAATCTATTTCAAGTACATAAATTTCAGTAGCATTACAGACAATACACAGTAACTGGTTTCTATTGAAGCTGGACATATTGCACTTTTGACCTCAATAGAGAATAATTTATTTCAGTTATCTTCATTACCGATAATTCCCTATACATTCTCTTTGCGTATAAGCCTACAATTATGTTCACAATACAATCTTCAACCTATCAAATCAAATTAAAGATAATTTCTAATACGCTTTATCATCAGAAATTGCATGACACTGTAAACATCAAACTTCCTAAAGGTGATAAAGGATAAAAACAAGTATATCCTTATAAACTTTTGAAACTACTCGAGACGCCGGAAAACGATGATTTAAATCACAGAACAGCAGTATAGATTAGTTACACTTGCTTGTACACTACTGCTCATCTCTGTGGAATGAAATTGCAATATGGATGTTATTCTTGTAGAATGAATAAAACCTAATTCAAATAATAGAATAATAGAGCACAGAACCTTGAAAAATTTCTGTCATTCGAATTGACGGGGAACAACCTATCACATAGAACTTAGCTTCTCCCGCTGTCTTAGTTGCTGTTGTCTGGAGGTACTCATGCTGACGGCTCTGTTTACAATACGAGTTTCCAGTCCCTGATGTAAGTGAAATATTTATTTCATGAAGAATTTAAAATATTTAACTTATAATTCTCTTGAGTAACCCTGTAAGGCAGTGATGTCAAAGCAAGCGCGGGCGCGGGCATCAAGCGTTAGGTTTGGAATGAGGAGGGATTATGTACTCTATATGAATAAGCAGCCTGTTGGATTAAGAAAACAGTGGTGTGCAAACTTCAAACGGAACGTGACATTTTATATGGCTCCTTTTTCTGTTTGATAACTGTAAAACAACAGTAGCCTACTAACACCAATTTCTTAATATTGCACTTGTGTTTTAAATTTTAATAACATAATAAAGAGTTAAGAAGGAATATTCACATAAATTCCAAAGTAGTATAACTATACTGTAGTAATGGAATGAAATACATCATTCATAAAGAAACTTATATCCCGAAGAAACAGAGTGAGTATGACAATGAAAAGTTGGAATTGATATTGATGTTATCTTTAATAATAATCCATGGCGCTACAGCCCGTGAAGATCCTAGACCGACCAGCCGGCTGCTGGCCTCACGCCCACATGCCGAAGCAGAGGTGGACGATCATCCAACCAGAATGGAGGTATCGTGTGGTTAGCACGATGATCCCCCCAGCCGTTATAGCTGGCATTCGCAACCGGATTTCGCTACCTATTGTAGCTCCCCAAGTGCATCACGATACTGGCTGGGCACCGGTCCCATACACTGGCCGAAATTTCATAAGAAAATTTCTTCTCCCATGAGGACTCGAACCAGCGCGCATTCCGTAACGCGAGTCCTAAGCGGGATGCCTTAGACCGCGACGCCACGGCGCGGGACGATGTTATTTTTAGCCTTATAAAAGTAATCAATAAACTAATCAAAAAATATTATAGTACGAAGCAAAGTGACCTAGGAACATCTTTTAACTAACTAATATTACATAACAAAACTTTTATCGCATTATGCTTTTAAGGTGATATTCGTGCGCAATTTCCTATGAGCAGAATATTAAATTATTTTCTCGAAATCTGTTTAAGCTATAGAGCTGACGTTTTTACAACATATGGGCACATATATTTTGTTTATGATGTAACAGTAGTTGCTTTGTTAATTAATTTCCTTACAAACATTTTCCATGTGAATATTTTCAAAAGCTGTAATACGTATTTGCGATATATTAGATTTACGAAAACATTGTTTCAGTATTTTAAAACTAATAAATAAATATATCTGAAAATTTCACTTTTCTGTAAAAAAAAAAAGTCGAGAAAATATTCCTTTTGAATAAAAGAGAAAACTTGTGAAAAATGAGGATTACAATTAAAACGTACATTCTTATAAAGCACTTATACTTCTCAGACAAATCTAAAAATTAACATGGATACAGTTTTAATGAGTTCTCTTCCCTTTATCCATTGAATCAGTGCTGGCCATCCCTGTATATAGCTCGACCAAACGACATATACTACCTCTTTCGTCTGTTTCTTTCCTTTTCGCTGTAAAGCGCTCAGGTTCTCCTGAGCTCTAACGCGCGCGCTTGCGCCTATGGGCATCTTTTGACATGACTGCTGTAAAATATGAGGATAGACACGAAGTTTGTATAAACTAAGAATGGGCAATAACGGACGCCGCGTCGTTTTGGCGACACGTGATGGGAGTCTCACCTCCACAGGGTGAAAGAGGCTAAGGAGAAGATTCCAAGTACTAAATAGAAAAGGAAAAAATGGAAGAAGTAAGAAACAAATTAAGAAGAAAAAAGACATGAAGAAAGATACTAAGGAAAAGGGAAAATATCCAATACAAAAATAGGAAACTATCGGAGACAGAAAGAAACAGGTAAAGAAAAGAAAGAGAGAGATAGGAAAATAAAGACAGAGACAAAGGACACGAAGAGAAAGAGAAAGGAAAATAAGATAAATAGAGAAATGACAAGAAAAGACAGAGCGAGAAAGAACGAGGAAGAATAGGAAATACAGAGAGAAATAAAGAGAAAAGAAAAAGAAAGACAGCAAGAAAGAAAAAGAAAGGAAGAAGAGGGGTAAGAGAAAGTGAAAGAAAGGATAAAGAAAAAGGAAAGAGGTAGAAAGAAAGAGAAAGAAACAGAAAATACAGACCTGAGGCGTTTGCCTGCCGATCCGAAGTTGCGCTTGTGTGTGGGTTCGATTCCCGCTTGGACTGATTAACTGGTCGGGTTTTTTCCGAGGTTTTCCCCAACCGAAAGGCGAATGTGAAGTAATCAATGGTGAATTCTCGGCCTCATTCCGCCAAATACTATATCGCTATCACCAAACACATCGACGCTAAATAATCTAGTATTTGATATAGCGTCGTTGAATAACAATGTAAAAAAACTATTTCTTCTGGAAGGAGGCCTAGCGTTTACCATTCTCGCATGGCCGAGGGCAACTGTTTTTAAACAGCGACGAAATCCTTAATACGGTTCCCTCCTGAAGGTTAGGTTATTTTACGACGCTTTATCAACAGCTTAGGTTATTTAGCATCTGAATGAAATGAAGGTGATAATGCCGGTGAAATGAGTCCGGGGTCCAGCACCGAAAGTTACCCAGCATTTGCTCATATTGGGTTGAGGGAAAACCCCGGAAAAAACCTCAACCAGGTAACTTGCCCCGACCGGGAATCGAACCCGGAAAACCTGGTTTCGCGGCCAGGCGCGCTGACCGTTACTCCACAGGTGTGGACCCCTCCTGAAGAAAGTGTATCTTTAGTTTTCGTGTCGGGAAATCCCAGCAGCTAAAACAACAAGTGTATGGCAGAGGTGTCCACGTAAAAGTTATCTGGCCTTTCTGGCCAAAGTTCAATTTACATTCTGAACTCTGTAGTTGAAATCGTCGTTAAATAAAATACTCCCACCACCATTACCACTACCAATAGATGATTTTCATGGACACGATCGGAGATATTCAATTTCTCTATGTAAGAATGAAGACTATGAACAGGTACTCAGTAACAATGGAAAACATTGAGTACTGTCCGAATTCTGAAGGAGGCCCCAATTGGCTACACTCCCTGATAGAATGGGGAAATCAGTTTTGTCTGGTGACCGTTAGCAATTGCTGAGTCATATTTTTGTACGTCACGGGTGCAAATCCACTTGCTAAGTTTTCCCCACTTCACTATTTCCTTGTCAGGATACTTACGTAGATGGTTCATAGTATATAAGGACTTCCGTCTGGCCATCTACGGATTGTTTAGATTAATAGATTAAACTTGTCTATTATAGTTTTCTTGTAGTTGATTTAATTTAATATCAGAATAAGTAATACTCAGCGCTTTAACTCGACAAAAAATGCTATCAACTTTCCAGGTGGGAATACTTGCTACCCCTTTGTGTTAACCCGACTAAAATGTAGGCGATCAGAAGGCAGCGTTGGTGGTTTATATCAGACAGGTTTTAATATCTTGGAAAGCAATTTTCGGTGTTTAAGTCCACATAGAAAGCTTATATCTCCAATTACAGACGTTGGAAGACCCTCACGATGGGCGCCGTTATAAAGTATTGTTTCTCAATCGGTGGAGCGCGATAAAAAGTGGAATGAATAACTTGAAACTGAAGTTTAAAGGAAATTTAATGATAGCGCAGAGCAATAAAATGGCTGTTGGCAAAGCGATCCTTTCTTTGCGTAGTGATTTATGTCTCTCTTGGTGGAATCTAAACTATACGCACACAAATTCATTTCATGTGCACCGAGTTTTTTTTTTTTTTCGCTGTGTATTGTTTTCTTTATTTCGACCAATTACGACAAGTCTTGATGATAAAAAAAGCGGATTCGTGGCTCACGATGAGCGTGACCGCCTTCCAATCTGGAGGTCCCCGCGTCTGCGCGGAGGTCACAGGCCTGTGTTTAATAAATAATCCAGGTGCATCACTTCGCAAATCCCTAGCAGCTCCAGGTATCAAACACGTGGGCAGGGCCGCTTCTATACCACCCCATTTTCTAATGGACTTGTATAGCTAAGGCGGGTGTGGGCAACTAGCGGTCCGCAACTCTCCGAAAGCTAGGTCACAGTTTTTGACTGAATATATCTTTAAAATCGGTACTCTCTTGGAATAGTTGGGCGAGCAAAAATAGAAAAAAATGTGAAAAATGACTTCAATAACCCAAGGATAGAAGCACCTAACAATAGCTGCTTCAAAGTCACGCGCATGCCCTGGGAGCGTCCGTCATATTTGATTCTCTCGCGCTGATTCACGGGTTTTCAATTCAGTATATCTCCAGACTGCAACGTGGTAGGACGTTGATATGAGTCTCAAACGATTCGTCTGAATGAGACCTAACCAGAAGATGCTAAATCATACACATCTAAAAGGAATAGTGAATTAGAGGATTCTAAAAAATAAATGACTGAAATAGAAATGTCGGAATATTTTCAGCTGAAGTCCAAATCAAAATAAAATAAACGCACATCAGATGACAAGAGGAGCTCAAAAGAAATCGATTAAGCCCATATGACCCAAGCCGAATGATGGAGGTCTTATAGAGAGAGGAAGAATGCCGAAGCGCCGCAACTTGGAGAGCCCCAAACCAGCACCTCTACCGCGAGTACTTGCAAACTATTGGATGTGGAGAATTTCCTTAAAAAGAATCCTTCGTCAAAATATGACCGGCTGAACGAATTTATTTCATGGATTATCCTTTACTTAACTCCGTAAGCGCATATCGTAGCCTAATAATAAGCGGTTTCTTAACCCTTCCCATCTAACGGTATTCTCTCTCCTTTGCTAGTGTCATAAAAAACCTTTTATAACGAAATGGTATCATCGTACTAATTCAGCACAGGTAAGTACCTGTAGTGACCATTTATGATTTTCCCACGTGCTGAAGGATATTGAATGTGTCATTAGCAGGCTTAGGATCCGGGACACTTTAGCAACCAATGTAAGCATAACTTGACTATAGAGTTCCTTGAACACAGTAGACAGACTTACTGTGAATGTGCTGCGTTATATTCCACTGTTAATAGTACAATCTAGTGACGATGAAAAATGAAGTAAGATTTATATACATTTTGATTACACAACTTTTAACACTGTATCACTTCGGAATATGTATGGTAAGACTTTCTTGTGTTAAATTATAACGTACCTCGTTTACATGTTTCGACCTATTTATGGGTCATCTTCAGAACTGGTCGTTGTTGGTCTTGGCGCCTCTTGTTTCCTGTGAGGGTGTGTTCGTGTGGTATAATGTAGAGTCAAAGAGTGTGTGTGTTCTGAAATTGAGTTGTGTGTTGAGAATTTCGTTGGGGTGTGTTTTCGTGTGTCTGTATATTTCATATTGTTCTAGTGTGTTTAGTTTATGGCTTTTTGGTTGGATGTGTACAAAACACCTCCATATGTGCAGAACACATCACAAATGCTAACCACTCCCACACAGATATCAACACAGACATGGAAATACTACACATCCAACCAAAAAGCTAGAAACTAAACACACTAGAACAATATGAAATATACAGACACACGAAAACACACCCCAACGAAATTCTCAACACGCAACTCAATTCCAGAACACACACACTCTTCGACTCTACATTATATATACCACACGAACACATCCTCACAGGAAACAAAACAAGAGGCGCCAAGACCAACAACGACCAGTTCTGAAGATGACCCATAAATAGGTCGAAACATGTAAACAAGGTACGTTAGAATTTAACACAAGAAAGTCTTATCATACATATTCCGTAAGATTTATACCTCACAAGTTTTCATGTCCCTCGGCGACGTTAAAGGCGTTAGCGTTACAATGAACAACCATGTATATGCTTGCAACTAGTTCGAAGAAACTGTTCACTGTGAATTGAAAATGCACCGTGATGGCCTTGATTCGTTTCGTAGGGAGGGACGGAAGAATACCATACCTCTGATCGCGAACCGGATTTTACACTAAGGCACAAGTAAACAAAACTCAAGCGCCACCTCACTCCATCTGTACTCCGTTGCACTGTAACTTCACTTTATTCTTAAGTTGTCTCGGATCCTAATATTGCAGTGTCTTTGTTCTTTAAAATGTACTGTTCCCACTGTCTCAGGAGATTCTGATTGATCGGAATTTCAGTATGTAGAAAGTGTCCTTATGAGAAGAATGACAATAAATGAAATCGTCGCATAGGTCTACAATGGACCTGAAAAGTCTATGTGCTCGGATTCATCCCGGATTAAGCTTGCGTGAAATCAATCAATCAATCGATCAATCAATCAACTTATAATTCCGCAAACACGGTGTCGATAGCCGATGTTGACGAGAGTAATACTTATGTAGGAAATGTCGGAAATTGGGGGATATTTATTAGAGATTCCACTTTAACTGAATATTAGGCATTAGTTTCACAAATCCTATCAATTTTTATCTTTCTTCTTTCAGTTGGCATTATTTCATATGAAAATATGGTTTAAAGGCAAGATGTATGTACTTCGGTGACGCCGAGTAGACGTGACCAGCAAGTCTACTGCTTCCCTGTGTAATGTTAAAGGCTGTGTCAGATGGATACTGATACTCCTTGGGTTATGTTCCCGGTGCTGGACACTTGCTAGAATCCGAAAATATTAATACAAATTATGGCCACCTAAGTGTTCTGTTGTGGTCTGTGACACCTGGTGACCGTTAGAAATCTCCTCAGTTCTCTCTGCGGTTTCTCGACAGTTGAAAATCCACCCAAAGTGTTTTTCATTCATCTCATCCATACCTCTAGGCATTATATGTGCATACTGGATACATGTGAACGTTCTACATGGAGAAAGACATTCTCTCCCCTCCGCAAAAACGAGTGGAAATCAAATATAGATAATGTAGTAGTGGCAGTAACAATTTGGAGAATGGTATATATTTCGCTTTGACTTTGCAGCTGCTGTTGTATTGTTTCGTGTGAGCCTTTAGACGTAGGAGTACAGATCTCTCGTCTGTGGATGCATGTTGCTTTTCTTTGACTACAGAATGACATGGAGCCTGATTATGTTAACCCCGCACGTTCCATTCAAAGTTTCGGCCCCCGGGGTCCGATCCCATTTGGCTCAACACACCCTATTATCAATTACACATCTATCCCACTGCATCGTTCACGGAAGTTATCATGGCCGTGGACGGAAGGATGGACGGACGTACGGACAAAAACGGATCATTAACTCTCCAATCGCTATTGTTAGAAAGCTTTCAAGTTGCTCCGGGGATCGTATCCACTTGATTCGTAATTTTGAAACAAGTTGCACTCTTCAATTGCGAAATGGAAGAAACAAACAAGAATCTTTTCTCTCTTCAGTCTCGGATTCATTCCTTTTGCAGAAAGAATTTCTTTACATGTCTTAACATATTCAGTTAAATACATATATTTCAAAACACCTCAGTTTGAATAAATATTTATTTCAATAAAATATAATTTATGCAAAAAACGTTAATTTGAAGATATTGAGAGGGGTTTCATTTTCATTTTAGGTTTCACCCCTTCACTTTCTCTACCACCCTTTGAAATTTCAAATGACATCCCAACATTATGATATTTAAATTTGAGTCTGTATAGCTCAATTGATGAATTGTGTATGCTGTATATTGTATAGTAGTCTGTATAGCTCAACTGATGAATTGTTTATGATTATAAATTGAATTAATTTACTTGATATTAATTGCACAAATTTGTATAGCTTAATGAAAGTATGCTTGTAAATTGAATTCATCTGCTTACTTTGTATTGTATATGTTTGTATAGTTTGGCCGATGAATTGTATATGCTTTAAATTGAAAAGCAATCTGTATATCTCTTTTGATAAATTGTTTGTGTTTGTATTTTGAAGTAGTTTGCATATGTATTATCAATTTCTGTATATCACAACTGATTGAATTGTTTATACCTTAAATTTAATTAACTTACTTGTTTTGTACTATACATATAGCTCAACTGATGAATGATCGTTTGCGTTTGTAAATTTAATAATCTGATTGGCTATGTATTGTATATTTTAGTAGAGCTATCGATGTAGCTTAGTCGGCTAAAAACCCGGGTTCGGGTCCCGGTGCCGGAGAGAATTTTTCTCTGTTCTGTCCATCCTTCATCATATGAAATAAATATGACCTAGTTAGACTGCAAGTTATGAACTGAAAACCCTGTACATATATCGTAATTTATCAATACCGGGAAAGAGAACAGAAAATTAGATATTATTATTATTATTATTATTATTATTATTATTATTATTATTATTATTATTAAACTCTTATCACTCTTTTGGCTAAAGTTTTCCAGGCACATAACCAGCAAACCCGGTTTAATTCCCAGCAAAGAACTGCAGTATAATTTCTCTATCATAGAGTCTGGTGGTGAATCCCTTTCCTTGTGGTCGTCCTACTGTATGTTAACTTACAGGTAAGACATAAAAGTACGTCATGTTGATCGGCTAGTTAAAGGATCTCACTACCCACTCTGCCGACCAATAATGTCCTCAAGGTCGATAGAGCCAAATTTTATACAGAATCACCATAAAGCGAATTGGCTTGCCTTGTAAATTGAGACATTCGTCCTACCTGTGGATTCCCTGGGGCGTTAAGACAAATAACGGGATGAGCCCTAAAATAAATTGGCCACGGACATTCTTAGTCCTTTATTAAACAATATCGGCATTTTTTTCTTAGAAATGCAAGCTTTTACTTCATGGCCATGGAATCTTGACGATCGGTCGCCTTATCTGGCTTCTAACAGCTACAGTCCAAATCCTAGTTGATTGAGGTCTTTACTGACTCAGCCCTGACTTCAATTCCCTGGTCTATTAAGAATTGTCATGTTTACCACTAGCTACATATGGGTTAAAATCTTCAGGCTACCTGGTCTTACTGTTACAAAATATAACCTCCAGCAACTTTATCTTTCAAAATAAAATTAACGTCTGTATACACATTTAAAGGACAAAACTAAAATTCTTTTAATCTTTAATTATCTTTCTTTTTTCTAGTGTTGTATAATTTTCATGTTGTTTAGTGTCGATTTTATTATGCTATTATTATTCTTTGTAATATGTTAGTATTCTGTTCTTTAACTTTTTGTTAAATTTTGACTGCTTGTATACTTTGTGACCTGGTAGAGTGTAAGAGAAGGCCCTATAGCCTTAACTCTGCCAGTATAAATCAAGAATTATTATTATCATCATCATCATAATACGTTGCTCTCTTAAATGCACCGAGCATATGGGAATTCAATCAATGGCTTTCCGAAAACACGCTATGAAATATTTCATATAAAACAATTTTGATCTCTAAAAGGAAGCAAAAACCAGCAAAATTGTTAAAAATTTTCTTTGAAATATCTCAAAGAATAACTCCCTGAAAGTAATTACATTACTTACGGTTCACTCTGTGTGTCAAAATGTTCTTAAATATATCTTCGATAAATAAAGGTTCGCAAAACTAAAACTTTCTGCCCTCTAAGTCAGAATAGTAATACATTAATAAATGTTATTCCTAGTAGTATTAGTAATACTGGTAGCAGTAATAGTAGACAAAATAATAATTATAAATAGATCTGCATCTTTTTTTATACCGGTACCTATCAGTATATAAAGTCCTGTTGGGGATTAATTTCGTATGAAAGTTTCTCTTTTTGTCCCCAACGGCTCAATTCTCATGGTGATTCAGAAGAAATAATAAATATTTTAGGGAGTGGTAATATGGACCATTCTGAGTGAAACATTTCATAAAAATATGCGTCAAACTTTCAATGGGTGTGGAGATAAAACTGTTTGAATGTTACGCAATACAATGGCTACAAGAATGGGCATGTTATTCTGTTATGAAGGAGTCCCTGTGCATTTTACCCATCAAGTGACACGTCACCTAAATATCACATTCCCCGAACGATGGATCGGCCGTGTTGGTCACGTAAATTGGCCACCAAGTTCCCCAGATCTTCAACTCTTGTCGATTTTTTGTGGGATGGATGAAAGGTTAAGCGTACAAAAACAGAGAAAACAAAATGAACGAATTATACGTCGTTAGCATTATGAATAGGAGTAGTAATTGTCTTATAAAAGAACAGCTAAAAGACCTCAGAAGAGCAACATTTTCTATTGTCAATAGAGCGGGAATGTGCATTGAAGCAAGTGATGGAATTTTTAAGCATTAGTTAGAACTGTTGATATGTATTGATACCATGTAAACAAGCACTTGTAATGCTTGTTATTCGTAACATTCAAGCAGCTCTATCTCCACACTCATTGAAAATTGGACACAACCTTATGTATTAAATTATTTATTCAGAATATTCCATACTTCCGTCCTAAAATATTAATTATTCTTCCCATATCACCCTGTATATTACACTCAACAACAGATGGCATCAATTTAGTATCTTGTTTCTCGATCTATGGTGACATAAATATTGTTTAAGTGCACTTCAAGCGCTCTTCACTTAACAATACGTCGATTTCCTGTGGATTAATATCGAGAGTTTCGCGGCACGCGAAGCTACAGTTGTTGCCCGTACGCGTTCTACTTGCACGCCGTTGCGAGGTTAAAAATGAGGGTGCGAATTTGATTATTATTGTGGCCAGAGTGGGACAATTCACCACTCAATAATCCACAAAAGAGACGTAAGGCAACTGAGTAACACCCACTGGAATAGAGATTAAAATCGACCGATAACCACACCAAAGAGCGTGTAGGCAGTTCTTATGAAAGGGAAATAAATCTCTGTTTTCTGTCGGGGATGAGGGATGTCCGTTGGATTATTAGCTTGGAGCGCTACCGGTTAGGACACAGAAGAAGATTGTTCTCTATTCTAATTATATCAGGGAACGGTGTATATACTTACCATACATCTTGGTTGGAATGTCTACATGCAGTTTCATAATTCACTATTTTGTCACAATTACGTAAAAACAAAATGTAATATACTAGCCATCCCCTGCAGTGGCTGAGTGGTCACAACTTCAGTCTGACACGCAGGCGCTCCGGGTTCGGTCTTTCAAGCATGAGGTTTTCATGGGAAAAGAAATAGAAACACTTATGACGTACAAGATCACAATTGGGGTTTTTCCCAGGGTGCTCATGTTTCCTTATATTCGGTATCTAAATCATTTCCTCAACACCTATCCGTTCCGTCATCAATCCATAGCATTCCCCGAGTGCCGATTGGGGACGCACGGAGAGACTGTTCTAAGGACGAGTAAGGTATCTTACAAGCAAACATTCTTATGGGGGCAGAAAAAATGTTAATTTATTCCTTTCAACATGTTAATAAAGTCAAAAGAAGTGCTTATACAAATTTTGGCCACTCGACCGCAATTACGAAGGTCGTAAAAAGATAAGTTCGCCAGGGGCCGTTAACAGAAAGAAAACACTATTTCATTGGAAAAACTTACTGGAACAGACACAGTAATTGTTGAGCTATTTTTCAACATATTTCCACTGGAATTGAGACATTTGTCATATTATCATGGAATCGACATAGAGGTGCAGACGGCTGTCAAACGCTGGTTCTGATCCCAGGTGGCTGACTTTTACGACACAAGGATACAAAAACAGATCCCATGGTATGACAAATCTCTCAATTCCAGTGGGGTTTATGTTGACAAATAGCGCAACAATTGCTGTATCCGATTCAATAAATCTTTTCTTGCAATTGTGCTTTTTTTCTGTAAACGGCCCTAAGGACAATCACTTTCTGGAAGTTCTCGTAATTGCGGTCGAGTGGCCAAAATTTGTATAAGCACTTTTTTTGACATTATTTACATGGTGGAAGGAAAAATGTAACTTTTTTATGTGCCCCCATCAGAATGTTTGCTTGTTAGTGTAGTCAGCCGGGTTGGAAATGCACCTACACGGCAATGAGTTCAGATAAACAAACTTCGCTACTTTGAGGGCGGAAATCATTTGAACCATGGACACCATACGTACAGCTGTCAAAAGAAAAAGTGGCCGCTCTCCTGTATCAAAGTTCCCTTCGGGTATCTTCGCTACAATTCGGAGACAGGCGATGTTACATGTTGTTGGACCACGTTGCCTGATATCTACAGTTATAATTGAAGTATTCTGTGTGTTATTCGATAGCATAATGGTAGCATTCAGGCGTCTTATTCATGAGGTCCTGCGTTCGACTACAACCTCCTGCTTTTTACGTCCTTTTTTGTTCTGTTTTTGAGAGAGACAAACTAGACATAATGGCTCCTTTTTCTTTTATGATTATTTTACTAATTAACATCAGGTTCATTAATATATTATACCATGACTTTATCATTATCATTATGATATTGTGGCTGCAAATGGAAAGAAAAAAGATTTTATTCTCAATAAAATATCTTTCGTGGCATAAACATAACAAATTTACTGGCGTCGACCTTAAAATATTCAAACAATTAAGCGTTCAAAAAACAAAACAAAAAGCCACAATTCAATATTTAGTCTATCTTCCTCTTATCTCGATCATCTTGCAGTCGAGTGGGGATGGAATTGACTAGTCTTTGCAAATAGCGACTGTTCTTAGACACGATATTCCAGGCATTCTGAACATACACACATAAATGTTCTGTCCATGGGCAGGTCTTTAACTGCAAACCCAGCAATCTCCAATCTTTCCTATTTTCTGCCTTCCTCTTAGTCTCCGCATATGATCCACATATCCTAATGTCGTCCATTATTCTTTTCAACCAGAGACCCAACCAATTCCTTTTTCTCTTTCTAATCAGTTTCAGCATCATTCTTTCTTCACTCACTTTTTCAAACACAATTTTATTTCTTATTCTGCCTGTCCACTTTACACGCACCGTTCTTCTCCACATCCACATTTCAAATGCTTCAATTCGTTTCTCTTCATTTCGTCGTAATGTCCATGTTCCTTCCCCATACAATGCCACACTCCACACAAAGCACTTCACTAGTTTCTTCCTTAGTTCTTTTTCCAGAGGTCCGCAGAAGATCCTTCTTCTTCTATTAAAAGCTTCCTTTGTTCATGTTTGCAGTTTTCTTAGGAAGGATAGGCCTAAATGCGGTAACATCCCGTTGCTTTCCGCACACCACAATCTCTTTCGCATTTTATTAAATTCCAAGGGGCCCAAGCGTGGAGATGAGGAGAGTGGATTTTACTAATTGGGCCCTCCGGACTTCACCGAAAGTCACGGCAAGGGTTAAATATTAATTCTATCAGGATGTTTGACCCGGTCAGAGACCGGAAAATCTCAATTAGCCTTTGCCCCCCGCATCCTGGACTAGCTTCTACGAATCATCAGAAAATCTTAGAGTGTGATTGGGCTAATTTTTCCGAAAATGTTTCCACACTTTTGCTCTCGTAGCTCAGCGGACGAACGTCGGAATTTAGATGTCAACGTCTCAGGTTCAATTCCTCGTTACTCCTTTTCATTTTATTGTGGTTCAAGATAGTACAATGTAATAATACAAAAAGAAAAACTAATAGCAGTATTATGCAACTGGATTTTTCCAAACCTAATATTAAATTTATGTTATTTATATCGCTAAAGAACGATTACAATATAAATAACTTGAATATTATTTATACAGTCTCACTAAAGAACGATAACAGAATATAAATGATAAATATCGGTTTGTTTAATTAATATATTGCGAAAGAACAATAACAATATAAATAACTTGAATATTGTTTTATAATGCTAATGAAGGAAAACAGAATATAAATGATAACTTGAATATTATTTAAATCGCTAAAGAACGATAACAATATAAAAAACGTGAATATTATTCATATCGGAATTTCACAGATTTATTACAGATGTATTTAAGGAATTGTAGAAGAATAGTAATTAGTAACAGTGTCCTATTTATTCTTCTTGGAGCCAAATTTGTAACTTTTAAAAGTGTGGTTACTATGTTGAAGTGTATGTGTTGTAACGGATGCTTGATTTGTTATGTATGTGAATCAGTTATGTGATGCTTGATGTCGTCGCAATGTCGTAATTATGGTTTGATTGTGTTTGTGTGACTATTGTGTATTAATTTATGATGTATGGTACGGAAAGCTGCATATTTGTGTTATAGAAGTGTTACGTATGTGTGTTGTTAATGTTTTTGTATGTTACAAATTGATATCTGATATTTGTTTTGCAATCGCAATGCCTAATTTACGGATTGTTTATGTTTTGTTTACATCGCGTAAGCTAATTTAATTTTCTTTTCCATTTCTCTTTATGCTTATCTTTTTTGTGTATAAAACTATAGCTCTAACATACATATGTAAAATACGGCTAACCCCCATTGGAAATACAATAATAATTATTTTTCATATCGTTATAATACGATAACTGAATACAAATGATGACCTGAATTTTGTTCATATCTCTAAAGAACGATAACAAAATATAAATAACGTGATATCCATAAAGAACGATAACTGGATATAAATTATAATTTGAATATCATTTACATCGCTAAAGAAAGATTAAAAAATAAAATGAAAACTTGAAGAAGGCCCGAACCCACAACCTTTGAATCATTAAACAAGCACTCTACCACTGGTCCACGAGGCGTAGATATGGAACACTTTCATAGTTCCGGAACTGCTTGTACAAGCACATGCATCGTGTAACATCGCCGCGACCCGAAGTGGACTTTGAAAATATTCGCTGTTCACGAGTGCGGCCACTTTTTTTTTTTTTTTTGACAGCTGTACATGCGCGGTATCAGCGCGAGAATTTCAGTAATATTTGTTTTGGCGCATACCGTATTTAACCAATTTCCATGTACTTATCAATATTTATTCACTCTACTGTATTACATTTACAAGACAAATTTCATACAGATGTCTTTGACATTTTAAAAGGAAAAAAAAAAGTTTCTTCTTCTTCTTCAACTACAGGGATTAGGCCTATTGGCCTGTTCCGTCTTCAAGGTTTAAATCATCTGTCCATCTTATTTTCAGTCTTCCGGCATTTCTATATCCTGTTGGTGCATAATCCATAACTTGTTTTGGCAATCTATCAATAGTCATTCTTAAAATATGTTAGTACCAATTTTATTTCTGATTTTTAATCTTGTCTTCTAAATTAAAAATATTAAATAATTGTCGGATATTTTCATTTCTTTGATGATCCAATAAAGTATAACTGGCAACACCTCATAGGAACTTCATTTCACTTACTTGAATTTTTCTTTTTGATGCGCGGTTTAACGACCAGTTTTCTGAGCCGTAAGTTAATAATGGAACTGCTAGGGTTTTGTAAAATTTTAATTGTGTTGAGCGCTGTCTTTTATTTCTTAAAATAAGAAGTTCATATATGGTAAATGTAGAACATTCACGTCTGGGTCCTCTTAAGCTAGCTCTGTGTCAACTGAGTTTCCAGGACGGTAATAAGTTGTTCATATACTTGTTATGATAATTTAAATTCAGATACATTTAGATTAATTCAAGCAAGGTTGGCAACGCTGGACTTAATATTATCGGTGCTGTAGGTGTTTCATAGCAGAGAGAGAGAGACAGCGAGAGGTGTTAGAGGATAACGGTCCCGGCCACCAAAGAATTTTCTTTTCTCCCACTTGAAAATTAAAGGGGTAGGGGAATAAATCAAAATGTAGACAAGAAAATAGAGGTAAAATAACACCCGCGGACGAATACTTTGTTGGATAAGCCGGGCGCCTTCGAGTTTCAATGATGAGTGACCCCTCTCCTTGGAAAAGTATCCGAGAAGACAGACAATAAGAGGGAAGCTGCTGCTCCAACTGGATGTGATGTTTCTGACAGCTCCAGCAAAGAGCGCTAGGAATTAATTATTGAAAGATGTACTTCATTCCTCATTATGAAGATGACGGCCTCGCGACCCGGGAGTTCAAGCAGATACCATGTACGTTCAAATTATCATCCTTATTGTACGTCATTAATCATTTCTAGATTGCCTTGTAAAGAACTGTGTTTGCATTTCCTTGGATTCTATACGTGACTTATTTTGAAACACTTTTTAGTGGTAGTATCAGTAGTAGTAACAATAACATTAGGCTACAACAAAGAAATGTATTTATATATATTTCTTATTAATGTTATTGTGCTAATTAACAACTATTAACCAATTATGTTAGCACAAATATCACTATAATAGGTTTAAAACAATGATCATGATAACAATAATACTAACACTAAATGAAGGGTTCAGAACCATAGTGGGCCAAGCGCCATTTACTAAAACCGTAGAAAACAAGAGTTAAAATGAAGTTATTACCATAATTCAATGGAAACATATAGCAAGTAATATAAAGTATACACATTAAAACTAAGTGATATGTGAATATTCATTAAAATGCGGTATTCACTTCACTTTAACCCATGCTTTCTCCGTTTTTAATTAATGGCGCTTGGCCCACTATGACTCTGAATTTTTCAAATAGTAATAATAATAATAATAATAATAATAATAATAATAATAATAATAATAATAATAATAATAATAATAATAATAATAATAATAACTTCTATGCAACATGTTTACCATTATACAACTTCTACTGTCATAAAGCAAATGGATTATATGCTATTTGTAGCTATACATGCTGGCAGTTTCAATGCCCCTGGAGACCGGGAAAAATATTCATAACTTCTGTTGTAGAAAAGTTTGTGTCTTCTCATGCATTTCGTGAGAACACGAAGGCTGACATTGTTTATGAATGATTGGCAGACTATTTTACCTTGAATTAATTTGAATTAAAAACAGGTCTTCAATGTCCTGATAACTTAGGAAGTACAGTACTATGAACTATGACACTTCAACAAATCGCAGCTTTTCTCGTAACTGTTCTTGGAGTAATAGGGTAGAAATCTGTACGGTAATAATAATAATAATAATAATAATAATAATAATGATAATAATAATAGTACTAGTAGCAGTAGTAGTAGTAGTAGTAGTAGTAGTAGTAGTAGTAGTAGTAGTAGTAGTAGTAGCTTCTTGTCTATCCGGTTGACGTGAATATGCTAGGGGAAAATCCACAAACGATTAGGGAAAACTCGGAAATTCTAGTTGAAGCAAGTAAAGTGATAGGGTTGGAAGTAAATCCCGAAAAGACTAAGTATATGATTATGTCTCGTGACCAGAATATTGTACGAAATGGAAATATAAAAATTGGAGATTTATCCTTCGAAGAGGTGGAAAAGTTAAAATATTTTGGAGCAACAGTAACAAATATAAATGACACACGGGAGGAGATTAAACGCAGAATAAATATGGGAAATGCCTGTTATTATTCGGTTGAGAAGCTTTTGTCATCTAGTCTTCTGTCAAAAAATCTGAAAGTTAGAATTTATAAAACAGTTATATTACCGGTTGTTCTGTATGGTTGTGAATCTTGGACTCTCACTTTGAGAGAGGAACAGAGATTAAGGGTGTTTGAGAATAAGGTTCTTAGGAAAATATTTGGGGCTAAGAGGGATGAAGTTACAGGAGATTGGAGAAAGTTACACAACGCAGAGCTGCACGCATTGTATTCTTCACCTGACATAATTAGGAACATAAAATCCAGACGTTTGAGATGGGCAGGACATGTAGCACGTATGGGCGAATCCAGAAATGCATATAGAGTGTTAGTTGGGAGGCCGGAGGGGAAAACAACCTTTGGGGAGGCCGAGACGTAGGTGGGAAGATAATATTAAAATGGATTTGAGGGAGGTGGGATATGATGGTAGAGACTGGATTAATCTTGCTCAGGATAGGGACCAATGGCGGGCTTATGTGAGGGCGGCAATGAATCTCCGGGTTCCTTAAAAGCCAGTAAGTAAGTAAGTAAGTAAGTAAGTAAGTAAGTAAGTAAGTAAGTAAGTAAGTAGTAGTAGTAGTAGTAGTAGTAGTAGTAGTAGTAGTAGTAGTAGTAGTAGTAGTAGTAGTAGTAGTCATTTAACAACGTATTCAAGCTCAGAGTCAAAATGAATGTGGCTGAGAAGTTGGGGAAAAATTCTGCACGAATCTCATCCTCAGAGACAAAATTGTTTCACGTTACGTAAATGTACTGCACCGGACCCACTTCTTTATTTTCTACAATGTCCATGATAGGCTATTTTCACCATTTAAAATTCGTCGTCTTCAGACGGGTATGAATCCGCGAAAATTGTATCTAACGGTACCACAGTACCTGCCCCTTCTACCCTTCGTCCTTCTACCCCTTGCCGCACTACTGCCCATCATCTTTTCCTGCTTCTCGTCCTTATTCTGCCTTTCGCCATTCTCCTGTCCTTCGCCATTCTCTTCCCCTAAGAACATCTACTGTCCTCCGTCTTTCTACTGTCCTTCGTCATTCTCCTACCCTTTGTCCCTCTATTGCCTTTCGTCATTTTTCTGCCTTTTGTCTTTATGCTGCCCTTCGTCCCTACTCAAATCTTCGCCATGCTATCCTTTCCCATTCTCCAGCGCTTTGTCCTTCTACTACCCTTCGTTCCTCTACTCCCCTTTGTCATTTTCCTGACTTTTGTCCTTATTCTTTCCTTCGTTGCTCTCCAAACATTCGTCATTCTCTCCCCATTTGTCTATCTCCTCTCATCCATCCTTCATCCATTCATCCTTTAAACCATTCTTTCCTCTCCTGACTTTCTTCCTTATCCTCCTATTCATCACTCTCAAACCCTTTGTCATTTTATCTTTTCTCATTCTCCTTCCTTGGTCATTCTACTAACTTTTGTCCCTCTACCGCCTTTCGTCATTTTCTTGCCCTTTGTCCTTACCCTCCCTTTCGTCCATTTCCAACCCGTCATTTTCATTCCATTCGTCCTATTCCTCTTCGTTCCTTTCCTGTCCTTCGTACTTATCCTCCCAATCGTCCCTCTCCAACGCTTCCCACTTCTCCTCTCCTTCGTCCTACTAATTTTTGTCCCTCTACTGCCTTTCGTCATTTTCTTGCCCTTTGTCCTCACCCTCCCTTTCGTCCATTTCCAACCCGTCATTTTCATTCCATTCGTCCTATTCCTCTTCGTTCCTTTCCTGTCCTTCGTACTTATCCTCCCAATCGTCCCTCTCCAACGCTTCCCCCTTCTCCTCTCCTTCGTCCTACTAATTTTCGTCCCTCTACTGCCTTTCGTCATTTTCTTGCCCTTTGTCCTCACCCTCCCTTTCGTCCATTTCCAACCCGTCATTTTCATTCCATTCGTCCTATTCCTCTTCGTTCCTTTCCTGTCCTTCGTACTTATCCTCCCAATCGTTCCCCTCCAACGCATCCCCTACTCCTCTCCTTCGACCTACTAACTTTTGTCCCTCTACTGCCTTTCGTCATTTTCTTGCCCTTTGTCCTCACTCCCCTTTCGTCCATTTCCAACCCGTCATTTTCATTCCATTCGTCCTATTCCTCTTCGTTCCTTTCCTGTCCTGCGTACTTATCCTCCCATTGGTCCCTCTCCAACGCTTCCTCATTCTCCTCTCTTTCGTCCTACTAACTTTCGTCTCTCTACTGCCTTTCGTAATTTTTCTGCACTTAGTCCTTATCCTCCCATACGTCTCCCTAAATTCCTTCTTCATTCTCCTCCCATTCGTCCTGTTTCCCCTTCGTTCCTCTCCTCCACTTCGTCTTCGTCCTTCTCCTCCCCTTCGTTCCTCTCCAGCCCTTCGTCTCTTATCTGTTCCCTGTTCTCTCCTTCATCCCTCTCCTGCGCTTCATCTTTTCTCTCCCATTTGTACCTCTCAACTTCGTTCCTCTCCTCCCATTCACACCTCCGTTCTTCTCCTCGTCATTTTCCACCCGTTCGTTAATTTCCCCTTGGTCTTTGTCTTACTATTTACAATTTCCTTTGCTTGATGTTTCCTATTTTTTCGTTCTCAACTTCATTCTTTCTTTTTAAGCTTTTCTCGTCTTCTTTTCTGCTTCTCCTTCTTTTTCCTTCTCCAGCTCTCCTTTCTCTCACTCTTCTATTCTTCCTTTCTTCATTTCGCCTTATTCTTTTTTCCTCAATTCTTCGTTTATTACCTTCCTCCTTCTCGTCGTCCTCATTCCTTTTGTTTGTTTTCTATTTTCTTTGTCCTAGTCGTTCTTCTCTTCTTCCTTTCTTGTCTTCGTCCTCTTTTCGTTTTCTATTTTGACGTGAATATGTATTTAAAATCTGACCGACATACGAGGTACCACGACGGAAACCACGATGTAATGTTTGCTGGATGATCTATTCCAACAATCTAACTTCGTGACTAATAACACGATTGAAATCAATGTGGTGTCGTTCGATGGGGTATACAATTGAATTGAAAGAGAAGAATTTGGAGGACAAATTTAAAAGGTACGCAAAACGCGTCCCTGCAAGGAGTTCGGGGCTGTAAGAAACTAAATATGTGAGCTCCAAGCCTGTTGGCCACTAGTCTCACTCCAGCTTACGATGCTCCACTGGAGGAGTTCTAGAAAATTTTGAAGGGGAAAAAACCGAAAATGGACGCAACCTCTTAGGTACCACATACGCAAGGGGACGGAAATGTGATCAAAGTGATCACGGGAGGGACGAGGAAGAAATGGTTGATGTAAATCTGCACATTGAAATGAATTGTGTCATTTCGCAGTGCAGGAGGAGTCGAGAAGACTCTGTCATCTGTTGTTAGATGACAAGGCAGGCGAAGACCGCTAGGAGAGACGCCGTGAATTCTGAATCTGCAAATTGAAAGGTTCCCTGTCCTTTCGCATTGCGACTAAATGAGTGATATCGCAAATTAAATAGGCAATTTATAGGTTCTGAACTAGGACATTACGTCATTGTTAGAAAAGGGGGAATATGGGGAAGGGCATATAGGTCCGTGGCCTATTTCTTTTATGGCTCATCCCGAAATTTGTCTTAACGCCTTAGGAAAACCACAGAATACCTTAGGCAGAATGAGTTGTCTCATAAAAGAGACTAGCCAATTTGGCTTTTAGGTAGGGGTTGATTGATTATGTCTTGAACCTTGTTGAATCGTCTCAAAGTAGAGACCAGCCATTTGGCTTTATGTTGACTCAATTACGAAGAGATAGGCAGGGATAGGTGTAATTATTAATTAAATTTAGAAACATTTCCGGGATCATGGGAATATGAGTGCAGGTCCGTGTCCCATTTATTTTAGGGCTCATCCCGACATTTGTCTTAGCTCCTTAGGAAAACCAAGGAAAAACCTTAGGCAGGATGAGGAGTATACAACTGCGATACGAGCATGAAACTGAGTTGTCGCCGCGCATGCGTGAGGCGCGGGCGGTTTCCCGCACCGCTTGGCAACCATTTTGGGAGTGGGAGAAAATTTACTCCTATATATCTCGCGACTTCGATGGGCTAGCGCCCTGATTTTAGTGTCAAACGAAAAATCTCGACTAGATCTGTCGATTGAAGCCACACGTATTGGAGTAAACCCATGGTCGTGTGTCCGACACAGCCACATCCCAATTTTTTTTCCTACGTTTTTTATCTCTATCTCAATCGTCTTTCTTCCATTCTCTTCCTTCTCATCCATCAGATAAACTTTTAGGAATTGTACTGGATCTCAAATTATCTTGGGCCCTACATATTGATTATGTTTATACTAAACTCTCAAGAGTTATTTATTTATTAAGCAAATTGAAGTCACTGGTGCCTAAAACATATGTAAGAAGTGCTTATTTTGCCTTCTGCAATAGTATAATAACCTATGGTATTTCCATATGGGGAAATAGTTCTAGTGTAGCTAATGTTCTCCTTCTACAAAAAAAAAAGCCTTACGTATTTTGACTGGTTCTGCTTATGATGTGCACTGTAAGCCACTAATCATAAATGAGGCTATTCTTACTGTTATTAATCTTTACATCTTCACCTCTTTGCTGAATGTAAAGAAAAATTTAGGAAATTATTATCACAGATCTGATCATCATAATTATAATACAAGATACAATTTTCACTTCACTGAATCTAATATTAAACTGGAAACAACTAAAAAACAATTTATGTCCATGGCAGTATCTATGTTTAATAGATTACATAAGTCTGCAGACACTGTTAACTATAACACATTTAAGAAAGTTTTAAAACGCTAGATGATTAATCATCCCTTTTATAATATTAGTGAATACTTTGAGTCCTCTGTTAATAACTTATGTTTCTAATACAATCTTATTCACTCTGTTTTGTTTGTATTATGACTATGTCCATAGTATTTGTATAATACTCATGACATTAATCTGAACTGAACTGATCTGATCTAATCTAATCATTCCCCTTATTCTCTTTCTGCTCTACTCATCGTCCGCATCTTCTTCACCTTCTTCCTCCATTTTATGTCTTTACTGAGTTTTCAAAATACTGTAGTATGTACTACGTAATGGCTGAAAGTGCGTAAAAGTTTGTGCGAACAGGCCTATCAAGAATATTAAGTATGTTTCCTCAGAAGTACACTGCCTTCATAATTTTTTACTCATTTTTTCTGTTATGTTAGGTAGGTTGCATAATTGCCACATTAAGAATAAAGCAATGAAGGCAAAGTTAGCATGAAGCATGAAGGAGTGGAGGTCAGGCTGCTGCAGGCAGATCCATTCCATAACGTTCCGTTTCTCTGGTTTATTAGTCGATCCGCGGTCGCATTACTCGATGCATCGTCGAATTCCAGCCCCTGCCATTGTTCCACCGTGGTTTGGACATGCTTCAAGAAATCTTTTCTTTTCCCTTGTTCATTCAGTCGGATCAGGCAGAATGGGGGTGGGGGTGTGGTTGCTTGACTCACTAGTATTATGATGAAAATCCATCCCCCGCTCACAATATTCTCGCAGTCTCACAATTTATATTGGAAGAATTAGAGTCTGGATGAGGGAGAATGCCTAAAGAAAATGCACAAAAGAAACTCTCGAAAAGGGAAGACAGGGAAATTTATTTTTCTGCCAATGTTCGAATCGTTTTTCTCATAATGAAGGAAGGTTGTATCTAAATCCGTACCTTAAAACGCACATATATACATATTCACAAAGTTGCTTGCAAGTTCAGCACACAACTCTGTATTCCATAAGTCCCACATTGGTATTACACCCAGGGGAAGAATGTTCATTTAGTGCAGTGTATGAAACAAAGCATGGATTGATTGTCTTATGTAAAGGTAAAATTTCGAAGTTCTTTTATTTGTTAGTCGATTTAAAAAAATTAAGTATTACATTTTCATAGTCGGTACATTACTGACATTGTCACTTCTTCTGATTATGAGAAAGTTTGTATTGTACAGGGATATCATTTTATTTTTACTTGCATTTTTATTGTACCTGCATTTCTGAATGTACTTCACTCTCACTCCTTCACTAATGTCCTTGTTCAAGTCAGACACACAAACTTACGGCCGCTGTTGCATTCGAAGTCTTCAAGCAGTGAAGTAAACACTGCAGTGTATAGTGTGTTTCATAAATATGATTGCATTTTCTATAGAAGAAAGAACCTATATTAATAATATCGTACTAAAAATTATATTCAAGAAACGATAAATGCAATTTCAGAGAATATGCTCCAAAATGTTTTTAATAATATGCTTACTGAATTGAAGGCTGCATTGTAATGAAGGGCAACCATTTTCAGCAACTTGTTTAAAAATTCACATTAGCTTATTTTGAACTGAGGTGGCTAGAAGCAAAGGAATGCTAGTGATATTTGTAATAACATGAGTTAAGTGCATCCAGTGTAAGCTAAAGTATCTAAAATTTTAGTGGCAAAGGGATATTTTAATCGCATGACACATTAAAATTTAAATAAAAATTTCACCGATTTTACGAAAGCTTAAATATTTAAACCCCATTTTCTCAAAAGTAACTTAAGTGCACTTATTGCCCTTTACTTATGATCCCCTCAATTTAAATTCACTCTCTATATTGTATGTTAACATCAATAATTAATATGCTAAATAAAGTAGACATTACATAACGAACATAGCGGCCTGAAAAGTTGAGTTTTTTTTTAATGTTACTACTCTACTGTATTTTGATAAATTCCGTAAAAGTGATAATCAAACTGAAAATCGTAATATCGTATTTCCCTACAACATAAATGGATACACTACTTTTCTCTCCTCCTATACCTAGTAAAATGATTTGTTTACATATTGTACTAGTAACATCAAACTCCTGTAATGGAAGGGGGCAACAGTGTTTCCAAGTATAGCCAGGTTAATGTTAAAAATTTTGGTAAAAATAAAGTGATGTCCCTGTATAATCATGCAGGATTTGTCCTAAATTGTAACGCTTAAGATGAAGTGTTCTTCATATATCATATCATATCATATGATATGATATGATATCATATGATATGATATGATATCATATGATATGATATGATATATGATATGATATGATATGATATGATATGATATGATATGATATGATATGATATGATATGATATGATATGATATGATATTATATATGATATGATATGATATGATATATATTTCTTCACAGCACTTCTTTACATGTAATGGTGTACCTCACATTTCTGTATCCGGTGCCACCATTAACATATTATTACAATAACACATTATTTGCAGTACACGTCTACACACATACTCCCAATTCCGCTATTTACGTTTTTTTATTACTTGGTCAATCTCCCCTTCAGTATTTCCCTACATTTCATTTGCTATTATCTATTTGATCATGAATCCTAATATATCTAATAATACAGACGTGGACAAATTATTAGACTAAAACTTTTTCTTGGAAACGTAATATAATTCGTCATATCAACTATCAGTGTAATTCACAGGGTCTCTATTGTTGTAAATATAATTGTTTACATCTTCTGGTATATTTTTCCAATGGTTAAGTATATTTTTTCTGGCTATGTTGGTACTATTGGTGTTTTAATTATATACTGCAGAAGATATTCTCCCATGGCCTGTAAGAAGACCGGACATGAACGAAATTGAAAATCTGTGATGTATACTGAAGAAGGAAGTGAATAAAAAGAGGCTTACAACAAAACATGGACTCATTTAAGCACTGTCTGATATCTGGCTAAATGATGCTGATATTCAAAGAAAGTGTCAAACTTTGGTTTCCAGCATCCCTGACAAAATCAGCGTGTTAATAAAGAGTAAGGGAATGTTCACAAAATATTAACAACCTCAATTCTCAATTTTCTCTTCATTATATCTGTGCAAAATTCATTTTTGTTCATTATTTCTACCGATAAATATAGCTTCGTTGCACATACAATTAATTTAGTCTAATAATTTGTCCACGTCTGTATATACTCCTTTCACACCCCCCTTTTCCTCTAACTACTATTCACTAAAACCTCAATTTCAATTTTTCTCTATAAATTATCATATTGAATTATTAGCCTATTTGTTGTTTGACCTTTTATTCAATTACTGTTCCCACATTCAAATGTTAGTACTAATTTTATGCTGACACTTGTTCATTTCTCTAAACCCTTTCTCACTATTATCACTCATTTCCATTTGCGCTCACTTTCACTTTCACACTATTCTGCTTACACCTAATCCATTGTCACTATTCTCACATCCTATAAATACTTATATTTTATTTTACACATCTGCTTATACACTCTCTCTCTCCCCTACACTTCTCGATCTTTTCCAGTTTCACTACACTTGCATTTTTTGATCACAACCCCACTTTTTTTTTTACACATATCAAATATCTCTGCTAAATCCTCAACTGTCGCAAATTCTGACCTTTCTTTACTGTTCGTCTCTGCCTTATTTTTGACTTTGTCTTTCTTTCTATTTATTTCTTCTTCTATTCCTCTTTTATTTTCCCCCCACGCTTTCACTTTCACATGCTAGATTTCCACTTGCACTTGCACCCTTATTCTTTACACTACTTTCTTCCCTATCACTTCCTGACTCTTGGTTTCTCTTTTTATCACCCCTCACCTTTGTTCTAGCACCCGTGTTGTTTGTTCCGTTATTGTCAGCATTCCTTCTGGAGTGCGCTAACCTTACCGCCATCGTATGGAGACTAGGAATCCGCTAACTTTGCACGATCATGTTACTGTTTTCTTCTCCTTATTGCGCCAACATCTTTACACTTCCTCGTACGTCAGTATGTGGGTTCCTGAACTCATTACTATTCACTCCTGTTACCATGTGTTGATATGCGACAATCACTTGTTCCGTCCTTGAAGTTGGGATGATTTTCTTCCACCATTCATTCTCCTTCCCTCCGCTTATGTGGCTAACGTCGACCTTCTATTGCCTTCTCGTTGTTTCCCTCTGCAGAGTAGAAATATGTCCACTGTCCTCTTTCGTTCTTCTCGTTAGTCCAAATTCTGGATGATCTTCATTCCTCAGGCAAAACTCCAGATCATGCCATTTTCCGTTCACTTTGAGTTTATCCTCGTACATTTTAGCAAAGTGACCCTCCGCCCTCGCTGCTTTCATATAAGGTAGTAGCTGTTTTCTTCTATTTCTTACTTCAAATGGCATATCTGTTTCCACTCTCACTCCCGAGCCGCAGAGCCGTCCTAGGTTATTCAGAATAGCTTCCTTTACTTTTGTAATCCTAGAGCTCAAGAAGATAGGTCTTTTGGTCCCGTTCCCTAACCTGTACGTATGGTCGACATGTTCTTCTCTCGACTCGATATTAAAGATCACTTCACATAAATTTCTCACTTTCTCAAAGGTATTCATCTCTTTTTCCCGGCCCCTTTCTTCGACCCCGAAAATTATTATGTTGTTTTTCCTCATCTTGAGATCGTAGTCACTCATCTTCTTCTTTAATTTGTAATTATCTGCCATCAACTCTTCTATCTTTTCACTGATGTTTTCTACTTTTAGTCTTAAGTTTTCTAAAGCCCGGTTCTTCATTCCTACTTCTACTTGATTCAAGCCTGCATTATTATTCCTTCCCTCTCTACTTAATTCACTTACTTTATCATTTTCTGATGTCTCTTTCTGTAACCACTGTTCCATCTTCTCTTACTGTATTCTTCCTCAGGCCAATAGCCTTTATGCTGTGTTAGGGAGTTGTGCACACGCGACTGCTCTCTCCGGCGTTCTACTGTAAACATATATCATATCATATCATATCATATCATATCATATCATATCATATCATATCATATCATATCATATCATATCATATCATATCATATCATATATCGTATCGTATCATATCATATCATATATCGTATCGTATCGTATTGTATCATATCATATATCATATCATATATCTTATAGGGCCTATCATACCACATCACATATTAAAATTATGGTTTACTTAATGGCGCTCGCAACTGCAGATGTTATATCAGCGTCGCCGGTGTGCCGGAATTTTGTCCCGTAGTTCTTTTACATGCCAGTAAATCTGCTTACACGATCCTGTCGCATTTAAACACACTTAAATGCCATTGACCTGGGCCGGGATCGAACCTGCAATATCGAGCACAGAAGGCCAGCGCTATACCGACTACGCTACCGAGGCCGACACACACATCACATATCACATACCATATCATGTCACATCACATCACATCATAACATACATCGTATCAGATAACCAGGCTTCGGTCCTGGGCACAGAAACACATAAAGTTCAGAACGCACGGGCGATAGTTTTGTGTTGGTCGAGTGGATTGGGAGATGGAGCGCGGCGTTATTTCGTGTCTCAACATGTAAACAATCCGTCATAGTACGGCATAAAATATATTTCACTCTGTACAGAAGCATTCTATATACAGTACATTCCTAGTGTAGGCAATATATGTCTACCATTAAAGTATTAAAGTGAGTTGTAACCTTCAATCAGGTGTCCCTACGCCGAAGCCTGTTACATGTACCGCAGCCAAGCAGCAACACACACAACGGTAATGCACATTACACATTCTCATTGGTGACGTTAATATTCAAATCTTAGAAAAATATTTAGACAATTTTGGCCACAAATATGTATATGGATATTCTACAGGAATTTGTTTTTAGTAAATTTTTAAATGCAGTCACTAGACAGTTATCATTATCGCGTCTTGATCATATTTTTTTAAAGTTGTACAAATTTTCTCAATTTTGATTCTGGAGTCTATTGTAGTGCAATGACAGATCATTACTGTACGTTTGCTCTCATTAACTTCATTAATAACACTACTTTTGTGCAATATGATTTATCTACATGTGTTAAAAAATAGATTATGAAAATGTGTTATCTGACATAAAAAATTAAACTTGGGATAATGTTATTAAGTGTGAGAATCCTGATATTGGTCTTGATAATTTTTATGAAATTTTGAATACGGTTATTAGTAAAAATACTACGAATAAATGTATTAAACAATCTAGTAAATATAAAAAAATAAAGCCTTGGATCACAGTTGGTATCGTGAAGTCTATACGAACTAGAGATAAACCAGCTAAGAAAGTACATAAAGAACCATTCAATACTGAACTTAAATATAAATACAAAAAATATCGAAATATTCTAACAAATGTTATAAAATACAGGAAAATTAGCTATTATTCCGAAAAACTAGAAAACAATCGAAGTGACCCTAATAAATTTTGGCAGACAATTAGAGAGACAATTAACTTAGAACCGAAAGTGAAAGACGTTATTACGGAATTGTATAATAAAGATAGTGTATTAATTATGGACAAATTTGAAATAGCTCAGGAGTTTAATAATTATTTTTCAAATATTGGCATTGGAATTGCTTCTAGTATAACAACTAGGAAGAGTGGTAATTTTTGTAATAATATGAAACAACTCCAGTCTTATATGTTTTTGTTCCCTGTAACAGAAAATGAAATAATTAAACATGTTTCCCCATTAAAAAATAACACAAGCCTTGGTGAAGATGCTACACCCTCCAAAATATTTAAACTGTTCAGTATTTTCTCGGCTAAACCGCTTGTCCATGTATTTAATTTATGCTTCTTATATGCTAAATTTCCAGCTAAATTGAAAAATGTTATAATTGTCCCTATTTTCAAATCAGGAGATAAAAAATTCATGAACAATTACCGACCAATTTCTTTACTCTCATGTATATCTAAACTCTTAGAAAAATGCATAAAAAGTCGTCTATTAAATTATTTGCACAAATACAACATACTTTCTTTAAATCAATTCGGTTTTAGGAATAAACTTGGCATAGATGATGCTATTTCATGTGTTAAAAACATAATCATATGTGAGTTAGACCGAGGGAATAAATGCTTGGGTATATTTTTGGATATTCGAAAAGCATTTGATACCGTTAACCATGATATTTTATTAGAGAAATTAAACTTGTTAGGCATTAACGGTCATGTTCTAAGTTTATATAAGTCATATTTGAATAACAGAAATCATGTAACTAAAATTGATAATGAATTTAGTTTTACTCAAAACATAAAAGTAGGGGTCCCTCAGGGCACAGTTCTTGGTCCAATTTTATTCTTGATTTATATAAATGATTTGTTATTAACTGATTTACGCAAATATAATGGGGTTATATATTCATATGCGGATGATACCGTAATTCTTTTCGGTGAAAAATCTTGGAAAGGCACTTATATTAATGTGAATAATGGATTACAGGTAATTAAAGAGTGGTTTGATTCAAACGCTCTTTCCTTAAACACATCCAAAACAACTGTTGTTCCATTTTCACTAAGGTCCAGTGGTCTTCAATCTCCTCAATCTTCCTTTAGGCTCAAAATTAAACATTCAGATTGTTCTTCTCAAAATTGTGAATGTCCCATATTGACCGAATCCTCAGAAGTTAAGTATTTAGGCATTACAATCGACCAACACTTACGATGGAACAAACATATTACATATTAATGCAATAGATTACGTAAAACAATTTATATCTTTGTTATACTTCGGTCATGTTTACCAATTAATATTTTACGTCTCATTTATTTAGCTTTATTTCAATCCATTCTCCAGTATGGAATTTTAGGGTGGGGACATGCATGTATTTCTAATCTCACTCCACTAATACTTATTCAGAAAATAATTATTAAAATATGCCTTAATAAACCAATTGATTACTCATCTGAGCTTTTGTTTACTGATTTTAATGTTTTGAAAATTAAACAGATTTATTATATTGCGTTATTAATCTTCATACATAAAAATCGTAATAAATTGAAATTGTATCATCATAAATATGGAACTGAAAGATCCGATTTTATACGACTAGAGGAACCAAATTGTTTCATAAGCACAGCTCTGAGCCATGGTACCTACTTTGGTCCAAGGTTATACAATAAAATAATTGATAAAAACCAAATTTGGAAAATTTTAATATCAGAAATTAAAAAAAAATAACGTTAGGAATTTAATTTTTAAAGAATATACATTGATTTAATATGTATATATATTTGTATGACTTAAATTGTTAAAATTGGAATTGTATTTTTAAATTTTATTTATTCCTGTAATTTTTTTTCTTGACCCAGTTTGTGTCAAATAATTATCTTTGTGTTTACTTTTGTGTTTAGATATCTCCCTGAGCACGAGATTTTTTACTCCTTCAGGGAAGAACTAAGATTGTATTTTTGTCCATGTTATTTTATTAACAATAAACAATTAACATTACTGACCCACCTGTGCTGTTAGTCACCCCACACGGGTCATGACGTCATTTATACTCCGTGTACTCTACACCTCATACTGGTTAATCTGTGTCCCTAGGCCGAAGCCTGCATATAACACATCATGTCATTTACGTCCTCATATCATATATATCACGTCATATGTCATATAGCCTATATCAAATCATATCGTATCATATCGTATCATATCGTATCGTATCATATCATATCATATCATGTCATGTCATGTCATGTCATGTCATCATATCATATCATATATCATATCATGTCATATCATATCATATCATATCATATCATATCATATCATATCATATCATATCATATCTTATCATATCATATCATATCATATCATATCATATCATATCATATCATATCATATATATATCATATCATATCATATCATATATCATATCATATCATATCATATCATATCATATCATATCATATCATATCATATCATATCATATCATATCATAATTATATATCATATATTGTCTCTTAGCGGCACATTACTTTTATACGGGACTACAGACCTAAATCACCGCCATTCACCGACGATTAGTTTCCCTCCCGTGCGAGAAGCCGGTCGCATTTGCCCATAAAACACGCGAGCTACGACCGGTCATGATGCCGGTAAGTTATGTATGCCGCGCTCTGTATATTTCCACAAAAGAAAGAAATCTGAGAGAGGAAGTGACTGAAAATTTTTTTGCTTGGAGTCCTCTAATTTAGGGGCAGGGTAATTGTAGATAATACAAATAGATAGGTTTGCATACACAGTTTTACCTTTTCTTAGACAGAAACCGCAATAATTTATAGTTGTTTTAATTGTCTTTGGCAGGGCTCGAACATCGAAAACTTGACTCCAATGGCAAACATATGAACCAAAATCAGAGAGATCAGTATTATTTGCAGTTAATCGTCTGTCACCTTAATAAAATTCATGGAACTTTTAAATAGAATGTGAGCCCATTTCCAAACTGCGTAGCGGTGGCGAGGTCATTACGTATGATTGCAATTATCGATTGTAATATTTTTCGTCATAATTTTATGTAGGCCTGCTCCTGAACCAGCTCTTCCAGAAGTAATTGAAATTGGATCAGGATTAACAACGTGAAAATATCCTCCCCTTCCTGCATCCCTCTCATCCTCATTTCCAGCGTAAACCGATTTCGGGGGGAAAAATAAAGCGGAACTGTAACAACCCTGAAAATTTTCGTAGCAGAGTCGCCATTTCGATCATGTCGGGAGATCTATTAAATTAAAATGCGATACGTTACAACTTCATAATCATTTTACAAAAATATTATGCATTATCTTTGTTATATTAAGAACTATTATTCATGCCGTATAAATTCCATAATCCGTAAATAATTTTTGCATTTTAAATTAAACAGGTAACTTAATATTTGATTACGAAACAGATTAGTGACAAGTAACCCCAATGCAAGTGATAATACTGGATAGTATTTTATTAGGGATAAGTAGTATCAGTATCAGTGATAACGTGGACATCGGGATTTAGGCTAAGTGGCTATTTCTTTCTATAGAGATAAACTGAAATTAGTTAAATATCTTCACCTTTTATATGAGGTGGGATATGATGCTAGGGACTTAATTAATTTTGATCAGGTTAGGGACAGATGGTGGGCTTATGTGAGGGCGGAAATGAACCTTCGGGTTCTTTAAAAGCCGTGTGTTAAGTATTCTGATATTAACTGATTAAAGCGTTGGGCCGAATAACGGTCTACGTTACAATTTTTCAAAATCGAGTTTTTAATGAAATAATGCTGTGTATAGTCTTGCACAGCTGTCACAAAAATTGGTTTTCAATATCTGTATCATAGGCGCTTCTACACGAGTTACAACCATGAATTTCTTGGTTGGAACAACGGTCTATGTCACTAGTACTTCTAGCGTATCCAGTTGTTTACATCGTATCGGGAGTTATTTTACGGGAGTTTGTTCTCTTTACGAATATTGGGTACTTGAACTGTGTATCAGATTTCGGTTGATCTAATATGTAAAATGGACGACTGCAAGACAGTGACGATTTCTACGGTAGATATTGATTGGCTAAATAAATCTAAAAACAAAAAAATATCCGACAAATTAATATTAATACGTGGAAAGATGCGTCACGAAAGTCGCTGAGAAATAGTGATCTTGAATAGGCCTATACAACAAGGAAGACGAAGTCGCAAGTTAGTGCGAAAGATGCCCCAAGTAAGGTAAGTTCCTGTCTGGTATTTTTGCAGTAGGCTATTTTATTAGTTGTATTTTAATGTACACTTTACCTAGTGTTAGTGTTCTATGTTGTGTTTTGCCACTATAGTTTATCTTAGAATTTTATCAAGGTATTTCGTTTCAGGAACAGATTTGTGGAAATTCTTGTAAGTATATATGCTCACAATTTGCTCTTGATGTCAGAAAAGACCTGCTTAAATGTATTAAGGCTGGTTCACAATAAACCGGGAACGGAAACGACAACCAGAAAACGGAAATAATGTTAAACTAAATGTATTTAAATGGGAGCATTCACAATTAACTATTGTGAATGCCCACATTCAAAAACTCATATTTTAACATTATTTCCGTTCTCGTTCTCGTTGTCGTTTCCGTTCCCGGTTTATTGTGAACCAGCCTTTACTCTCTTACAGTTAGCATTTGAAAACTGTGATTGTTATTGTTTTCACTATTAATACAATTTATACATAACAGAGAAGCCATCTGTTGGGATGAATATTGAATATTCGGGACAGGGTTTCAAATTCCATCCCGAAACAATTTCTCAACTATAATATTTAATTCTATTTTTCATTTGTTATCGTAACAACTTTCTTTAATTTAATTGTCTCTACATCTCAATACTGCAGTTATTTTATAATAATAGTATTGTTATTTGAACAATAGATTATTGTACTATGTTTATTCATAATATGACATTGAGTGTAATTTTAATAAATTACATGGTGTTAATTCATATTAATATATAGCATTTAAAAAAATTGTCAATCATTTTGTTCATAATTTAACCTTGTTATTGGTTTTCTATATTTCTAAATATTCTGATTGTATAAATCTGTTTACTGTCTGTATTCCACAGTAGCATTTCTGTGGAGTTAAAAATGTTACAAACATCTATGATGTTTAATATTACTTTCAATAACATACAAACGTATACTTTGCTTAGTGTACAAAACATATTGATGGAATAACGGTCTATGTTGATAGTCTGATAGTATTTATGAGAGGAATTACGGTGTAACAGTTTTGTTTCTCCTGCACAATTAGAATTACCCCCAAACTAAATTCAGCATGTTTTGCTATTAGATCTATGCAAAAGATAGTAAATATCAATACCTTAAAAACAATATACTTTGCATACTTCCACTCGGCAATGAGTTTTGGAATAATATTCTGGGGAAATTCCACAGATAGTAACAGTATATTCCTGCTACAAAAAGAGTAATTAGAATAATAGTAGGTGCCAATTCTAGGGAATCGTGTAGGACTATTTTCAAAGCACTACAAATAATGCCCATGGCTTGTCAGTATATTTTATCATTAATAATCTTCCTCGTATGTAATCGTGAAAACTTTGTAACTAATTCAACAGTTCATAGCATAAATATACGTAAAAAATATGACATTCATACTCCAGCGGCAAGTCCATCGTGCTATCAAAAAGGAGTACGTTATATGGCAATAAATTGTTTAATATCCTCCCTATCGATATAAAAAAATGAAACTCAAAACATGAGATTATTTAGGGCCAAATTAAAGAAGTACCTAATTTCTCACGCCTTCTATTCTGTAGGTGAATTCATGGCATTCAATAACACTTCATGAAATTGATACTAAAACTTTGTGTTGTAATATTAGTTTATATTGTAAACCTCGTCTGTATATATTTCATCTAGATTGTGACTATAAATTAAGACTTTATAATAGTATTAAGTTTTTTGGCTTGTTCCATATTCTAGCTGTGAAGCAATGTATAAATGCCATGGAATGTTAATAAATAAAATAGAATAGAAGATTGTAACATAGACCGTTATTCGGCCCAACGCTTCAATTATAGGCAGAGGTAAATTCATTCTTTCAAAACATCAAGAAATGTCATAGCAATGTCAGAAAATGAAATGTGCAAGGTAATGTATTGGTACATTAGCTGACGTATAGTTCCTTTTCTCTCTTTTTTATTAGGCCTACATTTAATTTTATAAACTAAAATATTTTTATAATATATTACATTTACTTCGGTAGCTTTTGTTTCTCTTTTTTAGCAAATCTGTCTGCCATTACGAAGCACCCCGTCGACCTCTTAATGTACCCAAGATAGAGAATCATTTTCATTTCCTGTAGCTTTTTCTTTTAACACACGCTGATGAACGTACGGACCAATCTTTCCTTGCGGTGCTTACGTTCATTGGAGAGGTTTGCTTTGAAACGTGGCATAGTTGTATCCTATCTCTTTCTAAGGCTGCCTTATATTCAAATTTCAACTGGAATAGGATATCTATTCACTAAACACGTATTAATTAAAACTTCTGTAAAGCATTGCTCACGAATGCTTCCACGGTTGTGAAACTTGTGCACTCAAATAGAGTACAAAGGGAAAGAACCGGTGTCTTGAATATGATACTTTCTCATTGTATGTCTCAAGCGTTAAAGAAATCAGTTCTTTTATATGAGATTACAAATTACATTAATGCTCATAGTTCGTTTTCTTAAATTGCCATTGGAATGGCATACACAATTATTAGTCTACCTAAATAACAAGACAAACTTTTATTTTTCGCATTTCTCAGAAAAATATTTTCCATAACAATAAAAACGGAAATGTTAATGAGCTTATGTCGGAATGTGCTATGAAACCACGTTCATAGTTATGTATTCACAAAGTAGACGAATACAATCTGCACCTAAATGTTTGCCCCGATTCTTAATACAGGGTGTTTAAAAATATGGGGCATAATTTCAGGTATGTATTTCCCACATGTAGACAATCAAAATAGTTCATTACAACATGTGTCCAGAAATGCCTCATTTCCGAGTTATGGCCTTCACAACATTGAAATTCACCGGAATGTTTTTCTTTCCGCAGGTCGTTGCCGTCAAAGGAGACATTAAGAGGGCGCTCTGACAGTTCATTCCGAGGCGAAGGTTACATTCAGTGTTGTGTAGGCGTTAGACTGTGCGACATGTATTCAAATCAAGAGCTGGTAGAGATACACTTCATGTACGGTAAGGCGGACGGCAATGCTGCGCTGGCTCGTCGTTTGTACCAAGAGAGGTACCCACAGCGACAATGTCCAGATCGGAAGACATTTGTACGTCTTCATTACCGTCTGTGCGAGTATGGAAAATTTAACTCTCCTGGTTTGGGAAGGGGACGACCAAGATCTACAACTCCAGAAGTACAGGAGGAGATTCTGGAGGCTGTGAACATGACTCCTTCTATCAGCACACGAAGGGTAGCGTTGCAAATCAATGTTCCTCATACGACTGTCTGAGACTGTTGAAAGAGTATCAATTGTATCCTTATCATTTGCAACGTATTTGAATCGAATTATGGCATGTTCTGAGGACATACGCAATACTCCTGGAGTTTGTGATCGTGTTCGCAGGTCAATGAGACATCGATGTGAGGTCTGTATTCAAGCAGGAGGTGGACATTTTGAACATCTTCTGTAATGACAACGACCTGCGGAAAGAAAAACGTTCCGGTGAATTTCAATGTTGTGAAGGCCATAACTCGGAAATGAAGCATTTCCAGACACATGTTGTAATGAACTATTTTGATTATCTACATGTGGGAAATACATGCCTGAAATTATGCCCCGTATTTTTTAAACACCCTGTATATACAGGGAGTCCCATTTATCTTGTGTACCTATTATAACTTCTTCGTTTGGATAGGTATTGGAATTCTTGTTTTTGATCGTTATGTTAGAACGAGTAGCTAACATGAACGTGGAGATTTGGTGCATGCAACTACATTATGGTAAAAGATACACGTGACGTCATCAATTTTTCAAATGGCACTACATACTTTAATCATGTTACATTGATTACACACATTAAGACGAGTTAAAAAATGTATCACAATGTCACCTTCCTACTCAATAACAACAACAAAATGCAATATGAATGCCATCTCAATGGCAGTACGAATTTTTAAGAGCCTCCATATGGATATAAAAATTAAACTCAAAACATCTGATTATTTAGGGCCAAATTAAAGAAGTATCTAATTTCTCACGCCTTCTATTCTGTACGTGAATTTATGAGAGTCAACAACACTGCATGACTATTTCTGTCTTGTATTAAGTATGGATACTAAAATCTTATGTTGTACTAGCAAATTGTAAAACCCTTCTGTATATATTTCAACTAGACTGTGACTATAATTAAGACTGTGTAGTCATATTACATTTTTTTGACATGTTCCATATTGAAGTTGTGAAGCGATGCACGAGTATCATGGAACGTAAATAAATACAATACAGACAGATTCACGTCCGTATCTCTGTAGAAAGAAATAAAATTGCGTCATAAAATTAAATATCAAAGCTCTGACACACAGATATCTCGCTTCGAATAGAAATAAGACGTGTTATATTTATTTACCTATATATTATTTCTTTGGTCGGCGGAAAAAGGCACATCAGTAAAAAAAAAAAAAATGAATTTTTCAGGAGAGATATATTTTTTTAATTTACTCTTAACTGAGTATAAGTACAATAATGAAATGCGCGTATGTTGGTTAAAATAAGACTCCTTTCAATTGAAAATAGCTACAAGAAATTTTATTATTTCACGAATTAGAAAAAATACTTGACTTATGTGATTAGGCACAACAGAAAAATCGACTTTTTTTTTACTTGTGTGCCTTTTCCCGCCGACCAAAGATTTGTTCCCAATTTTTTTCGTTCTGTACACTAATTTCGAAAGCTAAAGAACTTAGGTTAGGATATCAGAAAAACAATTTATTTGGCACCAAATCAATCACTGAACCAAGCAACTACAAAGGTAAACGATAAATCAATTAAAGCAAGCAACCAAGATATCAAACAAGCAATCTTAGAAATAGGAAACTTAACCACTACGCCATCACTGAATCCACAACGATCCTATGAGTAAGTTAGCCATCAAACCTACCAAAAAAACAAGATAACCTTCCAATCAACAAAACCACTAGCAAAATAATCAAATAAGAAACCAAGCAATTATCCATTAAACCACTTAAACCAGGGGTCGTCAGCACAGAGCACGCTGGGGCTAGCCTCTCTTACCCGCGGAAAACGCAGTGCACTATAGTGCTCTCGTAGCTGCTAGCGGGCATGCTCTCTCTCTCTCTCTCTCCCTGTTGCACGACAGTGCACACGGGACGGCACCGCGTACCCATTGCACATTTCAGCGAATGCTGACGACCACTGACTTAAATAAAAAAATTAGAATTTGATCAGCTACTTAACAGAACAGTGAATACATCAATAAAGCATATAATGAAGCCACCAAATCAATAAGCAATCAGTTTTTTAACCTAACAACTTACCTATTAATCAATGAATCAGCAGTTGTTAAATCACTAAGCTATTATGAAATCAGTCATTCATGCAATGAAATAACCATCTAATTACGTAACAAAAAAAAAAAAGGCACAGATCAAGACATTAACCAAAATGTTAACAGACGAAATTAAACCAACAGAAAAATCAATGAACCACTCGAACATTCTATCAATAAAAAAAAATCGATCATTGAAAAAGCAATAGAGAAAATAACAGACTAACCAAGCAAGTTTCGTTTGCTTTGGCTTCATCATGAAAAGAGAATGTTTCTGTTGATACTAATATCCGTATCACACAATCAGACATAGTCATTATAATCTTGAAAATACAAGACCCTGTGAAATAGCCTATAACATGCTAATCCGAGATACGGTCGTAAACCTATGAAATAAATTAATAAAGAAACGTTGAACACAATCACAAAAGGCTTTGCGTAGTGATTTTTCTTCATACCGAAATCAATTTCATTGTGGCAAAACTTAATTTTATACACAGTAAGTAATTAAAAAAACAATTACGATGCATGGCACTTAAATGCTGTGTGCCACACGGAGAGCCTTGAGGTAATTAATATTTATTGCTCACTGTATTTATCAATTAGTTACGTATTAAAATATTCCCGTGACCAATAACGCAGTGCCGCATTTTCTGGTCACCTTGAGACGTACTCCCCTGTGGTTAATTTACTAAGTGCACGATCATTGCCGCACAGTTACTGTTTAATTGCTATTTCACGATATTTTGTCATCGTTTAGTGACCGTCCGTACGCCGCCGTAATGTCGCAGTTACGTCTGCAAAACGTCTCTTCAGATATGGAATGGAGGAATAGTAAGTTACTCATTTGTTAGCAGTGACAACCGACTGAATAAATCGAAGACAGCTATCGACGTACAACAGAAGAAATGGAGTTAGATTCAGGCGAGCTTCAAATTCCATTAAGCTGACAAGCAAACATTCTGATGGGGAAAAATAAAAAAGTTACATTCTTTTCTTCCACCATGTTAATAATGTCAAAAGAAGTGCTTGTACAAATTTTGGCCACTCGACAGCAATTACGAGGGCCGTAAAAATAAGTTCTCCAGGGGCCGTTAAGAGAAAGAAAATAAAATTTCATTGGAAAAATTTATTGGAACAGACACAGCATTTGTTGAGCTTTTTTCAACATATTCCTCACTAGAATTGAGACATTTGTCATATCATGGGATCGACAGAGAGGTGCAAACGGCTGTCAAACGCTGGTTCCGATCCCAAGAGGCTGACTTTTGCGACACAAGGGTACAAAATTTATCCCATGGTATGACAAATGTTTCAATTCCAGTGGAGGTTATGTTGACAAATAGCGCAACAATTGCTGTATCTGTTTCAATAAACCTTTCCATAAATTTGTGCTCTTTTTTTTGTAAACGACTCCAGGGAAAGTCACTTTCTGGACAGCCTCGTAATTGCGGTCGAGTGGCCAAAATTTGTACAAACTTGTTTCGACATTATTAACATGGTGGAAGAAAAAAATTAACTTTTTTATCTGTCCCATCAGAATATTTGCTTGTACATGATTGGGTTTCTCCCGAGGTTTTCCATAACAGTAAAGCGAATGCCAGGTAATCGCATATCACATCAACAGATTCTTCTCGTCACCATTACCATCGATGATAAATGATCTAGTCTTAAAAAACGACTAAAAATAAAGATGTCTAATGGAACAAAGACAGGATTGTTTGTGTTATAATTAGAGTCCGGGTTCATATGCACTGAAAGTTAATATTGTAAGACGGTATAGTTTACAAACACAGAAGTCATACCCCCACTCCTTCAGATGTCATTTTTGTCATTCAATATTTCTCTTTTGATACTGTTAACAAATTAAATACAATCGACCTATTAAAATAAAAACGAACAACCTAGTTCACTGGCTCACAGCACACTTTTGGGATATCTAAAAAGAGTTTCGCATGGGACGGAATTAAAGGATGGATCAATGAACAACAGGTAAAGTTCTTGAAAAATAGTCCTGGACACGGACACTAGAAACTGTTCATCGAGTAGTATGATCGAAAAAAACTGAAGGGCTTTGAACACTAGACGTTAATGAGATGGCGGTAATAAAATAGATTTTCACAGCGGATATTGCCATGAAGAAGGAGCTAATAATATAAGCATGTATGAGGAAATCATAATTACAGATTATGCAGTAAGGAAGTGTGAAATGAACATATCTTCTGTGACTGTGACAGCATTTAACATTTATGTGTCATAAAATTTGATTAGAGCATGGAGTGCGATCTTCGTTCACGTCAAATGAGATGACCAACAGGATTACTGCTTCGGTATGTGAAATTACCTGCACCCACGCCAGTCGAGGGCACCCAGTATATGAGTCCTTCTGGGATGAGGAATAATAGCAATGCTAGTCGAAGGATTCACTGTTAGTGAGGTTTGATAGTACACCAGAGATGGTGACACCCAATTGGGTACAATATGATGATTTGCATTATTTGGTCACCCTTATGGAGCTACCTTTTCCATATCTGTTGTATTTTCGTGGCTGAAAATCCAGGTATTAAACGGTGGTCTATAAAGTTTTGTTGCTATTACACTTGCCACTAGAACCCATTAAAGTCAATTTTTTTTTCACTAAAAACGTTTTACATAATATGCCTTGAACGTCATTTTGGCCATAACTTTTTAAGGAGTAAATCCATTTTCATGAATCAAGGATTTATCAGTTAATCGTCTATTATTCTATCGTAATATAAGGAAAGAAAACAAATGATATAGTAATACATCTTCAAATTTTCAAACTGAGCTGTATCTACCTGCCCTGTCAACATCCAGGCATGCCGGTACTTTATTTTATTTAACCTGGCCCATCCCATCCAAATCTAGCGGCGTGATAGTGCATCGCAGCGGGCCTTACTGATCTTTGCAAACATGTCCCCGACAGTGAGGTAGAGGCTACCATAGTTCCGAGACAAGCTCGGCTCGGTTCTAAATTTGGCCTTGTTCTTCTCGTTGGCTCATATATAATTACATTGACAACTAGCGTGCCAAAAATATCTGCAGAAATTAATAATACACAACTGATTAAAAATTACCTTTAACGCAGAAATTAAATTGCAATATGTTAATTTACTGTATTTTATTTTTCATGTTCCACTTTTTGAAGAATGGGCACTAATGAGTTACACTGTTAGTTTTTAAGGCCCGCACTCGATAGACGACAATGGGGTTTTAAGGACGATAAAATATTCTTAGCATGGGTTCCATAGGAAGTGGCGAAGCTTCAGGGAAGGCAGGGTAAGCTGAGCTTTCCCAAACATTTTCGAAGAAGGGACAAGATCAATCCAGAATTTAGTTAATTAAAAACAGGAGCGTTTCCGCGATTCGTTGACCTTTTAGCTACGTAAAGCACGGCCTAGATCACCATGCCTTCAGCCCAGCTTACCCAAAATTTTTGTCACGCTTCGCTGGCACAATTGAGTGGACTGTATCACAGATTAAGGAAGCGAAAAATCTTGTACACAATAAGGAAGGCAAGGGGCAAAATTTAGCTCCTATCCATCGTTCGTGTCAAAAACTCTGGATACAATATAATGCACCCGTTTGGATAAGGAGAAGACTGGTTAAACTCTGAGATACATAAATATACTGATAATAAATTTAACGATAGATTAACTTTTCTGAAAAATAAAAGTATTTTCCAAAGAAATACCAAAAAATGGAGCACTGCATTTTTAGAGTGATAGAAAATTAGCACGGATTCTCCAGGAAGAGAAGTAACAGAGAGGATTTCTTGGACTGTTTCGTAGATTTAAGGAGTGAAAAGTTCTCCTAACGATTGGAAAGGCCAGAGGCAAAGTTTAGCAACATTCATTTTCCAAAACAAAATTCTAGACATAACACAATAGGCCCGTTTTGATAAGCACTTGGGTTCATCTTTCCTTCTAGCTTTTATCCATCCACCCATTCTTCCACAGGAATTCCACTCATATTAACCTTGTCTCCATGGGGTTTTACATAATATGTTAACTAAAGCCTGACAGCGATTTCCGTCAGTTTCCTCCGTCATAAATCTACCGGTACCAACATGTCACAGTGCGATCAAAGAATATAAGCGTAATATTTTGTGATCCACAAACTTTGGAATAATTTTACTGGCAGTAATGCATGTAAGAACTACTCTGCTATACTAATTCTATGTCTTCAAAATGTAAATTTCATAAGTTACTATTAACGCTCATACACAACAGTTTTAAAATAAAAGTAATGGAAACAAACATATACTGCAACGGTTGAGAGTGTAACATGTAAGGTGAAATGGGATATGAGGGTGAGAGATGGGAGGCAGAAGGGATTCAATAAAATTCTCAAGCGACAATAGCTATAAAGAGTGATTAATATTCGAATGTAATGGTTGCGGGCGTTCTTATGAAATTCATATTATGGACAGCAGTTTTATAAAATCTTTTACCCTTATTTGTTTTCTCATTTTGGTATGTAACCTAGCTATATATTTTAATAACAGAGCAAATATGAACGTGGTTATTTCCTCAAATTTTTTGTTTCAAACGACAGAAATAGCGAAGTAAAAATACATAACTGTAATGTTTTTTACGTTACACTGTGTTGCTTATTGAAAGTTTCTTTATATTTCCTCAAAAATATTGTATGTTTGTTAGGAACGGAGATGGCTGTGACTTGACGAGCATTTTTCCATGGCATGTACCTTACAGCATAGGCCCATATCTATACTGCCTTCCATGTCTGACAGGCGACGTAAACATTGCCGGGAGATAAAGCGAGAAAGATAGGGTACATGGGAAAAACGAACAATGTCACATTTCCATTAAGGGTAAGATAATGATCTATTCAGTATATTACTACAAAATTTATTGGTGTTTCTACTTGAAATGAAGGGAATGATGAGTGTATCCGTGGTTTTAATTCTCCTTTACCACTTTTGGTAAAAATAACACTAAAGTTTGTAGTAATATAGTGAATGAGATAACAACATCAGCCTTAAAGGAAATGTGACATTGTTCGTTTTTCAAGTGTACTCTTCAATTGCTATTCAACCAATGGAAGTGGTCATGTTCCAGGCTTGTCTTGAATTTGGATGGAGGTAGAACACTTTAGACCGCCCAACTTCAAGATAAGCCTGGAATGTTGTTATTGTGCAGTAAACTGTTCGAAGACAAGTCTGAACCTCACAAGTGATACCAAGAAGGCGCCATTTATGAAGCAACTAGGCCGGGAAATAATGGGGTAGGGTGGCCAGTTACTTTCCCCCTCCATTACATACATCACCGATTAGCTACAGATTACACTAGTCAGACTTGAGATGCGTACAAACAATTGTTCTTCCTCTGACATACATCGTCAAGTGAGATGTACTTCCTGATAATAGATGTAGGCCTACATATGAGCCGTTCAGAGCAGAAGCGGTGTAAATCAAAAATGGGTAATAAGGGTTAAGGTGAACATTCTGTAAAATACAGCGCAAAGTAGCAATTAATATTCAATTGATTTAAACTATTAGTAGTCAGTGGATAGCAAGAAGGTCATATTAATTGCTACTTTGCGCTGTATTTTACAGAATTTTTACTTTAAACCTCATTACCCAATTTTGACTTACGCCACTTTTGCTCTGAACGCCTCATATCAGCCAGAACTTTAATCAGAGGATAGCCTGGAATGTGACGTTTGAAATTGATTATAGGGTAAACTAGGGTCTGTTGGACAGTCGGGCATGTTGGACACTCCGTACTTTAACGTGTTACTACGCCACTTGTGGGCACCACATTCTGCTAGAAGTCAATGACAGAAGTAGCCCCACTCTTGGCTACTTCCGTCATTGACTTGTAGCTGAATGTGGTGCCCACAAGTGGCGTGGTAACACGTTAAAGTACGCAGTGTCCAACATGCCCTAATGTCCAACAGATCCTAGTTTACCCTATAACAATTTATTATCCCTCTTCCTTTGTTTGCCGGAAATGTTTAGGTCGCCTGTCAGATATTATGGAACGCAGTATAGTCTTCCTAGTAAAGGTGTAATTCTTAGATACAGACTCTTGGACTTAAGTGAAAAGTTGCACATTGCCAGATGCAATTCTGACGGTCTCAAAGTGTTTGAACATCTTCAATTTTACTACAAACTGGTGATTGTGAATGTGTGACGTACGATAAGGTGTTAATGCATTGGATTATGTCTTTTTCAATTTCGCATTAGTGTAAGTATTGTGATAGGCATAATAAAAGTGTATTGAAACTTTCTCGGAAATACATGTTTTCAGCAGTGCTAATGTCTAAATCTTCATAATCCGAGGCTACAGTACTTAATTTCATTTAGGCATGTCCTAGGAATAAAAGTTCAAGGAAGTAAACTACAAACGGCAATATAAACCATAACAAGATACACAGACTGAATTGCTGCAAGAAGAGAGAGAGAATTTTGTTTAGCTTTTTGTTTTATTTTAAATAAACATTTATTTACTCTTACTAAAAATTACAACATTTCATGCAGCCATATTATTTAGTGTTAAATTTACACATAAATCTTGAATATGAACAGAATCTCTATCAGGCCGCTAAATATAACGCTGTACATAGAGAAGGAGACAGATGGCATGCTCCAAACTGTATTTTTATACAACCATTCTTAAAAGTAGATAATTTATTAACGGTAGGCAAGCGTGTTATAAACTGATCATTATGCAGTAGCGTACGAAAAGTAACTTACTTTTAACACTAGTGCGAAAAACCTTCAACTGTTTGCGTCGATGGTAGCAACCGCAATCGATCAATAAAACAATTCAAGCAATGCCAGGCCTGATTTAAAAAATATTAGTTTTTGGTTAATAAACGTACGCAAATTTAACAAGTTGCTTCAACAAATATTTCATTTGTAACAATATGAAACAATCAAGAATAAAATGCAATTATAAAAAGTTAGGCCGCCCCAGGTTTGAAGAGAGGAACTCTCGATCTACATTCAAATGCTCCACCACCACCGCTATCTTTTAATGTGAATACTACACTTTTACTACGTCACACTATTTTTTATCCATAAAACGGTACGAAAAGATGAGTTTCAACCAATCATGTCTGTCTATCCTTACAATTTTATCACTTCCCAAGCATTTGTTTATTTTTATCACTTCCCTAGCGTTTGTTTTTATCACTTCCCTAGGATTTGTTTCTTTGTTTGCCAACATTTTAAACTGCAAATTCTTTACGGTACTATAAAACATGCTTCACGATCGTCATTTCTTTCCCGCATAGATACTGAACTGAAAATGGCAGCTCCGTTCAAACGTTTTGGTGAAGCTAACATTAGTGAAATATAATTTTAGTAAGTCAATTAATACCTATTTTATTGTATTAGAGTACTTTATTTCTCCCAATCTTTTTATACTTTCTTTTAATCGTGTAACAGTCAATTTATTAAATCCCACCCGAGTTTTGATTTTCTCTAGATAAATCAAAACCTCTAGTGAGATTACTGTTGATACAATTTCACTATTATAAAGAGGGGGAATACAATAGTGAAGAAGTTTGGGAATTTTCCCTATACCAGTAAGAATGATCTGCTGTCTAGAAATACTGTACTACACGTTTGTTAAAAATGATTTTATTTTGCTCCCATGTTATTTCTATATTCGACATATGGTCTCGTTTCACAAAAATTCCTATTCACAAGGTAAAATGTAATTTTTAACATTTGTATCGTAATGAGCTAATTTCGGTAAAGGGAATACTATTTTTTTTTTTTTTGCAAAATTGTGATGGGATCGCTATTTTATTTTTACACTTCGTTTACAGTAATGGGAAATTAAAATTATAAATTAAATAAAACTCTAAGTTTATTGCGTTTCTTATGCACAGTTATATCAAATTTGTATCATTGTTCGTGACAAAAAAAAACCTCTTTTTTTCTAAGCATATACCAATTTAGTAATTTATTCCATGTACTCTGTGAATTATTTATGTATGTGAAATTCAAAAACTTCTTCCGTGACCAACTCTTTAGAAATTCTTACTCGGAACAGTAGCTTGGACTTCCTCCCTTAGGACCTTAGAGTTAGTTAGTGGGGTTTAAAAAAAGGGCGCGTCAGCTAATATGGCTATTTGCGACCTTAGAGGGGCCTTAGAACTCGGGACCTTACAGAAAACACTTATAAGAAATTGCGTGTTTATAAACAAATTACACAAACCTATCAAACGTGGCTTGTTCTGTGTGGAGTTGATTATAATCTTATTCAACATGGTGGAAAATTGTAATATATCACAATTCAGAGTCAATCAACGAATCAATCACTCATACTTAATCGCAATTTAAGTACTGTCAATACACATTAAAATTCCATTTTCACGTCAACGTGTCACAATGTAATATAACTAATTCATATATATTTTTTTTACTGAAATTGATTGATTAATTCAAAACTATATGAGGCACTGTTTTATATTATGAATATGCTACATTTGAGAACAATCATCACGACTCAATTATATGAATAATAGAAGAGGTCAAATTATATTTATGGAACAATGGTTACCAAATTCCATCCCATGTATATGTAAAGCGAAGCGTTTTAATATGAAACACTTATTAAAATATATCGAGCTGACGTATTAAGGCATTACTCTGTTTTTATTTATATTCTGAAAGCAACTACTCTTTCGACTCTACCAGACAGTCTGTCGTAAAAAAGTTTAAAAATACTATACATTTTGTAGAAACGAGGATAAGAATAAAGTGTTTACTTTCAATCGTGTTAGCAAAAGATATCCGGAAAAATAACAAAGAGAAAGTGCATTGCGGTTTTAAGTTCAGGGATTTAGATACAATTAAATTATGATATCATTACTGACATAAAACTGAACCATTTTTAACTACTACAGACAGCATGAACTTCTGTTATTGTTTCAGATAACAGTGTTATACTAGAATATCCATACTTTCTGTTCCATTTAATTCATATTGAAGTTTACATTTCTCTCCTTTAACGAAGCTCCCCAGTTATTTATACAATTTTTCTCGTTCTATACAACTGAAACAGGAGTTATTTTCTATCATTCTTATTGGTATTATGTATAATAGTATAGGTATATGGATCTATTTTAATACAACGTGAATCCTGTACATTTGATTAATAGTATCTAAGCACATAAAACTTGGATTCGAATATAAATTATTTTTACAGTTTAAATAAATAAATAAATAAATAAATAAATAAATAAATAAATAATGCATATATGCAGCACATATAATTTGATCTTAAGCAAAATACAAAGCTCTGTGAAAGAAACATCTGAAGAAAAAACACAGATTGTACCCTAGAGTGTGAAGTAGGCCTATTCTGTGCAGGAGTGTAGAATGAGAATGGTACATTTCTTACATAGAACACTAAAAAGAATCAAATAATTCCTCCATTCATCCATTCACAGAGTTCAAGTTACAGGACAGAAATATATTCTTGCGACACCGAGTCGCAAGTTCTCATACCAGGGCTGTTTCGATACCAAAGTAGGCTATAATTTTTTTTATCGGTTTTTAATTAGTCTGCAAGAGAAGAAAGAGAGAAGTAAATAAATCAAACAAAGAAAAAAATTTAAGTGCATATATTAAAGATAGAAAAGAAGTGTAGATTACTGTTGAAAGAGTACAAGAGAAGCTAAACCGGAGGAAAGGAATCACCAAGAAAGAAAGACGGAGATGAAAACAAACAGTCGAAAAGAAAGGAAGAAAAAAAGAAAAAGGAAAGAAAGTAATGAAGAGAAAGACAAAGAGAAAAGGGAAAGAAGATTGCGAACATAAATAGGAAAGAAAGCGATAAAGAAGGAAAAAGGCAGGATAAGATAAAGAACAAAATAAAAGCAAAGGGAAAAGAAGAAAGAGTAAGGAAAGAAACAAACAAACAAAGAACTTTGGAAAGAGAAGGAAATGAAATGACTACTGTCATGGTAGTGGTGGTAGTAGTAACTGTAGTACTGGTAGCAAAAGTAGTATTAATTGCAGTTTGAGTAGCGGTAATACTATTAATATTAGTAGCAGTGATAGTAGAAATTGTAGTACTATTAGTAGAACTATAACCATCGTAGTACCAGGACAGTAGTAGTAATTACAGTAGCAGTAATGGTAATACTAATAGTACCAATAGTTGTGGTAGTAGCATAAGAGTCATGGTAGGAGCAGTAGTGTTAATAATAGGACTAGTGGTAGTAGTAATTTTAGTGCTATTAGTAGCACAACAGTCATGGTAGTAGCAGTACAGTATTAATAATTGCAGTAGCAATAGCGGTAATGGTAATATTAGAAGTAGTTGTGGTAGTAGTAATTGTAGTCTTTTTTAGTTGGTTATTTAACGACGCTATATCAACTACGAAGTTATTTAGCGTCGATGAGATTGGTGATAGCGAGACGGTATTTGGCGAGATGAGTCTGAGGATTCGTCATAGATTACCTGGTATTCACCTTACGGTTGGGAAAAACCTCGGAAAAAATCCAACCAGGTAATCAGCCCCAGCAGGAATCGAACCCGCGCCCGAGCGCAACTTCAGGTCGGCAAGCAAGTGCCTTAACCTACTGAGCCACGCCGGTGGCCAACTGTAGTCTTCGCAGCACAACAGTCATGGTAGTAACAGGACAGTAGTAGTAATTGCAGTAGCAGTACTGGTAGTAGTAATACTAACAAATGGCTTTTAAGGAACCCGCAGGTTCATTGCCCCCTCACATAAGCCCGCCATCAGTCCTTATCCTGTGCAAGATTAATCCACTCTCCATCATCATATCCCACCTCCCTCAAATCCATTTTAATATTTTCCTCCCATCTACGTCTCTGCCTCTCCGAAGGTCTTTTTCCCTCTGGTCTCCCAACTAACTCTCTATATGCATTTCTGGATTCGCTCATACGTGCTACATGCCCTGCCCATCTCAAACGTCTGGATTTAATGTTCCTAATTATGTAAAGTGAAGAATAAAATGCGTGCAGTTCTGTGCTGTGTAACTTTCTCCATTCTCCTGTAACTTCGTCCCCCTTAGCCCCAAATATTTTCCTAAGAACCTTATTCTCAAACACCATTAATCTCTGTTTCTCTGTCGAAGTGAGAGTCCAAGTTTCACAACCAAACAGAAAAACCGGTAATATAACTGTTTTATAAATTCTAACTTTCAGATTTTTTTTACAGCAGACTAGATGATAAAAGCTTCTCAACCGAATAATAACAGGCATTTCCCATATTTATTCTGCGTAGTAGTAATAGTGGGGCTAATTGTCATAGTAGGAATTTCAGTACCAGTAGTATCACAAAAATTACAGCAACTGTAGCCCACCTCAGTAGTCATAGCATTTGCTGTAGCAGTAGCAGTAACAGTGATAGGTCTAGTCGTGGTGGTAGTGACTTCAGTACTAGTTGTAGCACAAAAGTCATGGTAGTAGCAGTACCTAGTATTATTTCCAGTGGCAATAGCGATAACATTAGTAGGACAAGTTGTAACAGTAATAACAGTAGCAGTAATGTTAATACACAAATAATTGTAATAGTAGGAGTAGTGGTGGTAGTAGTAGTATTTCATTTGACGACGCTCTAAACTGCAGGAGATGACTCAGCTCCGAAGTTGAACATGAGTTAGAAATGATTACAACACTTTGTCCTGAGCCCTCTATCAAGGACAGGGTTCTTCTACGTACCATAAATCTATAACACATGACCCACAGCTTTATTTCTTTCCCGGAGGAAGCCATCCTATGTACTTTGTCGCCCTCTGAAAGCTATCGTATGGATTGGGTTTTATGCCGCGAATCTGTAACTCTACTGTGTAAAGTCGAGAAAGCTTAAAAGAAAGGAAAAATAGAACAAAGCTACAAAGCAATAAATATACTGTAATTATAGAAAAAGAAAATTTATGAGATATGAGGAATGAGGGAAGTAAAATAAACAGATATATGGAAACATAGAACAAGAATGAAGGGAATCGAAGACGGAGGCAAATTAGGAAAGAAGACAGAAAGAAGGAGAGAACTAAGACACGAAAAGATAAACTGGAAAAAGAGAAAATTGCAAGGAAAATATATGAGAGAGAGCTACTCAAACAGATGCAGAAAATTCGACACAGGGGAAGAGATAAATTCAGGGTAAAATGGAAAGAGGAATTAATTGAATGTGCACTTTCGTTGTACCCAAACCAACAGAACTTTACAGTTAGCATTTTAGGTTCAAAACACAATGTGATACGAACGAAAAAAAAATATATATTTAAGAAATTATCATATATTTTTATTTTTTTATTTTAGAGGTGTGCCCTTTTCGAAACGAATGGACATCGTTTTTGTAAATAGACAAGAATTTAGAAACAAAAATAGTAAAAACAATAACACAAAATATAATATACAAAAAAACCCTAAGTATTCACTGACAAATAGTAAATGATAATGAATATTTCAAGAAAAATAACATACAAAAATCAATCAGAAGTCTTCTGGCATGTTATCTGCCGCTGGCCACTGCAATATTTCGTGACAAAACTCTTAATTCTGAGGGTATGTAATTTCCTACTTTTGCAAGGTCTGCTATTTTTAGTTAGTTGATCGGTACTCTGCCATTGTTAGATGAATAGTCTGCATTGTTAAATAGTGAAGGGCAACAATCTTTTACTTCTGGAAGACTGAAAATTTCTGCAGTCTTATAAATATGTACTGATTGTCATATTTTGCGATTACTTCACCTGTCTTTTTGGGGCTAAAAACAAATTCACTGAACGACGACAACTGAAATTTGCTTTCTGGTCTTTTGGTACTTGTATTCCATAGTCACACAAAAAGCGTTTTTACTCTGAAGTTGAGGTGATACTTTTTTTAAGTCGATTATGTGTTCTGTATTTACCTGTATTATGTCAAATTTACTTGTTGCGCTTGAGCTTTTCACGAGAGTTTTTTTTTATTTTAGTAATTTATTTCACGACGCTTTATCAACAGCTTAGGTTACTTAGCGTCTGAATGAGACGAAGGTGATAATGCCGGTGAAATGAGTCCCGGGTCCAGCACCGAAATTTACCCAGCATTTGCTCATACTGGGTTGAGGGAAAACTCCAGAAAAAAGCTCAACCGGATAACTTGTCCTGACCGGGAATTGAACCCAGGCCACTTGGTTTCGCGGCAAGACACGCTAACCGTTCCTCCAAAGGTGTGGACTTGATGAGAGTGACATATTGTGTTTTTTCGCAATTATTATTGGACAGCATTTCTGACAGCGACGTATAGTAGAATGAAACGTTTTATTTTCGCAGGCATTAAGACCTTCTCTTCCACTGAACCAGCCTTAATCAATACAATAGTGACATATATATTTAAATTATGAATATTTACAATACACTAAAGATTCTCTAGCAATATTCTTCGGTTAAATTTTAACGACTAGTACATTTTTGTTTAATCTGGGATAAAGCCAATACGAAAAAGTAATAATAGGGATGTAAGTTGGGCGCCCTTTTCGCACACAACAATGTGCAGACGTAGTTAAAGTACGTATTAGTAAAAAAAGAAGATAAGCGAAAAAATCGACATGTGGCCTTTTCGAAATGATATATTCAATTATTTAGAGAAATACAGTATACAGGGAAAACAATAAATATCGAGGAAAAAAATAAAGAAAGAAATGTTGAACTAGGTAGATAAAATAGATGAATAGTAAATCAACAGAAAATATGATAGGAAAATAAAAGAAAAGTACGAAAGAATGCAAGGGAGGAAGGAAAGAAGAAAGAAAAAGAAAGAAAGAAAAAAGAACGATGGAGAGAAAGAAAAAAATTAATAAATTTTATCTCAGGGACCCGAACATGGAATTTCAGTTAGGTGCCTTCATAACATAATATTTAAAAATACTTTTAAACACTCTAGAATAGCGTTTCTCAAACTTTTTTTGAAGTGGGGACCACTTTTTAAAATCAGAACAGTTCCACGGACCACCTTGCTCTTGTTCCCTTCAAAAGCAAATTTATCATTTTTGTAGCATATTTTAATACCAGTATCCTTATATTTTAAAACAGAATTAAAATTCGGTACTTTGGTCCTCTGTTATGAATTAGAGTGGTCTCTGGCTGGGTTACAGGCGCGGCGCCAGATATGCAGGGAAATGATGACGAGAAACACCACGTTCATAGTGCTTTAAATCCCTCTTTTGTTACTGAGAGCAGAGTGGGAAGTCGGTAGACGGGTAGGGTAATAAATTTCATAAAATATCAGTCCTAGGAGAAAAGGTTAAATTCGATTGCAATGTGTCATTTCCAAACTCTGAGATTTTAAGCTATAGTGCGATACGCAGTTCGTTTGAATTTTATTTTTTCTTCTGTCTTTATTTAAGGACCTCGAGGACCACAGGTGGTCTGGGGTCCATAGTTTGAGAAACGCTGCTCTAGAAGCATAGTACCAAGTATATGAATAAAGCAACGCATAAGTATTGAGGAAATAAAATCGGACAACTCTAATTACGTAGAATTGCTTCTAAGTTAGACGTAATTATTTCGAAAGACAAATGCATTTTATAACACAAGACGAGAGAGTACATAGGGAGTTTGTGAATTTTACTTACAAAAAGCAGCGGGACCATAAATAATTGCATTATTAAAGGCTCGCATTCAGTCAGCTCCGCCTCGCAGCAGTATGTCACAGGAATTATTTCACATAAAAACCCTTCATTCTAAAAAAATCTGTGTTGTAAATTGTGTCATGTGCTTATGCATAAATGTGTTCTTCCTTTTTAAAAATGTTTGCATCAAAAGATCTGCAGTAATAAATTCGCTTGCCGGCATCCCCGGTGACCCAGTTACGTTCCACAGAGCTGTATTATCTTCCCGGCCGCGGCCTCAGTTTTAATAACACGGTATTTCAGCTTCATTAAGCTCATATTTGTCTACCTGTGATCAGAGCTGCGCACTTCGGCAGACGACCATTATCATCCCCTGGATAATGAGGTGTAGTTCGTTGCCAACACAAATCACATCGGAGCGGCGGCGGTCTCCTGCATTAACAGTACAGGCAGTAAGAAGTGTCGTAATTACATCTCTCTTTAATTTACCGACGGCTAACAGAGCCGTAACGACAATATAAATTCCTCCTTTCGATTCCCGACATCTTTACTCAACTGTGAAATGGAAGAATTCGTTCCAAAGAACGTAAAAGTTGAAAATTCTATATGCATACACGTTTAAAGTAAAAACATCGACTTATTTCTACTATTCTCATCACTTTTTATTATTCATACATACAGATTACACATTTTAAACACTTTTATCACTAAAGATCTGGTAAATTTGTTATACAGGGACGTAATTTTATTTTTACTTCAATTTTTATTGTACCTGAGTTTTTGAATGTACTTCACTTCCACCCCTTCTACTAATGAAGTTCAACCGTCCTCCACACAGATCCAAGACCGCATATACAGTCATAGTAGCCTCAGGGTCACAGTAAACAGTACGTTCCAAAAATATGTTCGCGTTTTCCAGTGACGAAAGAGTTTTCAATATTGAATCATTTTCGGACAGGTACTGTCGTCCATTTGCCTACGTCGCATCCCGGTTTCCCCCACCAGCTTTTATTCGCCAGCTAGTGGCTGGGCTGTCTTAGCTCTTTTAAGAAAACATTAATTTCTGTTAGGAATTGGACGTCTAAGTAATATTATACAACTGTTTAAAATAATTTAAATGAAAGGGCCTCGTTATATAATTAGCTGTCGCGTGATTTCCCTCCTTTCTACGACCCTGCGACAAAACCCCTTGGACGGACAGTAGATAGTATGTCTGAGTAATTTTATCTTTTCGGATCGGGCAGAAGTGAAGATTGAATTTACAGTACGCAAGATACTCTTTTATAAAGTAGGTACAGAATTATTTCAACATGAGTTACTAGTACGAAGGACGAAACTGGTACTTGAAATTAGGTACAATAGTCTATAGTGAGATAATATGCACAAAAGAACTGAAGACTGTATAGAAATAAACGTCCACCATTTTAAAAAACGTGTTTAAATATCCATATTATGATTATTTTTTAATTTAACTCCATTTTCTATATTGTACGCTAATGTGCTGTAGACAGTATAATATAGGCCTACACTGCATAATGAATACGTCCACATGGACAGCTCGCTTCGCGAGTAAAAACACTCATTGTTAATACAGTACTGTATTTTGATTAAACAAAAACCTAATGAAAATGTTCAAACTCAAAAGCGCAATATTTCCTAGTTTACGTAAATGGATGAACTACTTTTCTTCTCTCCTATACCTAGTAAAGTGATTTGTTTGTATATTACGCCAGTATCATCGAACTCCAGTCGTGGAAGGGAGTAGCAAACAGCGTTGATCCAGAGGTATAGGCAAGTTAATATTATAAATGTTAGTAAAAATAAAATGATGTCCCTGTAGAAACAAGTTTCCTGTGTTAAATGATAGGCCCAGTATGCATGTAATTCATCTCAGTCGGTACTGTTCTGTCAAACAGTCTTTGCGCACTGAAATTTAAATGACTGCAATGTTATTGTTGGTTACTACTGATTCTACAAAATCAATTGTAGGTGAGATGCGATAACTTGTATAGAATAATTTTACGATATCATATAAGTCTGATTGAATGAAATACAACGGATCCTTACAAACCAATGGTGAATGATTCTATGAGTTTAAAACTTAAGTACTCGCGAACTATTTTGTGACAGTAGTACTCGCGTGGGCACAAGCAAAAATACGAATAATTAAAATATAAAATTCATAGTTCCACGTAAACATTCTAGCTCATATGGGTCATTACTTGGCAGAATGTTCGTAAGTAATAATTTGCATGTATATACACCACAAAACTAACACTGTACAGTGAAACCCTCCTTACGGACACCCCCAAAATACGGAAACTTCTCATATGTGGATAGATTTGTATGTCCCAACTGAAATAATATAAAAATAATGATAAATTTAACTCTCGTTTACGGACACTCTCAGACACGGACACCCACAGCTTTTTCACAGTCCTAATGCTTGCTTTACCTCCTGACTGCGGACAGAACTTGGATTTCAAGACCTAATGTGTTGCAAAAATGGAAAATTTAGTTTTGAGAACTGTACAGAAATTCCTTATCATGAAAGAAGACAATAAGGGTGCTAGTCATAGACATTTCGCTAGCCCCCGCTACGAACGTGCTAAACTAGCCCCGACTGGTTACTTGTACAGGATTCATATCATATCATATCGGTAACACTGGTTTATGAATACGAAAAACTTTAGTTCGCTGATCATCCACCGGAAGCCCTAAGGGTCTTGTAGGCTACCAATAACCCAGACGGCTACCCCTTGTTAGCTGGAAGCGGGTGGATAAACAAAGTCATTAAATTTAAACTGTCTAATGGGTCCAAGGTTCCCGGGATCGTGAAATTGTATTTGACACATGATAGGGTTAGAAGGATTATTCTCTTAACTTCAATCAGTTCTATTTCGAAAGACATGGACCTGAACATAAAGGTTAAGTTGAAAACTGTAAATTACAGTACTTCATAACTGTAGACGTAGAATAAAATTACATGGCACAGTACTGTATTTTCCTTTTTCGGTCTGATCTACCGTAGTTCAAAGTTGTAATGAATTTACTGTAGTACAATATACTGTCTTTAGTATTAAACTACAGTAATACATTTCATTTAAAGCTTGAAGGGATATATAATGCATATTATAAATTTACTGTTAGATTGGGGAGCCTCCCTCTCAATAAAGAACACCTCCCAGATGCGGACAGATTGTTACGTCCCTTTGATGTCCGTAAATGAGAGGTTTCACTGTAATACTTGTGGACTTATTTGTAACATTAGTAGTCGCGTGGGGGTTAGAGTGACCCCCAATTAAAAACACGAATTAAAATATTAAATATCCTGGTTCTATGTAAATCTTCTAGCTCATCATTACTTGCCCATTTGTGGGATAATTTATGACATTAGCAGTCGCGTGGGGTCAACAGAACCCCCAGCCTAGAAAATTTAAATTAACGCAGTAAATGACAGTGATAAACTGGAAGTTATCATGTAGTCGTATTGCCGACACCCCTTCAGGAAGGTACTGACCTAGATCATATATACCCCAGATAGGTCGGCCTTATAGGGTTTGAAATTAACAATTTTTGTCAGGTTTACTACGCTGTCATCTAGTTGTTACATAATAAGTCACGTCATAATTCCCATTTCAATTGCATTAGCGACTGTACTGCCATCTCTGTGTTCGTTTTCAGCGGACGGGTGGCGATCGTGGCGGTTGTTCTCTTCAAAGTGCTGCCGATTTTAACATAGCGATGATCTATCTGTTACATATATGATCTAGGGTACTCATAAGCTGGACAATGTAGGCAACAGCGTAAAATTAATACAAACCAACATACAACACTGGGGATCAACATGACCCCCACGCGACTACTTAAATGTTAATAAGCACAACAATAACGACGAAACGAATGAAATGAACCTATCCTGGAATTGAATGCTAACATATCGTTATTTTTATTATTATAGTTGTTACAAATGTTCTGTGATTGAGAGTTTACCAAAACTGTTATTATACTTAATGTTCGTTGATTGAAAGCGATGGACTTTTTTTTAAAAGGTTAACAATGTTCAGGTAGACTTTTTTCTGAACGGAAGAATAGACAGAATTACGTATCATAGCTTTAAATACTGTAGCAGGACTGTGATACTGGCTGCGAGGAATTGATATCGACTTCTATGGTCACTTCTTGCCCAATCCAAAAAGGAAATGTTTGTAACTGTCAGGATGATATTATGTATTTCTCATTTCGAAGAATGACGTCACTCTGAAGCCATGTCCCAGGAACATCACGGAATATCCACTTAATGCGAGAATCAAATTAAACATGAAAACGTCGATTCCGCAAAGCAGAAGAAGATTTTCAACGAAACGAAGAGTAATGTATTTGTAATTAGTGTACTCACCGCATCACTCCTGTGTTCAAATTTACCTACGACACTCCAGCTCACTTCGCACAACGGATTGCAGTTTTGATGATGGTCCTGAAACAAGTAATTTGAATCAGAGGAAATCGGATTTTATGTGAATGTTGCTTTATTTAAATCTAGAGAGTAAAATAAATACACAATTTTCGTTTTGTGTACGCTGCTCCCTCGCCGCACCTGTTTAAATAAATTAGCTGTAGCAGGAAGAATAAATATTGTGGGGTTTGTATTTCCTATCTATAGCAACAGGGATACATTTATTTCACGGAGGAAAAACCAAAATAGTTGATTACAATTTTGTTCATTTACTTAACATTAATTGTGCAACAAAATGCGTGTTCCCTCGGGGGGGGGGGGCAGGTGTGTGCAGGCGTTATTTTGCCTCACTCTACGGAACACATTTCAAATCCCGTGGTTTTTGTTAATCAAAACGCACCGATTCCCCAATCAATTAAAAACCAATGCGGCTGTGAAATAACATCTATATTTTTCGTGACGAAATAATATGGTCGCAAACAATTAAATTATTCATCGTTATTGTCTAGTTAGCTGGATTTTTGTAACATATGCATTGTCCAAAGATGCCTACGGTTGTATACAGATATTAAATTCCTACGTTTGATATTACACGTTTCCCTCAGTGCAACGCCTAATTTATTTTCCGAATACTATTAGAGGTGGCGAAATTAAATTTGCAAATTCATAGTTCAGATTTTTTTTCATTTGCTGTTATTTTCTCATGAATTCATTTTCACTTTCTCCAATGGAAAACAAATATGTATCTGTAACATTGTCCCGTAAAAATAGCCATCGATTTCATTTTGCCAATTGAGATCTCATTTCGGCCAACGCGATGTGGCAACGAACCGTGTTGACATTATTTCCCATGAATCACCAATAACCCTCATAGTCCTCATATACTAGCGGAGCTAAGAAATCAAATGTATCATGGTGGACAAAAATATTACACGCGTTAAAATGTTTAAGTCAAAAAGCGCGGGTCACATGAACTATGGAAAATTGCATGTCAGATGGCGATAGTTTCACCTTTGCTTTATTTCCAACTGCACTATTTCATCACCACCGCGCAAGATATACAGAGTGTAAGAGAAATACTGGAACAAAATTTGATATCGAGTTCTACATAAAAATAAAAAAGAAATGTCGTATAAAAATCTGTCAGGAAATTACTGGTTTATCAGTAGAATTTTGCGTTTGGTTACTTTGAATATAAATTAGATGTAAATCGATAAAGCTACGCTTGGTATGGAGAGCAAGTTGCGAGTCAACAGTTTATGCTGTAGTTCAACGTATTCCCGCACGCTCCGGCACTGTGTTTGCGTCTGCTTAGTCGTGTACATGTACGATCTTACTAATAAACCGTGTATAGTTTTTATACGATGCTTATGCAGAGTTGGGACAGAAAACGTTACTAATAAACCATCCATAAGCGATGGATGTATAAACAGTCTGTAATTATACAATGGGAATTCCTTTGCAGTAGTTATATACGCGAAACCCCTTGTTTAAGGGTTGTAAACAGAGAAAAAATGGCCGCCCCTCTAACAGCTGTTTGTATCGACTGTCATTTTATGATGATGGTTGCCGTGTAACCACAGAAAAACAAACCAAAGAGCACAGAATAATTAGAATAATATTGCTGTAACTTGTACTCTTTGACCAAAATATAGTGTGGTAATCGATCAGAGCCAGTTGTACTATCGATACATAACAAGGCACACTAGAGCGCTCTACCGGATGCAATAGAGAACCTCAGATATTCTATTACCTTTCGTAATGAAGTAATGACGAAACTATGACGTAGCTGTGTAACAGTTATGCTGTTATACACGACGTATGTAATGATTATTAGTAAGGAATTTACAAACGACTTATAAACGAGATACTCATTACATAAGTATAAGACAGTTAAACGTCTGTATATAGTAGAGTTTTTATTAGTAGGACCGGTAGTGTACAAGTCTGTGAACAACAGGAACAGTACTCATGTACAAAATACCACTTGAATTTAATAGCAATAGTAACAAAGTATTTATTTAAAGACGGCTTATATTCAATAAAAGATCATTTTTAGTATGGTGAAACAAAACCAAACAAATTTCAGGGGTCAGCCTGTTTATTTTCAGGAGTCACCACATTTTGCCCACACATGTAATGAGAAAACCATTCGACCTAAGATAAAGATATACAGTATATTTCCTTGAATATGTTAAAGAATATTAAATATCTATGCAATGCAAACACGCTCTCAGAGACACTTTGACGCTATGAAGTGACAACATCTTGAGATGCACAAGAAATGTAACAATATTAATTTAAAAAAGCACATTCGAATTTCTTCCTACAACCGCTTATGTTAACATTATGTACTAATCCTAGTGACAAAAGAAATGAAATTCTTAAAAATAAAATTGAATTCAATAAATAATTCAGGTGCCATGGTTACCTGTCGCCCGGAATTCCTCTACTCCTGATTTTCACAATAAACACAACGCATTTAGATACTTTAAATCTAATTACTAGTGGAATTAAAAAAAAATGAAAAATATTTAAATATCAGAGAATTTCTAATAAAACAAATTATGATTGCGTGCTTTACGAGTCTCTACACATTACGATCAATGACTGAACATTTTTAAGTGTTTCAAATGAAAAAAAAATGTATTTTTTATATGAAACAGATCTTCTTCTTCCCTAACGAAGTGCTCACTGCCAAATTCTTCTATTGGAGCATTCATTTCCAACCTCATAGCTTTGTTTTGTTTTCGTATGTTCACTGAACAGCAGATCTGAACTAAGTAGCGTTGGATGCAGCCGATTTTCACTCCATACATACCTATACTGTTGGGAGTAGCTTGGAGACTTTAGGTAACCAAACGCAGCATTCCATTCATGAGTTATTGAATACAAAGACAAATAGTGATATTTTAATTCAAACTAATAGACTGTACTGTTTTCGGTGTAAGAAAAATCCTGCTGTAAACACAAGCACGTGGCTGTCATACCCGTGATTGGCTCACAGTCGAAACACTCACACGATGCAGAAAAATATAGTCCGTATTTGGAAATTATCATCTTGCATTATTTGAAAATAAAAAATTGAATTCTAGTTGTTAAATACAATGAAACATATAACTTCACTCATATGTAAAAGAAAAGCTACATTTATATTTTGTTATGTACAATGAACGCGGATGAATACCAACAGTAATATCGAGGTAGTCTGTTCTTGTAACAAGCTGGCATCACTTGAGCTCGTAGTTGTTCACGTAAGCACGTGGTACTTAATTATGGCTTCTGCATCCTCGGTGTGTGTGGTTAGTAAACATAAGAGTAGAAACCCTCTCAAAAGCGGAGAAAAACAAATAGTCTTAAATGTATATAATAACTTATTTGAGTTTTAATTACAGTAATTATAAAGTAAATGTTTTCTAAGCAAATTAATGCATAGTAGTGAGGTTAGGCCTACTTGACGAGTAACGGGATATGTTTAACATGAAACAGAATGTACAACAGTAGGCGGGAACACGTACTGAGAATCTATGGCGCCAAACAGCGACCAATGAAGCCTCACTTCAGTCACGTGCTATTGTATATATTAGGATTTTTCTTACAGCGGAAGGATTATACATTTTAAAATGACACATTTACAATTTTCTTTTCAAACCTCAGTTCAGAGTAGATGCTCTAAATGTAGACGCTCGTATGGACACGTTGGATCATGGACTGTACTGCTCTCTGGAAAACCCCAGGACAATGACGAATAGTTTCACAGGCTTCAACAATAGGTTGATGAAATGTCTCTTCATTTGGAATGTTTGTTCTATAAATTATGCTTTTAGGTGTTTCTACAGAAAAAAAATTACACAGGGTGTAAGAAAAATACCGGGTCAAACTTTGCTTTTGATCTAATGAAAACTTGCAATTTATGACACACTCTTTTTACCGCGCACAATAGAAAATTAATATAAAAACACTTTGGCGCACACTGCATCCCGATTATTATCTCACTTCATTGTTTTTAACCACCAAACGGACACGTTATATGATCGCAGGTGTTATGAATAGGTTCTTTTGACTATGGGCAAGAGAAATGCTTAATCCTTCGAATTGGACGCTTTGACCAGAATAAAACTGTACCTTTGTCACAGTTCAGACTTATTCACTTGTGGTTATATATTCAGAATCGCTTTTCGTTGCGAACACAAGCATTGTTTGTGTTCTTTTCCAGCAGTGAAGTTCAAGTAAAGTTATTTCCTGAAAAGATAATATGACCGTCCTTTTAATGTTGCCAACTGTTACTAGATATCACTAAAGTTTGTGAAATTACAGTGTTATGTACTGAAACAAAAATTATTTGTTCTTATTTATAATAATAATTTTTATATTAAACAACGAATCAAAGTTAGGATAGGAGAAGAAATGTCAGACGAAAGTGAAATAGGAAGAGGAGTACGTCAACGATGCCCTTTATCACCTACCCTGTTCAACATCTACTTGGGGGATTTAGTAAAGAACTGAAGGAGTGACAGTAGGAGAAAGTATAAAGCGCATAAAATTTGCTGATGATATGGCGAGATGATACCAAGGGACATGCTACTGGAGCTAAATGACAGCTGTGAGCAGTGTGGAATGAAGATAAAAGCAAACAAGACAAATACCATGGTTATGGGAAGAAAAATAATGAAGGTATAATTGCGAATTCTAAATGAGGCAGTAGCCTACAGCAAGTGGACAGCTTAAAATACTTGTGGTGTACTATAAACAGTAACTTGAGCTGCTGCCAGGAAGTCAAAATAAGGATAACAATGACCAAGAAAAAGGAGCATCTTCTGCGGACATCGGGAAAATTAAATAAGGAAGAAACTAGTGAAGTCCTATGCATAGAGTGTGGCATTGTATGGGAAAGAAAAATGGACATTACGAAGAAATTAAGAGAAGAGAATAGGAGCATTTGAAGTACGGATATCGAGAAGAATGGAGCGTGTGAAATAGACAGACAGAATAAGAAACGAAGATGTGTTGGAAAGAGTGGGTGAAGAAAGAATGATGATGAAACTGATCAGCAAGAAAAATATGTATTAGGTGGGTTACTGGCCGAGAAGAAACTGCCTACTGAAGGTGTCCTGGAAGGAATGGTGAACAGGAGAAGAGTTCGGGTCAAGACAAGGAATTAGTTGGTAGACGACATTAAGATATATGGATCATATGAGGAGACAAGGAGGAAGGCAGAAAATAGGAAAGATTGGAGAAAGCTGGGTTTACAGTGAAATACCTGCCCTTGGACAGAACACTGAATTAATGAATTTATGATTGACCTTATGTTGAAATATATTTTATTTGGAATATGAAATCCATTGGTTTGAATAAACAGTTAAGATTCACTAGATCTAACCTAAAAATTAATTTTCTTCGGACACATGAAATGATAGTACGAACTGCGAAAGGCAAATACCTCTTCAAAATATATTTATAAATTTCTGCTGTATTAATGAGTAATAATATTAATTACGTTCAAATGTCAAATAACCCTTGCTAGTAGATTTCGTTTTATGAACGCTGGCAGCTTCTTCAAAGGCAAATCAAGCTGTCAACATAGCCGTTAGAAAGTGTCAATTGTACTATTTGTCAATACCGAAATTCGAGGTAAAGTGGACAAAAGAAAATTCAACTTGATAACTAGAAAATAACTATAATCCACTAGCATATGTGGGAATGGTTTGGCTTCAACTTTAGGGTATAAAATAAAAAGACTCGAACTACACAACCCGCCATCGATCTTAGTGACCAATTCTTAATAGTCTTGTTAACAGCGCCAGTTACAAAGAAACACAGACCTCTTAAACGAGCCATACACGCTGAAAAATTTTACGATACCTGCACCGATACAAAATCTCACGATGGAAGTTGCACAGTGTGTGGCCTTGTATCATTAAAAGTGTAACATTTGAAATGTGGATATGGAGAAGGATAGAGCGTGTGAAATGGACAGACAGAATAAGAAACGAAGATGTGTTGGAAAGTTTTGGGTAAAGAAAGAATAATACTGAAACTAATCAGGAAGAGGATAATTAATTGGTTGGGTCACTGGCTGAGAAGAAACTGCCTACTGAAGAATGCATTGGAACAAATGGTGAACACGAGAAGGGTTCGGGTTAGAAGAAGAAGTAAGATGGTAGATGACATTAAGATATGTGCATCATATGAGGAGAAAAAGAGGAAGGCAGAAAATAGGAACAATTAGAGAAAGCTGGGTTTGCAGTGAAAGACCGACCTTGGGCAGAACTCTGAATCAATGACTGAATGAATGAATGAATGAATGAATGAATGAATGAATGAATGAATGAATGAATGAATGAATGAATGAATGAATGAATGAATGAATGAATGAATGAATGAATGAATGAATGAATGAATGAATTTATGATTAACTTAATGTTGAAATGTATTTTGTTTGGAATATGAAATCCATTGGTTTGAATAAACAGTTAAGATTCACTAGATCTAACCTAAATATTCATTTTATGTGATCAAATAACAGTACAAACTCCGAAACGCAGATACCTCTTTATAATGTATGCTGGTCATTTATAAATTTCTACTGTATTATTGACTAATAATATTAATTTCGTTCAAATGTCAAAAAACCGTTGCTAGTAGATTTCGTTTTATTAACGCTGTGAGCTTCTACAAAGACAAAACGATGCTGTCAACATAACCGTTAGAAAGTAACTGTCAGTTGTATTTATCAATACCGAAATTCGAGGTAAAGTTGACGAAAAAAAATTGAACTTGATAACTAGAAAGTCACTATAATCCACTAGCATATGTGGGAATGGTTAGGCATCAACGTTAGGGCATAAAATAAAAATACCCGAACTACACGAAACACGCCAGCGATCTTAGTGACCAATTCCTAATAGTCTAGTTAACAGCGCCAGTGTCAAAGAAACACAGACCTCTTAAACGAGCCATACACGCTGAAAAATTTTACGATACCTGCACCGATACAAAGTCTCACCGATGGACGTTGCACAGTGTGTGGCCTTGTATCATTAAAACTGTAACATTTGAAATGTGAATATGGAGAAGAATGTTGCGTGTGAAATGGACAGACAGAATAAGAAACGGAGATGTGTTGGAAAGAGTGGGTGAAGAAAGAATAATGATGAAACTGATCAGGAAGGGGATAATTATTTGATTGGGTTACTGGCTGAGAAGAAACTGCCTACTGATGGATGCAATGGAAGGAATGGTGAACAGGAAAAGAGTTCGGGCCAGAAGAAGAAATCAGATGGTAGACGATATTAAGATATGTGGATCATACGAGGAGACAAAGAGGAAGGCAGAAAATAGGAAAGATTGGAGGAAGCTGGGTTTGCAGTGAAAGACCTGCCCTTGGGCAGAACACTGAATGAATGAATTTATGATTGACCTAATGTTCAAATGTATTTTGTTTGGAATATGAAATCCATTGGTTTGAATAAAAAGTTAAGATTCATGAGATCTAACCTAAAAATTAATTTTATTTGATCACATGAAATGACAGTACGAATTCTGAAACGCAAATATCTCTTTAAAATGTATGCTGTTCATTTATAAATTTCTACTATTTTATTGACTAATAATATTAATTTCGTTCAAATGTCAAGTAGATTTCGTTTTATGAACGCTGTGAGCTTCTTCAAAGACAAACGATGCAGTCAACATAACCGTTAGAAAGTAACTGTCAGTTGTATTTGTCAATACCAAAATTCGAGGTAAATTTGACGAAAGAAAATTGAACTTGATAACCAGAAAATCACTATAATCGACTAGCATATGTGGTAATGGTTAGGCTTCAACGTTAGGGCATAAAATAAAAAGACCCGTACTACACGAAACTCGCCGTCGATCTGAGTGACCAATTGTTATTAGCCTTGTTAACAGTGCCAGTGTCAAAGAAACACAGACCTCTTAAACGAGCCATACACGCCGAAAAATTTTACGATACCTGCACCGATACAAAGTCTCACGATGGAAGTTGCACAGTGTGTGGCCTTGTATCATTAAAACTGTAACATTTGAAATGTGGATATGGAGAAGAATGTTGCGTGTGAAATGGACAGATAGAATAAGATACGAAGATGGATTGGAAAGAGTGGGTGAAGAAAGAATGATGATGAAACTGATCAGGAAGAGAAAATGAATTGGTTGGTTACTGGCTGTGAAGAAACTGCCTACTGAAGATGCACTGGAAGGAACAGTGAACAGGAAATGAGTTTGGGTCAGAAGAAGAACTCAGAAGGTAGACGATATTAAGATATGTGGATCATACGAGGAGGCAAAGAGGAAGGCAGAAAATAGGAAAGATTGGAGAAATCTGGGTTTGCAGTGAAAGATTTGCCCTTGGGCAGAACACTGAATGAATGAATTTATGGGTGACCTAATGTTCAAATATATTTTGTCTGGAATATGAAATTCATTAGTTGAATAAATAGTTAAGATTCATGAGATCTAACCTAAAAATTAATTTTATTTGATCATATGAAATGAGAGTGCGAACTCCGAAACGCAAATACATTTTTAAAATGTATGCCGTTCATTTATAAATTTATACCGTATTATCGACTAATATTAATTTCGTTCAAATATCAAATAACCCCTGCTAGTAAATTTCGTTTTATGAACGCTGGCAGCTTCTTCAAAGGCAAACGATGCTGTTAACATTAGCGTTAGGAAGTAAGTGCCAGTTGTAATATTTGTCAATACCGAAATTCGAGGTAAAATTGACGAAAGAAAATTCATCTTGATAAGTAGAAAAGCAATATAATCCACTAACATGTCGTTGTTCCTGCAATAACTCCTATGTGACACATTTATTGATTTTCAGATTTTTGTTCTATTACACAACTTAAATAGTGATACAGCAAATAATAAAATCTCCTGTATGTAATTATATTTCTTTGTTTCGAAAATGTAAGAATTCACAGTCTCCTATGGTACGGCTGCCATAGGATGAATAAATGTGTTTTTCTTCCTACTGAAAAGTTTTATATTTTGCACATAGGAGTTGTTGCAGGAACAACGACTATATGTGGGAAAGGTTAGGCTTCAACTTTAGGGTATAAAATAAAAAGAACCGAACTACACAAAACTCGCCGTCGAACTGAGTGACCAATTCTTAATAGTCTTGTTAACAGCGCCAGTGACAACGAAACACAGACCTCTTAAACGAGCCATACACGCTGAAAAATGTTACGATACCTGCACCAATACAAAGTCTCACGATGGAAGTTGCACAGTGTGTGGCCTTGTATCATTAAAACTGTAACGGTTGTAGCTGGTTATGAGTCTTTATTGTGCGTCGTCGGTGGTATACCATGATAAGAACCCAGAGATACTGATGCAAGTCCCAACCTGTTCCAATGTGTGTGGTATCATATGTAAACCATTTCTGTATGTTTTACTAATCTGGAATTTGGAAGATACGGACTGCAAATTTTCCGAATGATTAACCCGGCGCTGATCGCCATATGAGCATTTTTCTATGTATCAAATGAAGGGTTCAGAACCATAGTGGGCCAAGCGCCATTTACTAAAATCGTAGAAAACAAGGGTTAAAATGAGGTTATTACCATAATTCAATGGAAACATATAGCAAGTAATATAAAGTATATACATTAAAACTAAATGATATGTCAATCTTCATTAAAATATGATATTCACTTAACTTCAACCCTTGCTTCCTCCGTTTTTAACAAATGGTGCTTGGCCCACCATGGCTCTGAACCTTTGAAATTCAAATAACTATTACATAAAAACGGAGGATATTTCAAGTTTGTTCTCTCTAGCTGGCTTTGTAACTGTTGTCTCTTTCCTGCTCGAGAATTTTCTTGTAATATTACACGGTACTCTGTAGAGAAAGTATTCGAGAGAACAGTAGCTCAGTTATGATGGAATAATTACGCTCATGTATTTGTAAAGTGAATAATAATAATAATAATAATAATAATAATAATAATAATAAATTATGGTTTATTTAACGATTCTCGCAACTGCAGAGGTTATATCAGCGTCGCCGGTGTGCAGGAAATTTGTCCCGCATGAGTTCTTGTACATGCCAGTAAATCTACTGACATGAGCCTGTCGTATTTAAACACACTTAAATGCCATCGACATGGGCCGGGATCGAACCCGCAACCTCGAGCATAGAAGGGCAGCGCTGTACCAACTACGCTACCGAGGCCGACTGCAAAGTTGATGGATTTCTAATCTGATTCGGGTTTATTATTTTCTTTTAAAAGTTCCTACATTCCTTGAATGCAGGTATTTCGCCAGGTAAATGACCTGTTTCTGAAATAAAATAAAAACATACAGTGTATACTTCACAGTACAGAAAGCAGTTTAATATAATAAGGCCAAACGCATGTATTTTTACATTCATTTGAGGATAAATCCTCTCACAGACCATCGACCAGCCACTGAATAGCCGTTCTCTTAATTTTACCCCTTTTAAGAGACTAGATTTCAAAATTAAAATACAGTATATCAATTTTATAAATGCAGTATTTTTTTCTCCATTCTTCTGAAGTTACAGGAGAATGAAGAAAGTTAGGCCCTACACAACGCAGAAGTGCACGCGTTGTATTTTTCACCTAGCATAATCAGGAACATTAAATTCAGACGTTTGACATAGACAAGGCCTGGAGCACGTATGGGTGAATCCAGAAATGCGTATAGAGTGTTGGTTGGGAGACATGAGGGAAAATACCTTTGTGGAGGCCGAGACGTAGGTGGGAGGATAATATTATAATGGATTTGAGAGATTTGGGATATGATGCTAGGGACTGGATTAATTTTGCTCAGGATAGGGACCGATGGCGTGCTTATGTGAGGTCGGCAATGAACCTCCGGGTTCTATAAAAGCTATTTGTAAGTAAGTTTTTTAATGCATTAAATAAATTCTGAAAGCTTCATAAGAGTATTACACTCTAACCTCCAAGTTGAAAAGAACATTTCACAACGTTATTAGGCCTACCTATTCTTCCTGATTGTCCAATCCCATAATCCTCTATTAGAATGTGGGAATTTCTAGCGAGAAAGAGATTGCTGTTAAGGGTTCTAACCGTTGCACATGGCCCTTGGTGTCTGACCACAGATTACCTGTACGGTATTTGCTCCCTTGTTTAACAGTTTCTTCTGGTTATGTGGAAAGTTGTCGAGTAAAAATATGTTCAGTAAAATGAGGAGGTCATTATCGTTGGAGAATCGAATCAATATGATATGCAAAAATGAAAGTGATTTATCTCAAAGAAAATTATCATCATTTTATATATCGTCAACGCAGGTTACTTGGACCCTTAAGGTGTTACTTGAACCCAGAAGAAAAAAAAATGCTTACTTACCATTGGAGTAACTTAGGTGAAAATATTTGTACAGATGAAAGTTTGCGGAGCAAAAATCCACAACTTTCGACACCAAACTGTTATTTTACATCGACGATAATTTAACTCATTATCAGTGTAAAAAGCCTCCCACTATTAAGCAACCACCTCTCTAAAAGACCAATTTTACATGGAACTGTCAGTGGTCGTTTACGAGAGCTTTCGTTGTACGTATCAGTTTTGTCCATATGTGTGGGATACGAAGACTAAAGTATAAGTTATTCCAGTAAACACTCGAGAAGCACTGAATAAGACGAAGTTATTACAAAGGACAAAGAAAGGCATCACAATGGAAGCAACGGTTTTGTAGGCTACTAATAAAAATTCACAGCTTGAGATACAATTTCAGGCGGAATCTGACGAAAGTGAGGGATTGTCAGAAAGCAGAGGTGGTTCTGCGGATGATACGCACAAATTCTTTGGTAATACAACATTCTATGTTTCGTTGTGGATTCTGGAATTCCGAGAAACGCGAATTCACTTTACTTTCGGTTTCTTTTTCTTTAGGAGAATAACTGAAGCCACACTCAAAGCTACCAAACATGTATGTGAGCGTCTATTTCAAATTCTTCCAATAGACTTCTCTCACAACTGTTTGAGATACGGTGTCGCGAGTTATTGTCAATACATCTCGACATGCGTCGTAAATAGAGTTCGGATTTCTATGTAAACACAAATATTATTCCTTCCCATGTATAGTAGCACAGAAAACAGGAATATCAGCGAATGTTGGGGTTATTATTTTCGATTTTGCATTTTACACATATTTACATATTTCGACAATTTTGATGCTACGCGCTACCTAGGTATTTTGCATAAGAATAACATATTTTATGGATTTCTAGTATCTATATTTGTGTATTAATTCCATAACATTTTTAATTATTAAACATAATTTTTGTAGACCTTACAAAGCCAATGAACTACAGAAAAGAGTAAAATCCGCTTTGGTAGTCCAAACTTTTCCAAAGGAGTAATTACACGGAAACACTGTATTTCATTTGAAGAATAACCCAAATACACGCCCCCTCACATACACTGATATTAGCTACAGGCGTACCTCAGTCGGCTAAGGTGCTTGCCTGCTGATCCGGAGTTGCCCTCGCGCCTGGGTTCGATTCTCGCTTGGGTCGATTACATGGTTGGTTTTTCCCGAGGTTTTCCACAACTATAAGGTGAATGTCAGTTAATATATGGCGAATCCTCGTCCTCATCTCGCCAAATATCATCTCGCTATCACCAACTCCATCGACGCTAAATAACCCCGTAGTTGGTACAGCGTCGTTAAATAACCAAGTAGGCCTATACTCATATTTATACTCACAATAAGCTTTGTGATGAATTTTTCTAGTAATTGTGAAAACAACAAGAGATACTGGCCTTTTATATTTCATTGGAAACAGCACCCTCTCCCAACTTGCCGGTCCAATCAAGTTTTTGTCTTGTGTTTGAAAGTAATGAAGTAAGTTAAAACCAGAGCTTTTTTTTTTCGCTATGCCGACAGTCGCGTCTCCGCTGGCTATAAGATTAAAATCATTGGCTGCGATCAACAACTCCTTCACAACCGACGATAAAACTGTAATTTGTCAAAATTTCAAGGAAAAATGACGTTTCTTGAAATCATAAATTTTCAGTAAGAATTACGGATAATACTTAATAAGAAACATCAATAACTGAATTCTTATAAGATGCAAGCGCTTGTAAAGCGCAGATGCAGAATCATTCCAGTTCAAAGAAGGAATTGAAGAGGTGGATTCCAGAACCAACTATGTCAGTTTTTGGTGATTTTTAACTATGCCACTTTGTGTGTTCTCCTATTAATGTTACACAATTCTGATAACAGAAATAAGTCAAATCCAACTAAGGCATGTCGATTTTAAATGTCAAAATCGACGGTGTTTTCCAAATCCAACTAAGTCAACTGTTGTCTTATTCCAGACCCAACTAAATCAGTGCGCATGCGCTCTGGCTATCCACACAGATGACTTAACGGTATTTGACGCGTTTAATTTCAGTACTTCTTCTGTAGTTGCAGGTTGCAATACGCTACTAATATTCCTGATGTAACATTAAAAAATACTATTTGCTTTGAAAAAAGAAATGACGTGCTTAAGCTAATGAAATACATACCGGAGGAAAACAGCAAACCCAAACAATTTTGTGAACAAGCACTGAAAGAACCTGAAGGGGATAATGAGAAGACTGTTCGTATGTATGACGAAGAAAAGCCATTTGTTGAAATGAAAATAAATAAAAATAAAAATTTCATATTGAAACTAACATGTACAATTAGTGCAGTAATAAATAAGTTAGATTTCAATTTCAGTGAAAAAAGAACATTGCAATATTCAATTGAACTATTTTCAATTTTTGTAAATGTAAAGTGTAAAATCTACGTTACAACCAATAGTATGTAATAAGTTAATGTATTTGTCATATACCTACAGTGTAATTTTTTTTTCAGTTAACACAGCATTTGCAATTCAATTCTTTATTTCTGTAAATGGAAAATGTAATATTCCATGTTAAAAGTAACACGTAAAACATCAAAGTATTTAGTAATAAATATATGCAACATATTCTTGAGTTAACACAGCGTACTTGAATTAACCAGTATGGGGAAATATTCTGAATTTTTTTCCAAATCAAACTAACTCACGACTCAGTGCAATTTTGAAAAAAACACGCGCCTATAAATTGTAAGATATAAACGTAAATGCCACACATATTTCATAATGTCATGTCTATGTTATGACGAATATGGTACAACTTAAATTACTCAGATAATAAGCTCCAAAATAATTATTTCAATTTTATTGTTCTCCTGAAAAATATAGTTTTTTGACTTAGTAGGTTTTGGAATCCACCTCTTAAATTTGGTAAAGGCATGTGTAGTGCGATGATCGCTGCAAAACCCAGTATAATCAACTTTTGCAGTGTGTTCGACGTACTCAAAGCAAAGGAAATAATTGCTCTGTTAAAATACGTCCCAGTGACATCCTATGTCGTGTAAAGTATATTTTCTGCCTACGTCATATTTTGAGTAGCGAAAACCAATGACCAGAAAAATCAGTGAAATTAATATCTTAATTGTGTATTTTGCTGCAAAAGAACCAGTGCCCTTACAATGGCTTTGCCACCATATTGTAAACGTGATAAATGTTATTTAATGAAATAAGCGATTTACTTATAGCATAATATCACATGCTATTTATGATTCTGCATATTCAAATGCATATTTCACTGTATTTTAGTACATATTTACATATATATTTTGCTATAAGATGCTACATCGTCGTCGTCTTCCTAACAAGTATTAGGCCGAGTGGCCTGTTACGGTCTCAAACTAGAATTTTCAGTCCATCTCTTCTTTGGACGACCTAGAGATCTTTTGCCATGTGGATGGTAATGAAACAGTGCTTTTGGAATTCTGCATCGATCCATTCGTTCCATACGACTCTTCCACTGAAGTTGATATTTGCTGATGAAATGCATAATGGGTTCTATTTGAAGTTCTTGCATTATGTCCTCATTTTTTATGATCCCAGGGAGTATATCCAGCTGTTGCTCTCATGATGCTACATAAAACTCACATCTCTATACTTCGTTCCATGATGTCTGACAGGAGACGTAAACATCGCCGGCAGAGGAGGAGAGCAGTATAATTGCTAATCAACCAACGGCAAATGTCACATTCCAGACTTATCTTGAAGTTGGGCAGAGGTAGAATGCTTCATACCGCCCAACTTCAAGTCAAGCGTGGAATGAGGTCTTTCACATTGGTTAAATAGCAATTATACTTCTCTCCTCGTATGCCGACAATGTTTATATTTCCTGTCAGATATTATGGAACGAAGTATAGGCATAAAACTTCAATTTCGATACCGTTATCTCAGCGTTTATGGCATATATATACCATATTTCATCACATAAGCTCCTCCATAGCCTAATTCTACCTTAAGACTTTTTTTTTCGAAAATTTTAAATTAAATGAAATAAGTGGACTCTTTTATTTCAAACTTTAAGGTGATTTTGAAAATGTTAGAATTATCCGCAATTCAAGTTAACAAGCAAATTGCACCTTTTTTCCCTTCCTTTTATGAAAATTTGTTTCTATAAAAGTATTACACATTCGTATACAGCAACGAGCAATAAATGTTCAGTGTACCTAACTTAGGGGGTTAGGTACAGCTTACAGCAGTAAAATTTTCGAAATATTTAACTTTTTCTTCCTCCATTACTGTATTTTTTATAATACAATAATTGATATGTGTAAAACACAGTCCTCCTGCTATATGAAAAAAAGAAACAAATTTTTAATATAATTTTTTTTTTTTTTTTTTTTTTTTTTTTTCTTCAAAATTCAGTTCACTGTGCAGTGATGAAGCGTTTCCCACATAACTCAAAAACTATCAAACATTATGTGATGAAAATTTTGTGTGTATTTATGCATGTCAAATCTACAATATGATGCAAGATCACTTCCCTACCTTTTGATAGATTGCCTGAAAAAAAAAAAATTCATTTAAAAAAATGGTCAGATATCAGTATTTTCTTGTAACACAAAATAAAAATAATATTATTTATTAAGGGATGTAGTTGAGAAAGCACGGTGTTGCAAACATGAGTATCGGCAATAAAATAAAAGAGCGAGAACATGAAAAATTTAACAAGTTTATGAGTTATGAGGGAAACGCTTCATCACTGCACAGTAAACTGCTACCATTTTGAATTTTGAAACAAATTATAAATAATTTTTTTAAATCGTAAAAGTAATATACGTTACAAGAGCGGTATGTTGACGTTTTCATGTTCGAGGAAAAGATTGAAAAAGCGAAACGTAGTTGAGCTTTTTTAATTTCCGAGAACATGAAAAGAAACATACCGCTCGTGTATCGTACATTATTTTGTGCGAAGATCGTTTATTACATACCTGAAAGACGAATTTCTAATTAATTGCAATGAAATCTCCATGTTGGTTTCTGTTTAATGACGGCAACTTCGGAAAAACAAAATATCATTCTTCAACATTGTTGCTATAAAATGTTTTCTGTGCTTACTATACTCCAGCAGGCCGTGATATACGTCTGTCTTCCCCTCCCCCAGTCTATAAATGCGAACTTAAAACAAACGGTAAGGTTATGTAATGATTTATTTTTCATTTTAATATTTTAACAATATTATTTATATAACATATTGCAGTAATAACATCGGCATCTGGAATCTTGTTGATTTTTTCACAGCTTCCTTAATGTTACTTGTATCAGGAATGCAATAAGTTTCGTGGAGTAGTAGACTTTACTTAATTTTTGCAAATATTTAAAAGCAATAATTAACATTACAATTTAGGTGAAATTGCAGTGGTAAGTTTCCAATGTATATTTATTACTATGTTAAACGTCTCTAAAAATAATATGTTAAAAGCCTAAAGCAGTAAAATGAATGTCGCGCTTAAGCGGTAAGAAGAGGGAAATTGTAATGTGTGTTACGTTGGGAATACTGAATGTGGTATTTCACACTTACCGCGTATTGGTTCTGTGCGGAAAACAAGCAAATACGCACGATCTCGCACAAAAAAAATATATATATATATATATATTTTTCATATAGCAGAAGGACAGTGTTTTACACATACCAATTTTCATTATTGTACAAGATACAGTAATGGAGGAAGAAAATGTTGAATATTTCCAAAATTATTACTGCTATAAGCTGTACCTAACCCCTTTACTGCTGACATTTTTTTAACCTTACATAAAAATTAGGTTACCAATAGAAGAAAATATTGCAATTTTTCTTCTCTAGCGTTAAACTTGTGTAAGCTCCATGCTGAAGCATTGTGACTGCAGAAGACCCATTAACACACTACCTTCTTTACGTGAAATAATGATTTTCACAAACTCCTTCCCTTCCAAAATATTGACTGTAAGGGAATAAGTATAATAATAATAATAATAATAATAATAATAATAATAATAATAATAATAATAATTATTATTATTATTATTATTATTATTATTATTATTATTATAGTAGTAGTAATAATAATCCTTTATGTTAGCAGGCAGAGTTAAGACTCAAAGGCCTTTTCTTCCACTCAATCAACAAAAAGTATACATACATATGAATGAACTTAGAAGTTACAAAGATCACAAGAAATTGAGTTCGAAGAAAGTTAAGTGTATATAAGAGTTATGTACTTATGAATTAAACAGTAAAAAACTATGAACTATTAAACAATGAAATACAATATCTGTAGCGAAATTAAAAGAATATACATAGAATATTAATATATATATATATATATATATCAATATCAATTTATACTATATAAACAATAGCACTGGACATTTCCTCGTTGGTAATAATGTGGTGACTCACTGGATAACAGTACGGAATCTCTTAACACTAACAACGACTAATTTCTGTTTCACCATCTGTCGATCACTCTGAATTTTAGGCTACAATAAGAAGTAAATTTAAATTCTTTGAATTATTAATAATTGAGGTTACTGCGAAGAGCTTTAGGATTTTCTGTACAATCCCAGACTGAACGTTAATTTCTTTGAAACTATTCTATTTCTGGCTTCGAATTATCTAAATGTGAGATTTGAAACTTCGAATTAAACTTGAATTTTTACATTGGTTTAAACTTCAGGGCGATAAATATTTATTTTTGAATTATCCCATGATTACAATATTATACAATATCGAATTAACATATCTACTGTTGAGCGTACATCCCTTTCCTAGTAACATACAATACAATGGACACTGAAAATTCCTTTCAACCGACAAGGTGGTGAAAAGTTTTACACTTACTAGTTTTGCATCCCGTTATGTTTCCCGTACGCAAAGACACAAGATCAGCGAACTCACCTCCATCGTTCCATCATTTATGGAAAAGGCTGAAGAATGAAATACAGGGTGTAACAGGACCTCACCGATAAACTTTATGGAATGACAGGTCACACAAAGTTGTATGATGAATGCTGTGAAGATGTCAAAAATGTAATGAAGTACGTACAAGACATGCGATTTCAACGGCTGTTGTAAACTGTCAGAACATGGATGAAAAATTAAGTGTCATTTCTGTAAAAAATTATCAGAGACCTGAATTTTCGGATGCATAGTTCCTTAAGGACGAGTCATCAAGCACACGTTCCTTAATAAGAAATTATCCTGTCTGTATGACCTATAATTCCCCAAAGTTTGTCGGTTGCGTCCAGTTACACCCTGTATAACCTGTTTGGTGGTCACAGTGTGTTAATTTAAGTCATAATGGCTAAGTACAGTACTATGTACTAATGACTGCTTTATAAATCCCCCCTCTCCGGGAAAAAACATTCTCATAATTATTTTTCTTTCGCGCCTTTCAGCCAAAAATTTCAGTAAAAAGAGGAAAGGCAATTACGCGATAATATATATGGTGCATTGTTTCACTGGACCAATGAGATGCAAGTCCGATGGAGTAGATCAGGACCTCATCTAAGTATGGCAAGACGATTAACTGATATTTTCAGGACAAGACGCGATGAGTGGCATTGCATTGCCATATCGTCGTTGTCCTGCAATAACTCCTATGTGACATATCTATTGATTTTCAGATTTTTGCTCTATTAAATAATTTAAATAGTGATAAAGCAAATAATAAAATCTCCTTTATGTAATTACATTTCTTTGTTTCGAAAATTTAAGAATTCACAGTCTCCTATGTACGGCTGCCAAGGAATGAATAAATGTGTTTTTTCTTCCTATTGAAAAATTTTATATTTTGCACATAGAAGTTATTGCAGGAACAACGACGATATGTCCAGAGTATGCCATTAGGAAAGTCCAGGATAACAGAGAGGGTTTGGAATTGAACGGGTTACATCAGCTGCTTGTCTATGCGGATGACGTGAATATGTTAGGAGAAAATCCACAAACGATTAAGGAAAACATGGGAATTTTACTTGAAGCAAGTAAAGATATAGGTTTGGAAGTAAATCCCGAAAAGATAAAGTATATGATTATGATTCGTGGCGAGAATATTGTACGAAATGTAAATATAAAAATTGGAAATTTATCCTCTGAAGAGGTGGAAAAATTCAAATACCTGGGAACAACAGTAACAAATATAAATGATACTCGGGAGTAAATTAAACACAGAATAAATATGGGAAAATGCATGTTATTATTCGGTTGAGAAGCTTTTATCATCCAGTCTGCTGTCAAAAAATGTGAAAGTTAGAATTTATAAAACAGTTATATTACCGGTTGTTCTTTATAGTTGTGAAACTTGGACTCTCACTTTGAGAGAGGAACATAGGTTAAGGGTATTTGAGAATAAGGTGCTTCGGAAAATATTTGGGGCTAAGAGGGATGAAGTTACAGGAGAATGGAGGAAGTTACACAACACAGAACTGCACGCATTGTATTCTTCACCTGACATAATTAGGAACATTAATTCCAGACATATAGCACGTATGGGCAAATCCAGAAATGCATATAGAGGGAAAAAGACCTTTGGAGAGGCCGAGACGTAGATGGGAAGATAATATTAAAATGGATTTGAGGAGGTGGGATACGATGATAGAGACTGGATTGATCTTGCTTAGGACAGGGACCTATGAGGGGCTTATGTGAGGGCGGCAATGAACCTCTGGGTTCCTGAAAAGCCAGTAAGTAAGTAAATAAGTAAGTACAACGACGATATGTTCGGTCTTCTTTTCTGGCCGAATGTGCTCAATACAGGAATCTAACTTCCTCAATGTTTCAACTTAGGGATCTGCGTTTATTTCGTAGTCTTGTCTCAGTATGTTCCCAAGGATTGTCTTCCTTCAGTTACCTCAGTACAAGTGCAATCCTATATTGTATGAATCTTAACAATTTCCTGTATCACTTATCTGCCTAACTTACATTTCCACAATGACGTATTCTATTGCCTGTGTTTCATATAAAAACTTCAGAATGTAATGAATTTCAATGAGCGGAAACGCATTGTTCCTTCAAACGAACGATGATGTTGTCTTCAGTTTTTATTCACTACTACAGTTACAGCAGATTTTCTATAGAATTGAAAATTAATGAGTGAGGACGGGAAGATTAAAATATTCACAACAACATAGTCAAAATACGTTTTCACAATCACACTTAAAAGGTAAAAGTACTAGACTTTACATGCAGAGCGAATTTACCACATCTAGAGATACTTCACAATTACGTCCCGAACCCTATTGTCTTCAGCTGCAAGAAGACTGGAAGCACAACTTCCGTGAAGACTAGCTCCTACATCATTATAATGAATATAGCAGTCTTCTTCACTTTGGTCTGATATAAAAGAGAATTTGAAAACTAAATGCGTTCCATTTTTATAATTCCTTTCCTGCTTTTTTTATTAGAGACTCTTGCTATCTTGTAACTATCAGATATTTTAAAAGACTCTTGCAACGTGAAACTCTTGCTATATTTTACTTACATTTTTAGAATTGTATGCTTTCTTATTTGTATATATTTACTGATAAGGTGGAATTCAAAGCGTAACCTATATTTAAATTTTAAATAATGTTATAGGCATGACAGCAATATCAACCCAGTTTATGTAGAGGAAAGAAATTTATTGTATTATAATGGCATATTTTAACACACTAGAAATTTCGGTTACACTCGGGAAGAAATTAAACGCAGAATAAATATGAGAAATGCCTGTTATTATTCTTTTGAGAAGCTTTTGTCCTCCAGTCTGCTGTCAAAAAATCTGAAAGAATTTATAAAACAGTTCTATTACCGGTTGTTCTGTATGGTTGTGAAACTTGGACTCCCACTTTCAGAGAGGAACAGAGGTTAAGGGTGTTCGAGAATAAGGTGTTTAGGAAAACATTTGGGGCTAAGAGGAATGAAGTTACAGGAGAATGGAGAAAGTTACACAACACAGAACTGCTCGCATTACATTCTTCACCAGACATAATTAGTAACATTAAATCCAGACATTTGAGATGGGCAGGGCATGCAGCACGTATGGGCGAATCCAGAAATGCATATAGAGTGTTAGTTGGGTGGCCCGAGAGAAAAAGACCTTTGGGGAGGCCGAGACGTAGATGAGAGGATAATATTAAAATGGATTTGAGGTTGGTGGGATATGACGATAGTGACTGGATTAATCTTGCACAGGATAGGGATCGATGGCGGGCTTATGTGAGGGCGGCAATGAACCTGCGAGTTCCTTAAAAGCCGTTTGTAAGTAAGTAAGAATTTTCGGTTTCACAAAAGAGTGGGGCTTACTATTTATTTGTGTAATTACTTAAAACAAACAAATAAAAATAAATAAAGAAAGAAATAAGTAAATAAATATGTAAGTAAATAAATACATAAATAAACAAAAACAAATAAATGAAAAATAAAGAACTAAGTAAAGTAAACAAATAAAATGAAGGAATGAATGGACAGGAGAATGTGTGAATGAATGTGCGAATGAATGAATGAATTAATGAATGAATTAATTAATTAATAGTAACCAATAAATTAAACAGCATATGGACACTATTGTAAGCAAAGCTCAGGTTAAACTTACGAGACTTTATCCACTATATCGCAGCTCCAAACTTTCATTCAAACAAAAGAAAATCTTTTACTACTCACTCATCAATTTCGCCATCTTGTACGTCTGCGAAGCTTGGGGTTTTGCTTCCAAGACTCATCTATTAAAAATCTAATGGGTGCAAAATAGAGCAGCAAGAATGATTACAAATTTACCACATGGACTTCGCATCGCCCAATTTCATGAGGACCTGGATCTCGAATCCATCCAAAGCATCATAATCCGACGCATCACTCATCTCTACGGCAGATATCTACAGGAGCATCCAAATCACTTCTCGGCGCTCTTGGGAACTATAATATCATAGGCCCACACAGACGACCAAAAGCTTTACTAGCCAATTAATCTAATAATTTTTGTTATGTATGTGTTGTAACATTTGTATTCTATAGGCCCTCATAAGAGATCTTAATAAAATCATGTCAAGTGACCTGCCAAAATTGAGCAGGAAACAGCTCCGCTGGGCATGTGATTCCTTTCAGGACACTGTGCCCTCAAGAAGAACTTGTACAGAATGGGACACAATACCATCCCAACAAGTACTTGTTCACAGAGAGATGGGTCTGTAACTCATCTACTGTGCGAATGCAATGCACTCGCTCATCAAAGAGCTCTCATCTTTGGAAAACACTTTCTAAAGCTTGATGAGCTATCAACCGTCCCAGTCCGAAGTTTCATTCAGTTCATTAAGAACATCAAACTATTGGACTGATGGAATATCATGACGGGGATGCGCAATAGATCTTTTAGTGCTAGGGCTGTTATAGCCCTGCCCCTATTCAATTCAATTCAATTGAATTCATTCGATTGATTTTGTATTATTGGAGGCTGCCCTCCTCATGTTTCATCTGAAAACCAGACAAGACGAACACCTCTTTTGGTGTGATACTCGAACGAATTGCATAACTTAAGCTATGCGTTACGTCATGTGATTGGTTGGTTGGCAAATAAATAAATAAATAAATAAATAAATAAATAAATAAATAAATAAATAAATAAATAAATAAATAAATAAATAGATAAATAAATGAATAAATGAATGAATGAATAAATAAATAAGTAAATAAATAAATATATAAGTAAATAAATCAATAAATACATAAACGGACGGACGGACAGACAGACAAATAAATAAATAAATAAATAAATAAATATGTAAGTAAATAAATAAATAAATAATCCTTAATGAATAAATAATGGGTTAGTTCACCTTTAATGAAAATCAAGCAGAAATCTAAGGCGGTAAGAAGGAAAATAAATAAGTTAATTAATTAACGAAATGAATACAAGCATGCATAAACACAAACGTAACAAATAAGAATTTTGCAAAATTATTTTTGTTGACCTGGAATGATGCGAAATTATCTAGGAGAAAGTACAGGTGTTAATTTACTATCATCATCATCATTTCATCATCATCATCATCATCATCATCATCATAATCGATATTGAGTAAGTGAAAGGAAATTCCGCCCGAAGTTACATTAGGGTTAAATATGTAGGCCTACTCTCAGACGAAACTGAATTTGAATTAGAACATAATGTAAACTACATAGTCTTTGAGTAAGAATGGATGCAGTTATTTTGCATTTAAATCAATACATTGTCTGCAGTTTTGTATAAATTGTATTTATAAATGACAACGGTTTGAGTAATTCTCCGTCAACAAACAAATAAATTTGTAGAGTTTTAGGTTCACAGTCGGCAGTGTCAAGCAGTGAGAATTTATTTTCATGCACTGCCATTTTCACATGGACAATTTACATTCGCCTTAATATGGAACCTGTGCATAAATCCCCCAAATTTAGAATTTACTAACTATAAGATAAGGAGACATACGAGCATATAATAAAAGACAAATACAGGAATTTTACGAGCTTTCTCTGATGCTGAGCTTCAATACAACGTAATTATTTGACAGCTTCCATCTTGTGACGTCTGCACCGCCATGACGGACTCCGGTCACGTGGTGCTGCTGTCAATTCTAATACGGTCACTCCCGAAGCGGGAGAAAAAGTTCGATTTTACCCACGAGCAATTTTCTACCTCCGTGTGTGCATGAGGGATCAGGGGAGATGGGCGACACTGACAGAGCGTGGGCTGTCCCTCCAGCTTCTGAAAGCTCAACGAATGGTGACAACCTGATGGACAACGAGGCAGTCAATCTGCCAGAAATTTAATTTCACTTCATTTATGATAGCTCACGTATTTAGGGAATCAGAATTCCGAAGCAGTTCTAATATATAAATTCCTGACAAAAATAAACAGTGTCATGGAAATGAAACAATGTTTCAATATAACTTACTTCGTTTAACGAATTCACAAGAATTCAAATGTCTCATCCAGCGAACAATAATTCCGTTAATACTTTATTTTACTGAACTATAATTCAAATAACTTCAATGAAATCATTATTACGCCTATGAAAAAGAAGGAACTTTTCGTTTCGTACATTCCACATGAAATTCCAAAATTAAAAGTTATGACTCCATTCATAAATTGTAAAATTTAAGCAGATCTATAATATGTAATTAATTTTTTCACAAATTTACATGAAATCCTTTCAGTGAGTACAAAAAAAAAAACTTTAACAATGTTGTAATAATGTAACGTCATTTCTAAATAATTGTACTGTAAATGACGTTTTTGATATTAATTTTTCACTAATTTACATAAATGTCTTTAAGTATATGCAATAATTGTAGTTCATCTATAAATTGTACGGTTTTAGATCAATAGAATTAATTTTTCACAAATGTACAGAAATACGGTTAGGATGTGTAATAAATGAAGTTCGTGTATAAATGAATTATATGGTTAAAGTAGGTCATTGGAATCAATTTTTCACAAATTTACGTAAGTAAATAATTTTAATATCGTCGTTGTTCCTGCAATAACTCCTATACGCAAAATAAAAAATTTTTCAGTAGGAAGAAAAAACACATTTATTCATCCTATGACATCCATACATAGGAGACCGTGAATTCTTATATTTTCGAAACAAAGAAATATAATTGCACAACAGGAAAGTTTATTATTTGCTGTATCACTATTTAAGTTATTTAATACAGCAAAAATCTGAAAATCTATAAATATGTCACATAGGAGTTATTGCAGGAACAATGACGATATACTGTAATAACTGAAGTTCATATATTAATTCTATGGTTTAAGCAGATTTATGGAGTTAATTTTAATTCCACAAATTTGCATAATTATTCAAAACAATTATGTTATTTAAAGAAACAGACAAATGACGCTACAATGGAACTGACAGGATATCGTCGTCATCACCTTTTCTTTTTCTTCTTTTTCACTCATATCGATATGAGGTTTATCGTCTCAAAGATTTTTAGGAGATTTAAACTTAAAATTTAAATTATGGTTTATTTAACGACGCTCGCAACTGCAGAGGTTATATCAGCGTCGCCGGTGTACCGGAATTTTGTCCCGCATGAGTTCTTTTACATGACAGTAAATCTACTGACATGAGCCTGTCGCATTTAAACACACTTAAATGCCATCGACCTCGGCAGGGATCAAACCTGCAACTTCGAGCATAGAAGGCCAGCGCTATGTCAACTACGCTACCGAGGGCGACTATAATGAGAATATGAACGATGTTGTCCATTGGAAGTTTTTATTTTTTTTATGAAAATCCACTTCTGATATATATTATTTTAATGTACCGAAGTACATATGATATTTCCATGCAGATATTCTGCGTCATCGCAAGATGAAAGAGGAGTGGAACGGAGAAAAATTCTCTCCTTCCACTCCTCTTTCAACTTACGATGACGCAGAATATCTGCATGGAAATATCATATGTACTTCGGTACATTACACTAATATATAATATATGATATGCGTAAATCATTTAGTGATTTAAGACGGCGCTTATTCCGTCGGATCCCGGCCAATTTGTCACTCATAACGAGTGCACCTCCGCACATATGTGGACATTATCCTACTATCATAGGCCACATTTATGACGTGATGCAGAGGGTAGGCCACTAGAGGGAACCCAAGAGGTGGAACTTAAACTGAGAGCATTCGATCCGACATCGGGATAGGAATCCGGTGTGGCTTAGTGGATAAAGCATCAGCACGTAGACCTGAAAACCCGGGTTCAAATCCCGATGCCGGAGAGAATTTTTCTCCGTTCCACTCCTCTTTCATCCCACTTCTGATAGCTTTTCGGAATGTGCAACACGAGACACCCAATCCTCTCTCGTTATCCTATCGATTTCTTCATTTGTAAGCCGCTTAATGTCCAAAAGTCGAAATATATTATTTGATTGTGCCACTTCTTCATTGTTTCGATACCTTCTAACACTCTGATGATATTGAGAAATGCAGTCACTGCTATTACTGTATATTCTGGTTTGACAAACAAGGGTCGCCGTGTTTCTATTAGCTTCATCATCAGAAGATCGTACACACATGGATTCTGAACAACCAGCTTCAATAAAATTAGCTCTTTCTAATGATATTATCAAACATATTTTATACGCGTAAATAAAGAAGTAAAAATCTTCGCCACAGCGAGCTAGCGCCTTTCGTTAGTTAGACAACGTTGCAGCAATCTCAGTGGCTGACTGTAGAACAGCGGCCTTGTCTAGCTCCGCCCCACGTTCATAGTTGTTCTGTGTTCACTAGGGGTCTATATCTCTTCAGGTTTTCCTGCAGGTCTATTGCCCTGAAAATGGAACATGTATGCATATCTGAATTGTAGTATAAATCAAGAAAATAACTGTCAACATGAGTTTTAGGAGTATGCGTGTAATGCAAAACTCATACTAAAAATTGTATCATATCTTTGATACCGATTTTTTTTCTTAAAGTTCATGGGAGTAGTTTTTTCCTACACTTCATTTCATAGTTTTCTACTCAAAGGCAGGTCTTTCATTGCAAATCCAGCATTCTCCAATATTCCCCATTTTCTGTCTTCCTCTTAGTCTCCGCATACGATCCATAATTCTATCGTTCTCTATTTTTTTAAATTGGTTATTTTACGACACTTTACCAATTGCTATGTTGAATGTAGCGTCTGAATGAGATGGTGATAATGTCAGCGAAATGAGTCCAGAGTCCAGCGCCGAAAGTTACCCAGCATGTCCTTAATAGGTTGAAGAAAACCCTCGGAAAAACCACAACCAGGTAACTTGTCCCAACCAGGATTTGAACCCGGGCCCTCTAGTTCGCGGCCAGGCAGGCTAACCGTTACTCCACAGCGGTGGACTTGTTTAACATTTAACATCTTCTGTTGCCTTGAAATTTTTTTCCGTTCACCATTCCTTTCAGTACATTCTTCAATAGACAGTTTATTTTCACCCAGTGATTCAGCTATTTCGTTTTTCTCTTCCTGATCAGCTTCAGAATTATAATTTCTAGTAGAGCTTCATTTCTTATTGTCTGTCCATTTCACACGCTTTATTCTTCTCCATATCCACATTTAAAATGCTCTCAGTCGTTTCTCTTCGCTTTATCGTAATGTCCATATTTCTGTTTCATATAATGCCACACTCCACATAAAGCACTTCAATAGCCTATTCCTTAGTTCTTTTTCCAGAAGTGTTCCTTTTTCTATTAAAAGTTTCCTTTTCCATTGTTGACTTCCAAATATAAACTCATGTTACTGCTTGTAGTATGCTTTAAGTATTCCTATTTGAAGCTGTCCACTTGCCCTACTGCCTCATTTTCAATTTGCAAGTTTATCTTTATTTTTCTTCCGATAGCTAAGGTCTTCGTCTTATTTGTATTTATATTCATTCCATTCTGCTCATAGATCTCATTTAGCTCCAGTACCTTATCACCAAGCAGCGAATTTTCCTTTCCAAACAATTTAGAAAAGTTATCGGTTAGTATATCCTGAAGTTTCAGGGTTTAAACTCTAACCTTATATGCTTATGTCAGGACGCTACGAAAGGTAAAATCTAGTTCGGTACATAATAATAATAATAATAATAATAATAATAATAATAATAATAATAATAATAATAATAATAAATAATAAATAAATAATAATAATAATAATAATAATAATAATAATAATAATAATAATAATAATAATGGAACATGACAACTGTAAGTGGAATTGCTACTAAATAGAAATGGTCTGTCCAGCTATTTTTTAATCACATAAATGCACTAACATTGCGAAACTGGCGCTCTACAAAATATTAGTGTTACATATGACATAAAATATAATTTGATCGATGATAATTCTGAACTAGTATATATAACATATAGAACATAATAATAAACATCATACACATTAACTGTATATACACTATAAATACAATATATAGACTACAATTAATTAAATTAACAAAATCAGCTCCGTTACGGTAAACAAAAACATATATTCTGAGATTATGAAATTCATATCTTTCACCATAACTGTCAATAAAAATTTGTTTAAGCTAAGAAAATGTTCTTCCTACGTCACAAGATGTTACAGTGACAATAAATTATAACAACAAAAAATCAATATACAAATTAACAATATTTACATCTTACACAAATATACACAAAATACAGCTCAATTAAATACAATATAGCTAACATGGATTGAGAAATTAAAATAATATTAACACAAAAGTCTGAATGAAAATACAACTTACTCAGTTTTAGAATCAGATCACAATGTAGTCGTAACTTGGTGTTCTACATATACAACCAGAGTGCTGCATTGGAGTTAAATCGCTCGCTTGAACTCGGTCGAATGTCGCACGGTCGAGTGAGATAAGATCGGTCGTGATACGCTCGTAATAAATAGAAGCACAGTACAAGGTCATCTCACCGACATGTCTTGTCTTGTATGGAAGGCGACAGATAAGATACACATATGTTTTGCTCACACGGTAAAAATAAGGCTTTATTTTCTGCGTTTATGACAAACGTCTAATGGAACAGACAATGGAACGTACCAAAACAGTAACAAGAAGTTATAAATAAAATTGTATGAAAAACTTCGACATACAGCTATTATTGCTAATTAATAATTATTCAATATTTGATTTACCACATATTATATAATATGATAGGTCCATACATAGTGTTCCGCCTATATACTGCGACAATGTAGAAACGTTTTACAAAATATTATTATATAGCAGTAGATTAATAACAATATTAGCACAGAGATAATGCCACAGAAAATATAATAAAACGAATAATCATGCTGGATAACTGTTACAGGCACAAAGACTGATACACTAATTATTAGAGATTATTATTATCATTACTAGAAAACTTGATACATTTCTTGCATTATCATGATTATGTTCTCCGTTTATAATAATTACACTTACATCCAATAACATCTATCAGATGTGGCAAAAACAAAATCACTCCTGTGAAAAAAAAAAAAAAAAAAAAACATTTACATACAACATTTATATTACACTTTAAAGCAAGTTTTGTAGTTGTACTATGGAGAGGTTAGTTAAACACTGCAAAGTTTTGAAATGATACACATCTATAATGTTACTACACAGTTCATCACTGTAACGAGAACGAATGTCTAACGCTCGGCTTATACCGTTCGAGGATTTATTGCTCGCGACAATTTTACCCATCATGCATGTGCGCTACCTTTCGGATTATGCTATGAACTACTTGGCGCTCGAGCGAAAACGTCCGATGTAGACCTCTGTATACAACATTGACGAAGGGGCGCCTATATTTTACTATGACTCATAGTCTATGCGTACCTGTTTACAATACTACCCTGCTTATGCATCCATGGCTAACGAGCCACGTTATGCATCGACGTGACGTAACAGATGTACCAGAAGAAACTACTCGATCCGCTGTACGTTTGGGAATAAAAATGCGCTGCCTTCTTATCACTTAGTATAATCTCATCTTCTTTTACCACAATATAGGTTCAATTACATTTAAGGCGCAAAGGACCTAACACTGAACAGTGTGAAAATATGTATGAAATAAAGGGGAACAGTTTTTTGTCTTCTTTCCTGATCATTCTTAATAACTGTCCATTTACTTATAACGTCTTCATAAATGTTATGGCAAATGTTGAAGATGCTGAGTCATAATACCAAGAGCCCAGTGTGGAGACCTTTCTGATCTGATGCAGAAGGAGGGCCAATTACTCCTGAATGAATATTGAACTTAGAGAGCTCTGATATTAATGGTAGCTCGGACCTCATTAAAACCATCTTGGGCTCTATTAATAATGTCTATATACAGCTAAAAGACTATTATTTCTATGAAACAAATTGTTGAGCCTTGTAAAATGAAGGTTCGTCTGCCAGAACATGGCATCCCGGTTCCTTTGTGGGCTATAATTAAGAAACTCGGTAATTGTTTATACCAGAAATTGTTGGTGCCACTCTAGTCCTTACTTTACATATTGATCGTTTAATTCAAATGTTTCATTATTCAAGACGACTCAATTCTCTTTTACTAGTGCATATTATTAAGTTTTAAATCTTACACTCAGGTAAAAAACTTCTCACAGGCTGTCCAGTTTGTATACAATGCCACTTGTTAAGACACGAAACCATTCACCCCTTTAAACCGTTATTACAGGGCATCAATCTATTTTTACTAACATTTCTAATATTAACCTAGCTATACCTTTGGATTAACGGTTGAGAACCAGATACACCGTTTGCTACCCCCTTCCACGACTGGAGTTCGATGATACTGGCATAAAATACAAACAAATCACTTCACTAGGTATAGGAGGGAGGAAAAGTAGTTCATCCATTTACGTAAAGTAGGAAATATCGCGATTTTGAGTTTGAAAATTTTCATTAGGTTCTTGTTACCCAAAATACAGTAGACTTACTGCATTAACAATAAGTGTTTTTACTCACGAACTGAGCTATCCATTCGGACGTATTCATTATGCAGTGTATATTATGCTGTCTATAGCACATTGGCGTACAATATAGAGAATGAATATAAACTGAAAAATAATCATAATATCGATATTTGAACACAATTTTGAAAATGGTGGCCGTTCATATCGACACAGGCTTCACTTCTTTTTTTTTTTTGCATATTATCGCACTATAGACTATTGTACCTAATTCCAATTACCAGTTTCATCCTTCGTATTAGTAACTCATGTTGAAATAATTCTGTACCTACTCTATAAAAGAGTACCTTACGTACTGTAAATTCAATCTTCACTTCTGCCTGATCCGGAAACACAAACTTACTCAGACATGTTATCTACTGTCCGTCCAGTTGCAGAGTCGTAGAGAGGAGGGAAATCATGTGGCAATTAATTAACGAGGCCCTTTTATTTAAGTTATTTTAAACAGTTGTATAATATTACGTAGACGTCCAATTCCTAACAGAAATTAATGTTTTCAGAAGAGAGCTAAGACAGCCCAGCCACTAGCCTTTACAGATGGGCGAGCAGAAGCGAGTGGGGGAAACCGGGATGCTACGTAGGCAAACGGACGACAGTACCTGTGCGAAAATATGATTCAATATTGAAAGCTCTTTTGTCGCTGGGCAACGCGAACATATTTCTGGAACGTACTATACTCACTAAATCAGTACTGTTTGTGTTTACTATGACCGTAAGACGACTTCGACTGTATACGCTTGGTTCTGTGTGGAGAACGGTTAAAGTTTACTAGTAGAGGGAGTAGGAGTAAAGTACATTAAACAATTCAGGTACAATAGAAATTGAAGTGAAAATAAAGTGATGTCCCTGTATAATTTACTTTTGATATACTGTATTTAAAGAAAATTCCCTTCCTATAGTTGAAATCTAGCATATTCTGTTAAAAAAATCAGTGAACGTGTTCTAGATCCAGCAAAAAATAGGAAATTTATCTATAAATGTGCTAAATTGTTATTTATAGGTAACTGTTAGGTTTACATAACAGAGGTACTTGTAAAATTAAAAAATTATAGATACAAGTAATTCCCCTCATTTACTCAGCACTGCACTGGCTTATGCGGGCAGGGACACTCACTATTCCCGGCAACGTCGGTGTCATATTTGTAGTGGATTAAGACAATATTTCTCAAGGTTTTCCTCATGAAAACCTTCTGAAATGTCACTCTCCATGTCAATATTTTTATTATCACCATTTCAACAGTATTCTCCCAGTTCGAACACCACGCTGGTAACCCGAATACCAACGGGCACAAATGAAATTTTTATGACTATTTCGTATATACTGTATGATGTCATTCCATTTTCGTCCGATGAAGTGTAATGAAATTTTGAATTCCAACGAATCAGAGTCATAATCGCTATAATTTCTGCAGCTCGATTTATCACTATCAATTTATCGCACGATCGTTCTCTTGTTTAGTCAGTGTCATCAACTGTTTCCACGTAAATCGATGAGCATGAATCCATTGTACTAAATAAAGTGCGAAATCCTACTTCCACATTTACATCTTCATCTTCTAATTCCATGTCCATTGTATTTAAAGAAAATGACACTCTATAACAATTCTTCATTTAATTAATATATTAACCAGGTTATTTCTAATTAAACTATAAAATATTTAAATTAAAATATGATTTCAGCAAATAATGAAAACTTATTTATGTTATAATAACAAGAGAAGAGCGCAGTAACCTACATGTAGTTAACATTTTTAAACCTGTATTTCGCTTTTCTCAATTGGCATTACTGAATAAAAAATATATATTTTTTAAACCGTAAAAATATTGTTTTATATAGCAGAAGGATTGTGTTTTACACATACCAATTTTCATTACCGTACAAGATATAGTAATGGAGGAAAAAATGTTGAATATTTCCAAAACTTTTACTGCTGTAAGCTGTACTTAATCCCTTAAAGAGAACCTAAATTTTCAACTTCATTAAGTACATGTAAACTTGGTTATTTGGACGTGAACTTAATCATTATACATTAACTTAATTATATTTCAACTTAATAACACATCAACCTAATTAATTACACATCATAATTAATTACACATTATCTTAATTACGTGTCAACTTATTTACACACCAACTTAATTGGTTAGTATCACATCAACTTGCTTAGCTAATTTACGTAATATCTTAAATTAATTTTAAATTTTCCTAGGAAAGGACAGCCCTCAAAAGTTACTGCAGGCAACACATTCCAAGTCTTCTTACTTCTATTTAATAATGAAAATTGACAAACATATTTTTGAACATAACAATGAGACAAATTCGGTAGAAAGCCTGGTAAATAATATACAAAATAACTTGGAAATTACAATTAGTGTCTTAATAATTACTGTGAAATTTTTTGCCTATATGGTGAAACCGTTTACGGTCTGGAAGTCTCGAGTTGGATGCCAGATGATAGAGGAATTTTTATCACAGAAAACGTCCAGAACGGCCCTGAGTACCACTCAGCTTTCTGTGAATTTGAGTAAAGTACAGGGTATTCTCTAGGATAGAAGATAATAGGAGCGAGTTACCGAAAACACCAACTCATTCCATTGTCGAGGTCATGAAAGCACGAAGGTCTACGTGCATGCCCCCCCATGATTATTTAGTAGGCTATTTTACGTCGCTTTATCAACATCTACGGTTATTTAGCGTCTGAATGAGGTGAAGGTGACAATGCCGGTGAAATGAGTCCGGGGTCCAACACCGAAAATTACCCAGCAATTGCTCGTACTGGGTTGAGGGAAAACCTCGGAAAAAACCTCAACCAGGTAATTTGCCCCGACCGGGAATCGAACCCGGGCCACCTGGTTTCGCGGCCAGACGCGCTAACCGTTACTCCACAGGTGTGGACTCCCCCATGATCCGGCATGGTATGTAAAGGGCGTCTTTTAATTGACAAACACAGTCAGATATGTCGACGCCGATACCGTTGTAAAGATATCGGGACACCTAATTGTGTAGAAACATGCTGAATAATTCTATCGATACGATCACGATTTATTGGTACCAACAATGCGATATCTAGACACACTGAATATCCCGTCCAATATTTTATATCGGTCCAATATTTTGCTCGTGCTGCTATGGTTGTCATCTCCCATAACAAACTACAGGATATCCGACAAGTTTTGCACATAGGCTAAATCATAAAATATGTTTAATATAAACCTCTCCGATTTCCAAAATATCCGGATGCTCAGCTTCATGCTATTTAAAAAATGGTGTATACTGTCGGCGGTAATTTCATGTCACTTTTCATAGATCCACAGAATGCAAAAGTCAAGTGCTTTAGGTCAGGCGACCTGGCAGGCCACTTGGTTCTTTGCGACCCATCCACCGACCGGGAAATTTGAACCAATTCCACATAGGTGTGAGATATGATAGAATACCATCCCACATAAACCATTCTGGTCTTTCGCCTAGCAGATCTAAATTCGTCTTCTTCTTAGCCACACAACAGCTAAAACAGGAGTACCGCACTCAGTCTGGGATGTGTGGTTCTATGCTACGGGAACTCGTTTTCAGTGCCTATTTGTTCTTCCAATTAGATCGCGACTAAATTAAGCGATTCCACAGAAATCTGTTTTAGTGTTTCGAGCACATTTCTCTTCGGTGTGGATATTTTGCTGTATCTAGTGCAACTATTTTCTTGAACATTGAGCGCATGGATCATTACATTGCCAACCTCCCTCCTTAAATATTTATATACATTTTGAATAATTTTAGCTGACTGTGTGTATATGAATTTACGATGTTCAATTGACGACACGTCAGTTATAATAATCACTAAAAAATATTTCGAGATAGACTCCCAAGGATGCCACATGTGTGTATCCAATGCCTACTCACTTCAATTACGTGATTCGGATTCCGCTTATTACGGACTGTGACCCATTTCTCAAGTTACACACCACTTCGGCGGGCATGTGCATGACAATATGTATCTGTGGAGAGTTATTCGTGTAGTAGGTGAGCGTATGAGTTAAGTTTTCGTGTAAGTGTGGAGTAGGGAATGGGTAAGAATGATGAATATGCCGGCACGTCGAATAGCACCAAGGCGGCCACCAGGATTAACGTCACCGTCCTGCGGACGAATCTCTTTCAACAGTGACATATTATGTCTTCTTTCATATGCACTGCGGAGGGATGTGGGATGTAACGCAGGCATATTGGTGCAAAATCCAGTGAATAGAAGTTGTGGAGCACAACCTCTCTTAGTCTCGAATTTAAAATTTTTCACGAAAAACTCTTACCTCGTCGGGAATCGAATCCAGGCAGGTTAATCTGGCGGCAGACGCGCTACCACAGAGCTAACTCTGCGGACAAGACGCCACATGTTAACTGGTTTACACTTTAACTCATCTCAACCAACAGACGACTTACAAGCAATTATTCTGTTGGAGGCAGATAAAAAAGTTATTTTTTCTTTCACCATGTTAATAATGTCGAAAGAAGTGCTTATACAAATTTTAGCCACTTGACTGCAATTACGAAGGACGTAAAAAAATAAGTTTTCCGGGGACCTTCAACAGAAATAAAATAAAATTTCAATGGAAAAATTTATTTGAACAGATACAACAATTTTTTACCTATTTTTCAACATATTCTCCACCGGAATTGAGATATTTGTCATATCATGGGATCAACAGAGAGGTACAGACGGCTGTCAAACGCTGGTTCCGATCCCAGGCTGCTGACGTCTACGATACAAGGATACAAAATTGATCCCATGGTACAGGCCTGCAGAACTCGCAAGTAGGGGAAATATGACGTCAGCCTCACTCCACTTCTATTGGGGATGATCGACTTCCGCCGCGAGAATGAATGTTGATGCAACCGAGCGTAACTAGAACGCCGTGACCGCAGAGGTAGAAAAGGTGGGTGGGGTAAGAAATGGGAGGAAAGCAGTCGCTCTCAAGAGCTACAGTTCTGCAGGTCTGCCATGGTATGACAAATGTCTCAATTCCAGTGGAGGATGTGTTGGAAAATAGCGCAACAATTTCTGTATCTATTTCAATAAATCTTCCCATGCAATTGTGCTTTTTTTTCTATAAAGGGCCCAAGGGAAAATCACTTTCTGGACGGAATCGTAATTGTTGTGAAGTGGCCAAAATTTGTATAAGCGCTTGTTTCGACATTATTAACATGGTGGAATAAAAATAACTTTATCTGCGCCCATCAGAATGTTTGCTTGTTAGTTTTAGCTCGTAAGCGAAGAATACTAAATAGCCTCATTTTCAAGTAACGTGTTGCAATTGTGCTTGCGTTCTTTAACTGTCGTGTACCTACCAATACACTTCATTGGCTCAAACGTGGAAAGATATTTGTGGTATCAAACTCGAAAATTCATGTGTTGGTGTCAATCCCTGATTTTCTCTCGTTACTTGTTTCGTGAAACGTAATGTTCCATTTCTACCCCATCCGTATTAATAGCGGGTGTGAATTCATTATGGATCATATTATTTAAAATTGTTGCATGCTGAATGACAGAATTAAGAAACATGTCACTGCAAACTATAATAATTAAACACTACTGGAATGGAACTCACACCTGTAACGTGGAAATCAGTTCGGCTCCGAATATGCCCCAGAGTGGTAGGGACTTAATTCTTTTTCTACCCAAGCCTGAGCCAGAGCATTGAGTGAATATATACATTTGAAGTTTTCATGCGAGACAAAATATTTAGAAGTTTAAAGCCATTTGAAAGAAGTGTGGAGATTTTGTTGTAGCACCGATGTACTTACGTCACAATGATTATGAAATATGCAGACAGGGAAGTGCTGGCAGAAATCTATCGTGACGCGGAGGATTTAGAATGTGTTTGCGTCATTGTAGAACTATTATTACCAGCGTCAGTGAACTACTTTAAACATTGATAATGTTATTCTCGGAATTTTCTGCTTTTGCTCCGTCTAGTTGTGTCGCGGTATGCCGCGTGTACTGGACACTGAAGCTGCCAACTTTCAAAAGGAATTATATATTGTAATTACATTGGCCTGCCTTCATCTAAAGCCTGCTTTTAAAATAGAACTTATTGAGAGGTGGTATTTTGACAAGGGGTAATATGGAAGCGAAAAAATTCAAAGTTCTCAAACATATCCTGATTTAAAGCCGATCTTGAGCCAGAAAAGATATGGGATATTAAAATACAATCTTGGTTCCACTTGGTGGGATTTCAGGTTCCGGTCAATGGACTGGACTTGAGCTCAATCATATCATTTCAAAGTTGTTTCACTCTATACGGAATATCGTTATTTTATTTTTTAATACTAGTTTTTCTTTTAAGTTTCAATTATTGGTAACAGTGGCGATTCCTTCATGAAGGATATGAGGATGATCCTACAGTTTAATTTCGTGCCTCTGAGGATAAAAACATGTGAATTACAGATTTTGAATTTCAATGCGTCCCGACGTAATAATTTTCTTCAAGCTTCCACTTTCTATCGTGAGCTGTCGCCACTACACAGCGCAGAAATAATTTCCGAGAAACTATCCAAATATCTTACAGCAAACAGTTTTTTCTAGCTGTGAAGTTTAGGGGACAGAGGAGAGTGCGGAGGGCGGGATATGGCTTGAGTTTAACTGTGTTTGAAGATATGACCACGTATCCTAATACTACGACCCTTCTGGGTGATGGAGACCCTGTTAGAAACTACAATAAGAATTTTCAAGTGCTCTTGTAGCCTTCTTAAATGCAGTTTATTGGTCATTTAAAAAAATAGAATATATGAAATAATAAATAATTTAAAATGATATAATATAAAAAATGAAAGTAATGAAAAACAAAATTACATAAAGATAAATAAAATAACCTATAATAAATACAAGAATTAACAGGACTTTCAGATGACAGGACTACCGAAAGAATATCTGTAGCTGTATTTCATCGTTTAGAAGAATTTAACTGTAGCAGGAAATTAATTGCGCAAACGTACGACGGAGCATCGGTAAATATCTGGCAGTACAATGGTTTAGGAGCCATCTTCGAAACTAAAAAGGGGAGGTGAATCGATCTTCACTACAAATAAATTGCCAGTTCCAGAATGGTGAGTCTAATACTAACATAGGCGTACTTGTATCTATTTTGCATGCTCTATTATTATTGTTATTATTATTATTATTATTATTATTATTATTATTATTATTATATTCTGTTTTGGTCATCAGTCGTTAATCTCATATCCTACATACAAAAAATATCACGAGTCGCCACTGAATGGTAACTGGTTGGGTTTGCTGTGTAAAACTACAGCATTTCAGTATTTCGCCGTCCCTCCCATATTAAAGCCACTGTTAAATAAAATTCGAAACACAAGGAAATTGGAATACTTTAAATTTCGTCCGGAATAAGGAAAATTGTACAGACTAATTGATATAGATTGAGTCAAAATTTACCTGCTTCAAAATACAGCAGTCTTCAATGTTATGTACAGCCTTAGACACAAAACTGACCCCTCTCGTCTAGCGCAAAATTTGTCTAAGTCCACTTCAGGCAGCGCGAGGTTCACACTACTAGGGAAAGGCTGTTTATTTTGCGCCTAATTTACTAGTTGAATTTATCTTCATTATAGATTATTCATAACACTTGATCTGTAAACAGACAGAAAAAGCAACAAACAAAACAAAGAAAAAATAAAGCGGAGTCGTGCATAAGAAATTCCTTCAAGTGTGAACCTAAGCTCTCACGGAATCAATCGAAGTCTTCCGAAGGGGACTTATCGTATAGCAATCGGTCATTTTTTTTTATCTAAGACTGTATATGATTTGGCACAAAAAATGGTCGTATTCTTATAGTGTGAGAAATTGTGTTTTCTTCCTGTTAACGGCCCCTGGCGATCTTATTTTTTTACGGTCCTCGTAATTGCGGTCGAGTGGCCAAAATTTGTACAAGCACTTCTTTTGACATTATTAAAATGGTGAAAGAAAAATAATTAACTTTTTTATCTGCCCCATCAGAATGTTTGCTTGATAGCAACAGAGCTCTTTCCTCATGTTTTTATTTCTCCTTGTCCATGACTCACTTCCGTAACATAGTAAGTCGATACGTTTCTCTAATATTTTTTATATAAGCGTACTCTTGTGTATCGCTGTGTTAAGGGAGTGTTCAGTATTCTCTTAATTATTCCCATTGTTTTATTGTAAGAGAGACAACAAATTCATTAGAAGTAATAATTTATAACATAGTGACTTGTAATTGTATGCAATATATGGGTACAGCGGTTTCTACACTGAAGAAGAACAGTCTCATAAAACATCGTCGGAAACACTGCGTTATCGAATATGACAGTATTGCGGTGTAGTGATATTTGATGGTAGCCATGGATCATTCGGAGTGCTGGAGAGACTGTATACGATACTCGTGCACTTGATATCAACCACTGGAAGACGATCTGCTGGCAACGCGGTTGAACACGCGACTTTTTCATGATGAAGCACTGTTCCCTTATAGTGAGACGCTATCCCGGCGATGGATTGAACGGAACGGGCATATTCCATGGCCGGCTCGATCGCCCGATCTCACACTCTGCCACTTCTATTTGTTGAGTCACATAAAATAAAATGTGTACTCCCAATGGCACCACAAGAGTCGCTCGCTCCAAGAATAAAAATGATGCATGGAGGGACATTTTTCAAGGAGAGACTTCTGTCCAAATGCATTGTTGCATTTAATTCTTTTTATCCTTATAAATGTAACAAACTTCAAACCGTTAGATTAACTGTGGGATCTGTGATTGCAAAATTTACTATTTATTCGTGTCACTCGTAAAAATCTGTAGAATGCCATTGTGGCTGCAGGAAATACAAGCTAAGATATGTCGCACATCTTCCAAAGAAAAGCCAATCAGAATGCATGAGGGCTGAACTGTGTTTTAAATGCAACGGATACTTCGAAAATGTCCTGTAAACGAACAAAATTCTACCCCAGGTCAATATATCAACGACAGTAGTTAGAATCTTCACGTTTCAACGTGTATTCACACCTCATCAATTATATATTAGGGAATTGTCTCTAAAGGAACTTGCATACTGAAAAGGTTCTTTCTTTTTAATTTCTTCTCCTCAAAGAGACTCTTATATTGGCACAGATATGACAATGTCAATTTACTTAACAGATCAAAGTTAAGGATCCTGTACGTGGAATTCAAAATTTAATTTAACTAGGCCTCTTTTAAGGTTCGTGAACCAGCTTGAAATTTCTTGCTTTTAGATTTTCGAGATCTACCAGCAAACAGGATTTTCCTTAATCTCACATGTGGATTTTTGGGACTGACAGGATTAAATAATAAATACTATTCTTTTTGTCTTCTCATGACAGGACGTATGGAGAGAAAGTATTGTGGAGCTCCAAATATTAATTCTCATGGAAATTTAGCACACATCCTCCGTTTCCCTCATTAGTGAACTTTTGCTTACCATTTATATCAGTCTTCCTTTTTCTTTCTGCATGTCTCTGTACGGTTACAATTGAAGAGTGATTTTCCAAAAGGTGATAAGTCATTTACGAACGATTTTTTATTTTTTAGGTTAAGCGTATTATTTCCCATACATCTATACGGGAATACACTTGAAACTTTCTAAACGGTGTTATGTTCCGTGTTATTACCATTATAATATCATAGTTTTTTCCAAAGTGTGCTAAGTCAGTAGTACGCATGTTCCAAACTGTGCTAAGTCATTGTGATATGATATTAAAACGATTACTATTAAGACATTGCATACTTTCAGTTTTACGTGTAATGCAAAATCTTCAAATAAACATACATACTTCAGACCGTTATTTGTGAATGAAAAAATAATGACTGTGACATCACTGTATATTTATCAAGCCCTAAATATTGTCAAAGATAATTCACAAATGTTGACACATATAAATGATGTCCACCTATACAACACCAGAAACAGTGACTTTTTTTATATACCTAAGTGTAGGCTAACCAAAACAATGAATAATAATTGTATTATGTATTTAAAAATTGCAAATAAATTTCCGACACATGTTTTCAATCTGGAAAGAAAGTATTTTAACAGACTTGTCTCTGGTTGGTTGATCAACAAACCCTTTTATGATATTAATGAGTTTTTAATGTTAATGTTGTTGAGTGTTTCTGATACAATTTTATTGTTTTTTTATGTCTCTGTTGTTTATTTTATATGCATTATTTGACTCTGTCAATTGGACAAATTTGTGTTCACTGACTGTACGATACTCAATATACTCAATACATAACTTCTAAACAACATATTTTCAAAGTGAGCATTGCAATATCATAGATCATGTTATTTGAAACTCTACTGTGTAACATCAGCTATAAACATATTTCCTTGTGATGTGATATTAAAATAGTGATTATTAAGATATTGCCTGCCTTCAGTTTTATAAGCAATGCAAAATGTTCAAATAAGCATACTTAATTACTAAGCAGGTTCACAACATTCTCCTTTCAGTACCTTGAAGACATTTCTATTAAACCTATAAAAAAAAATCTTTCCTGAAAAAGTACCTCTTTTGACTTTGCACCATTTGGAAAGTCACTCTTCAATGTGAATTATTTGTCTCATTTTGTTCATTTTCAGTATCTACCATCAAAATTACCTTGGAGTTTACTTTGATACGCATTTAAACTGGAGTAACCAAGTAACCCATATTACAAAAAAGTGCTTTCCATACTACATTCCTTAAACAGCATTCGAAAATTCCTTCCGCTATCACTCAAGAAAATACTAGTGGAAACACTAGTAATTCCCCACTTCGATTATTGTGATTTTTTACTAACTGACCTCAATGTCAACCAGTCGCAAAAATTACAACGTGTTCATAATTCTTGTGTTCGCTTCGTCTGCGTTGTCCGTCGCGCTGACCACATTACCCCATCCTTCCAAACTCTAAACTGGCTACGGCTTAACGAACGTAGAAATTTTCATTCTCTTGTTCTCCTTTTCCAAGACCTTCACACTTCTACACCTACCTACCTTGCCTCCCGTTTCAGTTACCTGTCATCATATCATAATCTCTTCACACGCACGCAAAATAGCCGCATACTACCCACACCAACACATAAGACATCATCGTATTCATCATCATAGACAACCTCGCTATCGCGCTTGTGGAATACCCTACCCAGTTACATCGGAATTTAGTAGGGTTCAAAAGCAAGCTTATTAAGCATTTTCTTACTGCGTAGAATAGGTTTAATTTTTACCTAATTAATAAAAAATGTTTCTCTCTTCTTAACTTTTACAATAAAATGTCTAGCTTTTATTAATCTGTTAATCTTTTAGTAGTTTGATCTTTATTGTATTTGTAAATTTAATATTAATTGTAATTATAAATGTAATTGTATTCTTAATATTATAGTTGTAATCCCCTGTAGTGAGGAAGAGAAGGCCTGATGGCCTTATCTCTACCAGGTTAAATAAATAAATAAAAATAAAAAAAAAAATTCACCAAATGATACCTGCATATAAAGCGCAATTATTTTTCTTATAAATGTGTCACACAAAATTCAAATTCACACAAATTCGGCGCAGAAAGTCTCCTCTTCAATATTTCACATAAGCTAAATTGGCACACCGTTGTCCTAACACAAATCGTAGTTTTCAGTATGGTAGTCCGGGTTGGAGTTCCATGAATTACAAGTGAAATTTATGTTGGATAAAAAGAGTGCTTGGTGTTAAGTTTTCGTGGGTTACTCCCGTTTCTCATGATGCTCCACTATTTTTAACATGTGGTGCTATATAGATCGCTACCTATGGTGCACTATGGACAAGGAGCAGTTAAAACATTATGAAAAATAAGCTTCATTGACAGAATTTATTTTTTTAATTGGTATTGTGCTAGGAAACAATGCTGTTAAACTTTTTAATGTCTTCCAAAATGTGCTAAGTCACTTGACTTAACACGCCTTGGAAAAAATGCGAAACGATATATTCCCTATGAAGTCTTTTTGGTTTAGCGAAAAGGCTTTTTCTTCATGTCTTTATTTCCCAATGTCCATGACCCACTTTCGTAACATAGTAAGTCCATACGTTTCCCTAATATTTTTATACAGGGACATTATTTTATTTTTACTGACATTTCTAATATTAACCTGGCTGTACCTTTGGATTAATAGTTGAGAACCGAGAGTACCGTTTGCTACTCCTTCCACGACTGGAGTTCGATGATACTTGCGTAAAATACAAACAATTCACTCTACTATGTATAGGAGGGAAGAAAAGTTATTCATCCATTTACGTAAACTAGGAAATGTCGCGATTCTGAGTTCGATAATTTTCATTGGGTTTTTGTTTAATCAAAATGCAGTACTGTATTAACAATAAAGGCTGGTTCACAATAAACCTGGAACGGAAACCACAACTAGAACGAGAACGGAAATATTGTTAAAATAAATGTATTTAAATGTAAACATTCACAATTAACTGTTGCGAATGCTCACATTTAAATACATGAATTTTAACAATTTTTCCTTTCTCGTTCTCGTTCTCGTCGTTTCCGTTCCCGGTTTATTGTGAACCAGCCTTAAGTATTTTTACTCACGAACTGAGCTATCCATTCGGACGTATTTATTATGCAGTGTATATTACACTGTCTACAGCACATTAGCGTACAATATAGAGAATGAAGTTAAATTAAAAAATAATCATAATGTGGATATTTAAAAACATTTTTGAAAATGGTGGCCGTTCATTTCGATACAAGCTTCAGTTCTTTTGTGCATATTATCGCACTATAGACTACTGCACCTAATTCCAATTACCAGTTTCGTCCTTCATACTAGTAACTCATTTTGAAATAATTCTGTATCTACTCTATAAAAGAGTAGGCCTTACGTACTGTAAATTCAATCGTCATTTCTGCCCGATCCGAAAAGATAAAATTACTCAGACATGATATCTATTGTCTATCCAATTGGTTTTGTCACAGGGTCGTAGAAACGGGGGAAATCACGTGACAGTTAATTACTTAACGAGGCCCTCTTATTTAAGTTATTTTACACAGTTGTATAATATTACATAGACGTCTAATTCCTAACAGAAATTAATGTTTTCAGAAAAGGTCTAAGACAGCCCAGCCACTAGTCTTTACAGAGAAGCGAGGAGAAACGGGTGGGGAAAATCGGGATGCGATGTAGGCAAACGTACGTCAGTACCTGTGCGAAAATGTGATTCAATATTGAAAGCTCTTTTGTCACTGGAAAACGTGAACATATTTCTGGAATGCACTACACTCACTGGCGACTTTGACTGCATACGCGGCCTTGGTTCTGTGTGGAGGACGATTGGAAGTTTACTAGTAGTGGGGGTGGGAGTGAAGTACATTAAAAAATTCAGGTACAATAAAAATTGAAGTAAAAATTGTTAGGGAAGTTTTCAATACTCTCTTAATTATTCCCAGTGTTTTATTCTATTTGGAGATTTTGTGAGCGGCAACAAATTCATCAAACGCAGATCTCTAGAAAGAAAAAGTCGTTTTAGTTACGGTTGTGTTCCCTGTTATGTGCAGGCGGTGTATGTTACAGTGCAGGCACATGGTCTGTCACTTCCTAATGCGGCGACGACAATGAGATGATGCGATGGAGAATTGCTGGAATGTCAGTCTAAGCCGTAGTGTATGAGGAAACCTAGGCAAATACAGCTTTTGTTGAGAACAGATTCCACTTGGACACAGAATAATATTAACCAGAATTGCTGACAAGGAAAGCTTATGTTCTATAGTAGTCGTCACATAGGAAGGCGGCACGATTCAGGAAGCTTCTGCGTATTCACAATCCTGTAATCTCACAAAAAAAATGTTTCAGTAATTTTCTAAGAGCTCGTGTAATTACATGAAATATTACTCTACTTATAAAAGCAGTACATGCAAATTACTTTAACTGTTTGTAAGCAAGTCAATCTCACGTCCATTTTGGGCGAAGTAGCTGCTTTTGATTGACATGAGAATTATTAAGAATTAGAAGTTATGTGTACTATTCACGCGTGCAATGAGGGAGGAAATACTGGTGATGCTGCTAATTCAAAGTTCGTAAAATGAATAAGCTGTGTTCCACGAGATCTCATGATTGTGTGCATGCTCAGAAATTGTGTAAACATTACAATTTTCGTACTTGAGAGCCACTATAGCTATTTTGCTGAAGAAAAATGTAACTATATATTGTATATTAAAATTACGCGAGTCTTCTTCTCTGTAACTCAAGTTTTGTTTCTATTTCCAAACCCACAGGACTCTCGATCCATTCTATCCGATGAGAGTGGAGTATGTTTATTAAATTATGTCCACTTTTTGTACTCTTAAAACACAAACTTGCACCTAGTTAACCATGCGACCTGTGGTTCAACGGTTCAATCCCGATTGTCTGACAACGCGTAAAAGTGAACTTCTCCACATCGAAAGCGCATGCTTTCTTTCACTATTGACAGAATTTTTCGCACCGTAGGGACACATTTTTCATTTGCATAGAAATTATGTATCGTAACACGCATCTATCAAAGTAATCAATATCAACCACAGTATGCCCAGGTCTTGTGTCGCGTCTTTCCCCCGGAACACACACTGACTTCCTTTACTTCTTTATTTTCCTTGCGTATTTTTTATAATAAATCTTTCTGAAACACGGGCATGATATGCAGCTCCTTTTGTTGATTAACGGGAAACATTATCTTTCCTCTTAATGCTCCTTCGTCGCAATTTTCAATTACGGACCTTATAAAATCACGACTTTGCGAATGTATAATTTTACTTCGCATCTTTGGAGGCAATGTACACAATTACACTAAACTTCTTACAATTGTAAACCACACTTCCTTCGTGTACTCAACTATCCAGCACGATAGAAACAGAAAAGAAAGCTAATGTTTGTAGATTGAACAGTCCAGGTGCGGTTATATATTATCTCTGCCCATGCTTTCTCTCTCTCTCCTCACTCCGTCAACCCGCTTTCAGAACACTACCCTCGGACGCGAACAATACATACATACATACATACATACATACATACATACATACATACATACATACATACATACATACATACATACAAACATACATACATACATACATACATACATACATACATACATACATACATACATACATACATACATACATATAAATTTAACGTAAAGCGCCATGTAAGTACTACTAAACACAAACGTCTTTATGATGACAAATTTAATTCTGAGACTCGAGTTACACTGACTCTGCTGTCGCGCGTCCCGCCAATTCGTGACTTAATTCCCCTCCCCTCCGCGTATCGCCAGATGACGTCATCCGCTCCAACTCAAGGTTATGGTGGATACTTTGATTCTTCGTCCGTCAGTCACCTTATACTTATTTTGAATTTGTCGTGTAGTATAGAAATACAATTATAGGCGCGACAAAACTCGTTTGAAAATGTGTCGGTCGACGTTCTAGGATCGCAATCTAGTAGAGGACCGACATATTCACGTCAACACATTAGATATAGCACACTTAGTAAAGTTTCAAATGTGTTATTGAATACATGAACACGTTATTTGAGAAACCCCTCATGTCCAAAATCTTAAAATTTTCAGGAGAGGTAAAAAACTAAATATTTCCCATATGAAAATAATTTTATGGAAATATATATATTTTTTCCCCTTAATTTTACGTTGTAACTACTTGTTTCAAGTTCAAAATTGAGGTTTTAACACAAGTCAGTTCCTCAGGAAAATTATTTAAATATTTGGGACATGAGGGCTTTCTCAAATAAAAGATTAAATGTGGGAAGTTATGTCATTAATGAAGCAGAATGTGATAGAAGTTATTGTATTGTTGTAAAGTATTAATACACGTATTATATAGGGTGTGGCAGTGGGATATGACGGTTTTTATAGCCCTGTTTTGGGACAGTCAGGACGAATTGAAAGGCAAAACATATACTGAAGTAATCTAGTACAGTGCAATTTATTAATGTTTGATTACTTTTTAAAAATTACATTTCGAAGTAGCCTCCACGACAACGAATACATTCTTGTAATCTGATATGAAAGTTCTGCATAACTCGCCCCAACAAAACGGATTCGGTGGCACTAATTTCGTTCCTTATGTTTTGTTTCAGCTGGATGATTGTGCGAGGCTTGTTGCGATACACCCTACTTTTGAGATAACCCCATAGGAAGTAATCAGCAACAGTCAGGTCAGGAGATCTTGGCGGCCAGGCAATGTCTTCAAATCGTGACATTATTCGTCCTGGAAACATATTTCGCAATCAGTTCATTGAACCATGATCAGTGTGCGCACATTACTTCCTACGGAATTCTCAAAAGTAGGGTGTATCGCAACAAGCCTCGCACCATCATTCAGCTGAAACAAAACATAAGGAACGAAATTAGTGCTACCGAACCTGTTTTTGGGGAGAGTTGAACAGAACTTTCATAGCAGATTGTAGGAATGTATTCGTTGCCGTGGAGGCTACTTATGGAATGTAATTTTAAAAAGTAATCAAACACTAATAAATTGCATTGTACTAGATTACTTTCAGTAAATGTGTTTCCTTTCAATTCGTCCCGAGTGCCCCACAACAGGGCTCTAAAAATCGTCATACCCACTGCCACACCCTATATTTTGATGTCTACAAAAATTATTGGTATGAGTCAATAATACTGTGAAAAAAGTTTGTTGATAAGAATTTTCTATTAAATCATCCTTAGGTAAAGTTACATACACAGCACTGCCCAGTTATATCAAATCATACTAATGCTACCAACATATAAATACACAACTTTTTAACATTACTTACTTATTTATGGCTTTTAAGGAACCCGGAGGTTCATTGTTGTCCTTACATAATCCCGCAATGAGCCCGTATCCTGAGGAAGATTATTCCAGTGTCTACAATCATATCCCACCTCCCTCAAATCAATTTTAATATTATCCTCCCGTCTACATCTCGGCCTCCCCAAAGGTCTTTTTCCCTCCGGCCTCCCAAATAACACTCTATATGCAATTCTAGATTCGTCCATACTGCTACATACCCTGCCCATCTCAAACGTCTGGATTTACGCTTCTAATTATGTTAAGTGAAGAATGCAATGCGTGCAGTTCTACGTTATGTAACTTTCTCCATTTTCCTGTAACTTCATCCCTCTTAGCCCCAGATATTTTCCTAAGCTCCTTATTCTCAAACATCCTTAACCTCTGTTCCTCTCTCAAAGTGACAGTCTAAGTTTCACAACCATAAAAACAACCAGTAATGTGTATGTGTGTTATAAATACTAACTTTCAGGTTTTTTGAAAGCAGAGTGGATGATAAAAGCTTCTCAACCGAATAACAGACATTTCCCGTATTTATTCTGTGTTTAATTTCCTCCCGAGACTTTTTAACATTACCAACATAAAAATATTTAATATTTTCAAAGCTATTCCAAATCATAGAAAGTGATGTAATTGAGAAAACCCTCATGTCCTGTACTTGAGGGGTTTCTCAAATATATACATTTTTCAACAGGCTCTGTATGCTACAAGAATGACTAAACTTGAGGGGTTTCTTCATAAAACGATGTATCGACCCCTAAAGATATTATGTGATGCGTATCTCAATTTAAAAAAAATGGACATGAGGGGTTTCTCAAAAAACCTATTCACATATCCTAATGATGCCATTGAAGATGTACATTTAAGTGACGTGCCTAATTTCAAGTATTCTGCAACTGTGCCAGCCAACGTGGAACGCAGTTTTTCCATGTGTAGGCTTAAGTTTTTTGTTCCTTATAACAGGGTGTCGTTCTCAATGGAAAATTTGAAAATGATATTCACTGTGTACTATAGAAAATGACACAAGGATTAAAAGGTTTATGTTTATTAATATTTAATGCGTAAGTTAATATTGTAACATTTGATATTTCGAGAAAGGATAGGCCTATGTATCTGTCTCTTTTTTTTTAGGGCATCAGTCAATTGATATAAATTTTGGGAAACCAGCAAAAAAACTCTATTAAGAGGTTTGAAAAAATAATTGCATTTTTTCTCTGATTATTAATAATGTACTTTATATGATGTTTTGAGAAGAGCTTTTATTATATTAATGATTTATTTTTTAAGAATTTCCTTACATTTCGCACGATTGAAATTAGTGATATGTCCGTTCAAAAAAAAAAAACAAACAAATGGATCCAGTTACTTAGTTCGAAACGAAATGTATATTATATATGTAAACCAATATATTTATTTATATTACGTAATACATTAATGTGTTCTCAAACAATTTTGTACTAAGTTGCGTGTAATTTTCAATGACTGAACTGTACTTCTGCTTTGTCAATGCAGTAGCTCGGTTCCAGTTCGCTAAACCTTGGGCTATACTCGTCTGTACTATCCTGGATCATATATGTAACAGTTCACCCCTATGTTAAAATCGGTAGCACTTTGAAGAGAACCGCCAGAATCGCCACCCGGCCGCCGTAAACGAACACGAGATGGCAGTACAGTCGCCAATGCAATTCAAATGGGAGTTATGATGTGACTCCTTATGTAAGAAGTAGATGGCAGTATAGTAAACCTGACAAAAGTTGTTACCGTCAAAGCCTATAAGGTCGAGCAAACTGGGTATATATTATGATCTAGGGTACTACGTTTCAACATTACCTTATAGTGCTCCAAATCCCTTGCCATGGTTATGATGAATGAAGTCACAACGATCATCCTCTATGAACAAGTAGGCTAAGTCTAATGTCTCGAAAGGTGTTAATTTCAGGACAAAAATTTATTAGAATTTTTAATTGTTTTGATGAGTTCTACCACGTCTTCAAATATTAGACACTTTTTTAAACACCTTATATATTACGTATGTAGTGCTTAAGAAAACACCTGCATTCCGGAGAGGCTATGCGGCTGCCGGCAGTATTAGTTTAATTTATGTCTATTATTATTATTATTATTATTATTATAATTATCATTAATAACAACGTTTTTCTTATTTTTATTGAAAATGCAAGGGGTTAATAGTTGCTTGTGGAATTCTATTACACGCCAATTTATACTTCCCTTCGAAAATAAATCGCACTTATAAAGGCTGGTTCACAATAAACCGGGAACGGAAACAACGAGAACGAGAATGAAAATAAAGTTAAAATAAATGTACTTAAATGTGACATTCACAATAGTTAATTGTGAATGCTCACATTTAAGTACGTTTATTTTAAAGGCTGGTTCACAATAAACCGGGAATGGAACGAGAATGAGAATGAGAACGGAAATAATGTTAAAATAAATGTATTTAAATGTAAGCATTCACAATAGTTAACTGTGAATGCTCACATTTAAATACATTTATTTTAACAATATTTCCGTTTTCGTTCTCGTTGTCGTTTCCGTTCCCGGTTTATTGTGAATCAGCCTTAACAATATTTCCGTTCTCGTTTGCGTTCCCGTTTTATTGTGAAGCAGCCTTAACTGTAACCAGTAAACCAGTAACGACTATGATTATCAGAATAACAAAGAAATAATGACTGTATAACGATTAGCATAAAAGAAACGCTATGAGTATATTTTCTCGTTTGCAGTAGGGGTGCGCAGGGTTAAAAACACGTTCGTGTCTCCATAGAGCGCGACGGCCTTGAGAATGTGATGTGAATCGTGCAGTGCTAGAGTGCTCATATTTGTTTGTAAATTAAATTTAATTAAAATAAAAGAATCGTACGTTCTAAACAGGCGGTAGTTTTCCTTGAATTTGACGGGCAGCAGATCTATCTCTCCATCTTGATGCCCATATAATGGGAACAGCGTATTATGTCTTTATTCATTCTTTTAGATCATTTGATACGCTTTTAGTCTTCATTTCTTATGGTGATCCTATCGCCCCCCTCCTCGATCGCCCTGCCGCAGCCTTCAGCGATGATCGCACGCCTGACAACTTCCTCAGAGCGCGATCCGGCGCGCCTCACGTGATGGGTGGGCCACCGCGCCTGCCTTGTAGCTTCCAGCTCATTTTCTTTTCTTCTATTCACTGTGAAACAGGTTTTCTCGAAGTACTTCGTTTCGTCTTCCCAATTTAAACAAAATGCGTACAAGTATACCAGCTGTCTATCCTTTCTCTCTTTCGGCATTTTAAATCAATATTAAAAAAGCTGCATCAAACGTGACGCAAGGTAATGTCGAGTAGTTGTAGTAGTAATAGTAGCAGCAACAGTAAGTAGTAGAAGCAGCGGTAGTAGCAATAGCAGTAATAGTACAGAACATTAACAATTAACTAATAATTACAATAATTACTTACGCTATGTACACTAGTATACGTTATTTTTAGTATTTAAACTTTCATAAAGAATATAGGCCTACATTGATCACACATTATTTACACTTTTATGTGCAGTCTTGTTTATTGTAATGAAAGGTATTTTATTTAGTAATACTATAGCTTACTTATTTTATAAATACTGTAGTGTATGTTCGATCGATGTAAGTCAACATCCTTTATAATAGTGGAAATAGTGAAAATAGCATATTCTAGTGCATACAGTGTAAACGGCTTTCAGACGTTGACTGCTTTCAAAAGCCGATTGTCAAAAAACTGCTTTTTGTCTCTAGAATATATTTCTTCAAACATTATTTTTGTAAAATATGATTTTTATTTTTATATAACAATTTTCCTAATCGTGCTAATCATTCCTGTAGTCTAAATTGTCTTAACTAATATTAAATAATTGTAATTTTTTTAACTCTTAGACTTTCTTTCCTGTTTTGTAGTTATTTAAAATATTTGCTATGTATTTTTATACTGGTTGAGTGGAAGGCAAGGCTTAACTCTGCCAGTAAAAATAAATCAATCAAATAAATAAATATGGAATTTAAATTGTAGGAAAGATCATCGTAGTATCATTCTTTATCAGGTCTAGTTTTGAACCATGAATAAAACGTCAACTGCACACAAATAAGATGCAAATGTTCCCTAATAAGCTAGTAGGGTAAAGTTGCCTAATTCCGTGATACGTTTTTTTTTTTTTTCACTGAATATCAAGGGATTGGGTATCTTGCTAGGAAGTTCACCGATGTTTCAAAACTAGGCGAAAGATATACTCTTTCGAGAAAGATGTCTGGCATTATGGTCGAACGGCAAAATTTTGACTGACATTCAATTTTTAAAAAGTATCACGGTATTAGGGGTATAACGGAAATAGGCAACTTTACCCTATTTGCATCGAGCGCGAAACATGACCTCACGCCAATATAATCAATGCAGAACTATCTCCTTACGCTCTGGGACAGAATACGGTTCCTAATTATAAGAATAAGTCTTATATATGAAGTTCAGAAAACCAAAGTTCATATTCTATTCTGGTGGATATTAAGTAATTTTAATTAAGCGCTTCATAAACTACGAGTTAATAACATTCCTGTCGTAATAAGAGAACAAAATTGTTGCGGAACGTGTAAAACGTATAATTCGAAAGAATGTGTCAACTTCGTGAAACTCATTTTTAATATTGCATTGTAAACATTTTCATTATCTCTGTCCTTGTGTTACTTTTCCATTCACTTCTTTTATGACTTCCATATTAACTTTATGCTCTCGAAATGAAAGATGCCTCATTACAGGCTGGAGTGAGATCTTACGCACTTCTTTATAGCTTAAGGATAATAAAACATGTGATTACTACTGAAATAGCACAACTAAAATAGCCCTAAATACCAGTATTGTTTCTTGTATGTGGTTATTTTTCCGTAAAATTTAAACGAATGTAGTTGCAACACTACAAGCCTAGATCAGGGCTTCATATATCTCAACATGGCTAGCGCTTTGTCAGCATTACATAACTACAACCCTTAAATTCAACCTGCTTTCCTGATCATGCTGTCCACATATTTTCAATTCCCTGTAATTGAAGGGTTCAGAGCCATAGTGGGCCAAGCGCCATTTATTAAAAACGGAGAAAGAAAGGGTTAAAATTAAGTGAATGCCATAGTTTAATGAAGATTGACATGTAATTTAGTTTTAATGTGTATACTTTATACTACTTGCTATATGTTTCCACTGAATTATGGTAATAACTTCATTTTAACCCTTATTTTCTAAGATTTTAGTAAATGGCGCTTGGCCCACTATGGTTCCAAACCATTCAATTATTAACCGATCCAATACCACATTTTTTGGTACCGCAAATCTCACACATTTTATTGGGGATTTCACCCCACTCAATAATTCACTTCACTAAGTTCTTACAGAATAGATAAATTTGAATGACAATTATGTGGTTCGAAGGCAAAAGGAGTCATGTCAATTTTTGGTGAAAAATAAGATTTTTCAATATGTTCAACATCTTGATTGTATCTTTCTTGTGGCAAAGATTGAATGCATATCTCTATTATTTTTCTCTCTAACCCGTTGTTATGGTAATGATTCTTATGATTTTATACGATCGTTCAAACTTTAACGCTCGCTCCTGAAAAGCTGCAAGAATTGTCATCACATTTTGGCTTGGGGCCACAGAATTTTACGGGAAAATTAAGAGGCTCCAAAAGACGTTCAGGAAACTAATACAAATGAAAATACAGATTATGTGGACATCGGTATTAAGGCTAATACGTTACTTTCTAACAACATTGAAGAAAATCCCAGAGGCATATTATACAGGGACATCATTTTATTTTTACTAACATTTCTAATATTAACCTGGCTATACCTTTGGATCAACCATTAAGAACCGGAAACACCGTTTGCTACCCCCTTCTACGAATGGAGTTCGATGATACTGGCGTAATATACAAACAAATCACTTTACTAGGTATAGAAGGGAAGAAAAGTAGTTCATCCATTTACGCAAACTAAGAAATATCGCGATTTTTAGTTTGATAATTTTCATTAGGTTTTTATTTAATCAAAATACAGTACAGTATTAACAATGAGTGTTTTTACTCACGAACTGAGCTTTCCATGTGGACGTATTCATTATGCAGTGTATACTATACTGTCTACAGCACATTAGCGTACACTATAGAGAATGAAGTTAAATTGAAAAATAATCATAATATGGATATTTAAACACATTTTTTAAAATGGTGGCCGTTCATTTCGATACAGGCTTCAGTTCTAATGTGCATATTATCGCACTATAGACTATTGTATGAAATTAGAATTACCAAGTTCGTAATTCGTATCAGTAACTCATATTGAAATGATTCTGTACCTAATCTGTAAAAGAGACCTTACGTGCTGTAAATTCAATCTTCACTTCTGCCCGATTCGAAAAGATAAAATTACTCAGACATGCTATCTACTGTCCGTCCAAGTGGTTACTTCGTAGCGTCGTAGAAAGAGAGGAAATCACGTGACAGTTAATTACTTAACGAGGCCCTTTTATTCAAGTTATTTTAAACAATTGTATGGGTATAATATTACGTAGACGTCCAATTCCTAAGAGAAATTAATGTTCTCAGAAAAGATCTAGGACAGCCCAGCCACTAGCATTTACAGAGAGGCGCATAGAAGCAGGTGGGGGAAACCGGGATTCGACGTAGGCAAATGGAAAACGATGCAATATTGAAAGCTCTTTCGTCACTGGAAAACGCGAACATATTTTTTGAACGTACTGATTACTATGACCGTAAGGCTACTATGACTATATATGCGGTCTTGGATCTGTGTGGAGGACGGTTGAACTTCATTAGTAGAAGGGGTGGGAGTGAAGTACATTCAAAAACTCAGATACAATAAAATTGAAGTAAAAATAAAATGATGTCCCTGTACATACCATACCGCACTAGTAATTTTTTTTTTTGTTATCGAAAGAGAAAGGAAACTGAAGGAAAAAAATATTACAAAAACATCAATCTTTCACCGCAAATATAGACAGCTTGCGGCCATCTAAAGAATCTTAAATTTATGCAGCTGCATTAAATATATTTCTTCGCTGTCCCATTTTTATTCGCGTTACACACAGGGCAGAAGTTACTGCATTTTATTATTTTACTGTCCGACGGGCATATGAGGATAACATACACACAACTGTTGCATTCAGTGTGTATTTTTCATTAAACTGAGCATATTGCAAGAAAATAGATACACCATGTAGAATCACTGCAATGTTTTGTTATCCCGCAGGGGAGAGCGAACCATAACGCTACGTCGATCTGAGGGAACTTTTTACTGGCTTCCAGCTAAGCACATACAAAACTCACATCGGCTGACGACGGTAAGGTTCGGTGAGTATCCAAGTTCCGAGCAGTTAATCTCATTCGTCCCTAGACCAGTTCCCTCCGTGTGTCGTCAGCCGGAGAACGGGAAATACTATGAAATGGGAATCAGATGGAATGGTATTGATGCTTAACATGCGGAACTACACATCTGTGGAGTAACGGTCAGCGCGTTTGGCCGCGAAACCAGGTCGGGGCAAGTTACCTGGTTGAGGTTTTTTCCGGGGTTTTCCCTCAACCCAATATGAGCAAATGCTGGGTAATTTTCGGTGCTGGACCCCGGACTCATTTCATCGGCATTATCACCTTCATCTCATTCAGACGCTAAATAACCTAACATGTTGGTAAAGCGCCGTAAAATAACCTACTATAAACATGGGGAAAAGGGAGAACCCCGAGGAAAACCCCAACTGAAACTTTGTGTCACATGCATCACTCTTAATTTATAAATTCGGACCGCCTGCGAGTATTGCAATGTTTATCGATTTAGGCTATATAATTGACCGGAAGATAGAATTATGTTATTTTATCTCGCCAGAGAGTGGATTGACAGTGTAAGGCGAGAGGTAACAGCATATTTAGTTTAAAACAAAATTATTGTATTAGGCTGTTTTCCTGGATGTTTATAGTGGTGAAGAGGCAAAAAAATTACGTCGAAATAATGTTCAAGCTTTTTCTCGTAAAATTATTGCGAACTTAATTCTGCACATGTTTAACACTAATAGACAGCGAAACTTCGTTCCCGACGGGAGAGAGCAGGTGACTTCAGGTTAAATATGTTCTAGAGTCACTCTACTGTGTACAATGGAAGGCGGCGTTAGTCGTGACCCCTTGACCTACTGTGCCTTACTTATTCCTAAGACGGAGTCACCGCAGTAGTTTGCTCTTTACTTTTTTTTGTGTTGCAGTCGACGAGTAACTAATGTCATGGGCTAGAGATCACAGAATTTCGCATTAATTTCGAAGAAGCAAATCTTGATATAATATTATATTTCGCGTTTTATCGCTAATTAGTTATAAGATAATAGCAATAATTTCGTATAAATTTTGAAAGGAATTTTAACGTGAAAAATAACCCAATATTACACATTAGCCGCCAAAATAATGATAAAGGTTTCATACATCAATTTATTCTACATATTAAAATTAAACACTGAGAAAAAAAAACACTATTTTTATTATCTAAAACTGCTGTTTTTATTTGTGAAATGAAAGCATAGCAGAAGTCACAATAGGTCCTAGTACAGTATTTTCTTTCATTCTGCGCCTACGGTCAGTAATAAAAGAGAGACGTGGCAACGTTCAGCAGGATTCATGCAGCTGACAGACGTACAGCTCAGCTGATTACAACTTCCTATCCATAAGTCTCCTGCAGAGCGGTTATAGCCTACGCTGCATCGTACGTAGAGCTCTGTGTGCACACTCGACTGGTACGAAAATCTGGACAATTCATAGACACAACTCGTAACTGACATGTGACGCGTCTACGCCATTAGCAGCCCACAATTTTCTTTGAACTTAATTCTGTAAACATAAATACAATGCTGTGAGGAAGAAGCTCTACAATACATCTTCACATGCATTTCCTACTATTTAATGTCAATAAAAAGAAACTAATTTGAATATTATATCAATCTCAAAACGAACTAATAATTTCAGGCGTTCGACATTGCTTATCTTTGTAACTAAATAATTTCCACAAACCAACAAAGAGCATCACCTCATCTTTCACTTACATAAGAAGTCAAGAGTCTAATCAGCCTGAGACTTACTGAACGACTTCTTCGTCATGTGTGATGTACTGTACAACCCTTGTGTTCACCAGTGACATGTATCTGAGTGCCTTACGTGCTCTGAACAGCGCATACGGGTTGTGAGAACATTTGCGCTCTCGTTGACATCACTGGCGTAGAAAGTCATGTCTTTGACTTCAATGTCATGCTGCAGCCAATAAGAAGACTGATAAACCAGAAATAAATTAGGATTGACAGATTTATATGAAGTCAAAGAAACTCATAAGAAAAATATCGTAATTTATTTTATGAAACATTCTATTTGTTAATTTATTTATTTATTTATTCTGGTGTAGTTAAGGCCATCAGGCCTTCTTTTCCACAACACCAGGAATACAAGTACAATAATAGAAATAAACAGAAAAAAATACACTTACAAAGTAAAGCTACACAAGAAATAAAGAGAGAGAGAGAAAAAACACTATAAACAAAATAAAGCCACAAAAAACATACACAGGTTGCAGTCACACAAACTTTAAATGAGTGATTAAGTATCATAATTAATTATATCCTAATTAATTAACTAACATAAACAAGAAACTTGCAATTTTAATTTAGATTAAAAAAGAAAAGGAAAAAAACACAAATCAATACTTTTAGCAATACCTAAAAAATATTAAGACAACATTTTCCAATTTAATTTTGAATTGTGATAAAGTCCGGCAGTCCCTGACGTCATTAAGTAACGAATTCCAGGGGCGAGGTAGTTCTACAGTATAGGAACATGTGTATAAAGACGTATGTAACAGTACAGAAAATAACTTTTCAGATGGAAGAAAAAAAATATCAATAGGCCTAAACTGATCCTCGATGATGTAATTTATGTTCACCATCGTTTTCTACCGAATTACTTCATATTCTTATGTAGGCCCATTGAATAATTAATTTTTTCTTCCTCCTGAAAAACTATGTTGCGTACTGTCACATAGGAGGTTTCATAAAATCAACGACGATATGTGAAATATTAAGTGATTTTAACTTCTATGATACACAGTATATTTTAGAAACACTCCAACGCCCATAGTTAGAATTTCATTAATTTGTTATCTGTAGAAGTATTTGAGGTCACTAAGGTCCCTTTTGATTCGTTATCAACAATGTTAGACATTAAATACAATATTAAGTTAACTGACAGCATTATGTAATAGTCTCTAAGAATGAGATAATGCTTCTTAAGAAAATTATTGAACCATGCCTTCATTAACACTGTGCCAGTTTTCTGTTCTGAAGGTCCGAGGTCAGAGGCCGTTCATTGCGACAGTTTCATCGTATTTCTCCCATACACTAGGAATAATCCGTACAATACACCCATCTCTGCGTACGCGAGAACTGGTTCTTTATAATACCTCCCCGTTCTCCAAACAAACATCAATTTATGTCATATATGATAAATAACCGTCGCCGTTGTATAAACATCATGTATAGGGTTTACACACCTTCAAGATACGTCGCTTAAGTTCATATTTGGGATTTCTTCACGAACAAAGAGAAGAGAGTTTATGTAGTGGACTTCTTTGTAGTGAAGTCGGTCTGGCCTCCATTTATAAAGGAAACCTTCCAATACATTCGATCTAAAACTATATACGTTAAAATTTCATGCACGAGTAAATATTCTTAAAAAAGGATAAGGTACAGATGCACAACTGATAAATTAATGATGAAACCTCTCCTTCCTAGGACACGAGGTTGACTACGCTTCAACCATACAGTGTGGGTGTTTCTGAACTCTGCACAGCGGTCAGATGTAAACAAGAGCAGGTTTCAGACATACAGACAGAGTATACTACGGTGGAACACAAACGATGCGCACTACCTGTTCGGAATATTTGGAGTAAAATATAAGCAATGTAAATTTGTTACTCTTGGTATTCCTCTATGGAGTGTACAATTCAGCTATGGAACATAGACCATTTTGGATGGTAAAAGTGAATTCGGATTTTTTGACACATAGGTCACTTAGCCCCGCCGCTCAACAAATATTAATGCGGTGATGATGTGAACAAATGATCACTAATAAAGACGTGTGTAGTAGACTATATACTAGAGCCTACATTTATTGTGAGGACTGTACGCGTTGCGTGCGATATAAACTTTGTGTTCTTTCTTATTTTGGATGGGGAATCACCATAGAAATGTTCGTGGGAGGAGAGAAAACTGCAAATCTAAATAAAAAGAAGCGCCCATGCGTGTGGGAAGCAAGACTCTACCACCAAACAAAAGATCTTGTGGACTTCAAAAGAACTGCGTGATATTTGAACCCTACGCCCTCTAACCCCCAAATAAGGAAGTATTTTTGATAATCTCAACAAAGGAATAATGCAATTTACGGTATAAATATAACGAAATTTTTATTACAGTGCTATTGTAAAGCACGATGAAAGTGTATTTTAAAACAACATTATTAACTGGCCTATTACGTAATCCCATAATAATTATACTAACTCATCTCATCTAGATCAATTTCGCTCTCCACAACTCTACCGATCGTGTAAAAATTCATCACGCAGTTTTTCTTGGTAAAGGTAAATGCGGTAGCTTCCCATTGCTTTCCGCACACCACTCTCTATTTCGCATCTAAAAAGATCCCAGGGGTCCTAGCGTGGAGGTTAGGAGAGTGGATTTGACTAATTAGGCCCTCCTGACTTCACCACAAGGCTTAAATATCAGTTCTATCATGATTTTTGACCCGATGAGAGACAGGAAAATCCCAATTAGCCTTTGCCCCTCGCACATACATATATGTTTGTTAAAATGAACCTCTGTGGACTCTAAAATTATCATAAACAAAAATTTCACGACGTTGATTATTCAAAATACCATATTGTTACAGGAACTGTGTCCATTTATACATAGATAATAATGAATATAAGCTGTCAAAATTTAAATGTGGTACGGTTATGTCCACTAACCAAAAAACGCTCAGCAATTTACTTATATGTCTCACTTTCATTGTAGGGACAAAAAAATCCACTTTTCTAGCATGGATAATAGACAATGTTCAAATCACCGAAACAATTAGAATCCTATTCCTCGGGCAACAGCAACGAACGTTGAACGTGCAGTACGGTGACTCCGAGGGAAGTGTTCTTAATGAAGTGAAAGCACTGCTGTCTCGACAAACCTCGCTTCTCTATAAATTAAGTTACTATTACAAAGCTGGTGAATAGAAAATCCATCAACGCCGTTCATACACAAGATATAATATTGAAAGCGACACATTTTATCTTCCTTAAACATTGATAGGTTTATCATCTGTTTAATGCTACAGACCATGCTGGCTATATGTTTTACGACCCGTAAAGATGTTGAGGATTTCTAAACCTACACTTCTAAAAAAATAATGTATGTTGTTAAAGTTGACTTTTTGTGGTACAGCTTTTTATAATGAAGGTAAACTGTTACTCGTTCCTTTTTTCTTAAGTGCTCTGTAGTGGACCACATAAAATGAAATTAGTGTGGTATATTATATCGTTTAAGACTCGATAATTTGATGTGACTCTACAGCCTGTAAACAAAAGTGAGTGTAACATTATTTAAAGACAAATTACATGCATCAATGTTAGTATTGTGTCAGTTTTCTTCTAAGTTCTATGAAAGTATCAATTCAATCCCTTCTATGAAATCTATCTTATAGTTTATAAAATTCTGAAATTAAATAGTCCACATCTGTGGAGTAACGGTCAGCGCGTCTGGCCGCGAAACCAGGTTCGAATCCCGGTCGGGGCAAGTTACCTGGTTGAAGTTTTTTCCGGTGTTTTCCCTCAACCCAATACGAGGAAATGCTGGGTAACTTTCGGTGCTGGACTCCGGACTCATTTCACCGGCATTATCACCTTAATTTCATTCAGACGCTAAATAACCTAGATGTTGATACAGCGTCGTAAAATAACCCAATAAAAAATTAAATAACTATAAAAACTGCATATTTTAATTACACAAATTCTATATTATATAATTCTTCTCAAAAACCGAAAATTCATCTGATATGTAGACTGAAGGTTTCAGGGGCAGTTGGCCATAGAATCGTTACAATTGACACTGACTACTGAATCTAAACCAGAGACAAAATGGTATGACGGAAATTTATCAATATAATATACTGTTTTTTTTACCTTCTCTTTTAGAGATATTGTTGTGATGCAAAAATATATTTCCAGATTTTGCGAAAATACAAGTTTTGAACGTACTGTACCTCCTATGGAAAAAGCTAATTTTGAACGTGCTACCTTTCAGTCTTTCTATATGTGTACAGCAAATTCTCCCAATTATTGGAACGATTTTGTTCATATTTAGTAACTATATCTCAATTTACTCGTGAATTCTGCAGAACGAAATAATGATTTAGGTCTATATTTTACATCAAACATGCTTAACTTAAACAATCGTCAGACAACTTTTTCTTCATGTTTTTCCTTACATGAAATAAACTGAGAAATGAGGCGGATCACTTAGTATAGAGGAGAAAACTTTAGACTAAGGGAAATTATTTATCATATACAGAATTATTATACTTTTCTTTGCGATTTTAGTCTAAGTCTTTAAAGACCGAGGCTACAGAGCAGAACATTTATACAAGACAACGAGAATGCAAGAATTCCGTTTATACAATTATTTTCTTTATAAATATATCTCTTTCGCATGGGTGAATTATTGAAAGATATTTAAATTTAAAATTGAATGGACAGTATCTTAATATACCGCTAACATACGGTTGGATAAAAGTGATACAGTGGAACTCCACAAATAGACACCCGGCAAATAGACGCTCACTCTCGTATACTTCAGGATACAAGGTATATTTAAGTCAACGCATCCTGTCCCATGCTGCACAGGGCTAACCAGTTGAACCAGTGCAGTAGTGTGCAGATACTCGTACACGTTGGCAGCAAGGCAGGGAACAAAAAATGTGTATTTATATTGAAGCAAAAGTTACAACTATTGGAACGGTTTAAAAAAGGTGAATCAATCGGAGCCATCCCTCAAGAATTTGACATTTCGATCAGAACAGTGCATAGGATAAAACAAAATTCATCTAATTACGAGGCATTCTCTAGTGATCAGTTGATTGTAGGATGAAAACACAGCTTATTTTGTGTATTTCCTAAATTTAATCAATAGGGATGATTTATGTTCTCTCTTGAAGGGTAAACACCATTTTAAAATAATTTAATACACAAACGCAACTATTACAAGAAATACTCAATAAGTTTTTGTAGCTTTATTCTCTTCGGCTCTAATCAACAATAACAAAAATGCAGGTTACCAGGCGAAGATAGAAAAGATGCGAAAACAAATGAATGTGGTGCATAAACAATTGAATGCTCTTTCATATTCAAATGTAAAAATATAGGGGTGCCATTTGAAATTTCAAAGTGGGAGTGGCTGGGGGTGGGAGGTGAAATCTAAAATGCAATTAAGCCTTGTTTAAGACTTCCCCCTTGATATCTAAATTTACGTGTTTTTTTGGTTTAAATTGAATTCAGTTAATTAACTAGTTATTTAGAGTGGGAAGTTTTGAAATGAAAGCCCCGTATGTGGATATATTTAGAGAGTTTTTCCTCTAGAAGTTTGTTTTGTGTTTTAGATGTATCACGTATATATTATACTTAATCACGAATTTGTTTTGTTATATATTTTGCATATACTACAATATATTATTTAAAATTGTATACGTTAATTATTTATGTTTCGGTCCGCACGCCATAAAAAACATTGTACAGCCCTTATGTTTACCAATGTCCGCATTACTCCGTAGAAAGACAGAGTTCGTACCTCGTCTCGCACACGGACCATTGCTGTGTCTATTTGTGGAGTTCCACTGTATTACCACAGTCTACTATATACAGTCACGAAGTTTGGGGTGATTTTTTGCAAATCTCGCGATAGTTGCTAGCCGCTTGGAGCGCTGTGAGTAGGCCGTAAAGCAGGCCATGTAACTCGCTTAACCCGATCACGAAGGGCGGTGTTTCAACCATATAAATTAGTTGGAATGCATAAACAGTAACATATGTTTCTCTAAAATGTAGTGTAATTCCATTAATAAAATTTAAAACAATGATTATGAGACACTTCAGACATAATTTACTTGCGAGTTAAGATGTAATATTATTTATGGTGTGAAAATTACGTTGTTCGTATGTGTAATACCTGCCTTTATTTCGATTAAATATTGCGAAATTCTTGTACATTCATTTATGCACGATTCAATCATTTTCAATTGCATCGCACGGATATTTAGATATGTTGAAATTATAGGTTATGTTTACTGTACCAGTTGCCCCTTTCTGTCTAAATTTAGTGATCTCCAATGCCTTGCCATTCATATGAAAATCATAGGTTATGTTTACTATATTATTTAACTTATGTTCCTAAATTCGCAATCATACATTATAATTAAGCATAATGTCATGTATGATACCCCGGACATTCAATTTGTCTGTATTTTAATACTAAAATTGAGTACTGAATTATTGTATTCATCTACTACTTAAGAGATGAAGTAACACAATTGTACATACGCTAATTTCATAGGAGTGGTATGGTAAATGTTTTGTCCAAAATTAAGGAAAGTAGATGTGCTAAATTGAAATCCCAATATAAATTCTTTTTTATTAAACCTCAAAATAGCTTCCATTCCAAACTTGAAATGGTGACGCGAACAGATTATGTTAACATGTAAAATTCTCTTCACATTAAAATAACACAAGTTTGTAATTATTTCTGCAACATATTATGCAACAAGAAGTAAACGGAACTTATAACACATTACACTAAATAAAGCTTAGCAATGATAAGCAATAAAGTTATAAGATTTCATTGAGCTCCATACACTGAAATAAAAAACCCGAACAAACATTACGGCCTGGTCTAGATCGAAAAAGCATTGACTGTGCCGTATTTCGCATTTTTGTGAAAAGTTCATTATCGGTTGTAATAACTGTAAATGGCTAAAATACAATAATTTGAATAATAATATGGAACAAGAAGACGTTTGTAGTACTATAAATTGTAAAAAAAAAAATAGGTTAGATTTATCCTTCCGAAAGATCCAGGAAGGTGAGTTTATAGAATATAATATATTTTTTTAATGAAAATAATATATAAACCTTATGTATTTCATATTTCAATAGTGGAAGGAAGGTGTTAATTTTTTCAAAATAACACGATATCGAAAGTTCAATACATTTTATGGTCTGCTAGGGAAAGAGTCTGTGATGAGGCGACAGTAGCGATCCTGGTGGTGAGCAACTATCTATGGATCATATTTCAACTGTTTACGTTTGCATATTTAGTAAGTATTAAGCTTCGTGACTGTATATACTAGACTGTGGTATTACATTAAATGTCAATTTTTGAATAAAAAATGTAACAAACATAAAACTTGTTAAACTAATGATTTTGAATTATGTACTGTGTTGACTATTGAAATTGAGGACGGTGACTAGTTTTTTTTTGTGGTGTTCGCTATTTTCAAATATTCTAGTCAATTTTTTGAATGAGAAAACATTAACAACTGTATGAAAATTTTCACTAATTACATACATAATCTTAAAGAAATAATTTATATATGAATTAACGATTGATGGGTTCATACCAAAACCTAGACAAGTCCAATAATTCAAATTTTGAGCACAGTACAGTTCTCTTTATTTCACTTCAAGCCGCATTTATTGACATAAGTTTCTACAAAAACTGGATTTGTGACATTGAAATGAGTGTTTGAATATGTAGCGTTTCTGCAAAAAGCGGAATATTCCAACGTCTTTCTAGCAAAAGACGGACAAGTCACAAACGTATCTGGTTCTTGTTAGAAAATATTATGAAAATGACATTAGTGTTGTCTTCTTTTGTTTCATCACCGTATTATTATCTGTTATTGTCGGTTAATTCGTTTTACAAATAAATGATTATCAAAATGAACCAGATCCAAATATGAATGGTAAAAAGAAGACGAAGAGGAAAGAAAGAAGGAAGACAAAATAAAAATGCCAAAGTTAAAGGTGAACATATAAATCATGTTGGAACACTGATTCCAAAACGTGTGAAAACAGCTATAATAATAATAATAATAATAATAATAATAATAATAATAATAATAATAATAATAATAATAATAATAATATTTTCTTATTGAGCATAATTTATTATGTTATTATTAGAATAATTATTTTTCGGTACTTGATATATCTGACGTGTCAAGAATTCAAAGAATTTTTTATTTTTATTTTATTGGGTTATTTTACGACGCTGTATCAACATCTAGGTTATTTAGCGTCTGAATGATATGAAGGTGATAATGCCGGTGAAATGAGTCCGGGGTCCAGCACCGAAAGTTACCCAGCATTTACTCGTATTGGGTTGAGGGAAAACCCGGGAAAAAACCTCAACCAGGTAACTTGCCCCGACCGGGATTCGAACCCGGGCCACCTGGTTTCGCGGCCAGACGCGCTGACCGTTACTCTACAGGTGTGGACGAATTCAAAGAAAGGACACAAATTTAGAAAGAGAAAAATATAAACATAATATTGTTTCTCTTGTTTAGGACATCATTCCAACATTAAGTTTAAATGCAATAAAACACTTATAAAGTAGTTACTTGTATGTTGATAGAGTTGACAATACGAATAAAGCATGATGTCATATACTTTCAATTAATCTGTGAACATATAAAATTTTCTGCAAAAAGTGGATATGTCCTATTTTTTTCTTCCAAGAAACCATATAAAAGAAAACAGTGAAACTTTTCACCAAAGTTGGTAGATATACGAGATATCTGTATAAAATATGTCAAATTATTATATTACATCATATCAGAAACGTGAGGGATAGTTTTTATCGTTTTCTGAAAAATTAATATTTTGGACTTGTCCGGTTTTTGTTAACAAACCTTTAATATTTTTAATTTGGGACTATATAGAACGTCTTTAGTGTATAGCACAAAGAACGAAATTTAATTTAGATGCACTTTAAATTATTTCCTTCATTATATTATAATTTTGAGTAACATTTCTAGTAAATACGCTAGAAACAATAGTATCATTCTCTTTATCACAAAGATACTGAATTGTTCCGAAACGCGTAAACCTTGTAATGAAAAGGAATATGAATCCATAATTGCTGTCCACAAATGTGGAGTAACGGCTGGCGCGTCTGACAGCGAAACCAGGTGGCCCGGGTTAGAATCCCGGTCGGAGCAAGTCACCTGGTTGAGGTTTTTCCGGGATTTTCCCTCAACCCAGTACGAGCAATTGCTGGGTAACTTTCGCTGCTGGACCACGGACTCATTTCACCGGCATTATCACCATTTCATTCAGACGCTAAATAACCTGAGATATTGATACAGCGTCGTAAAAAACATAATAATAATAATAATAATAATAATAATAATAATAATAATAATAATAATCCATAATTACTTATTTTTTAATTTAAGTAATACAGTGTTGAGAGGAGGCAAGCAGACGATATGGCAACACAGGAGTCATGAAGTGTAATAACAGGATATAACCAAATTATAAAAAAAAGACCAAGAGCCGATTTATACAGCAAACATGAATAAATTATTGTTGTTTCACGCAGAGCACGCATAATTACATAATTAACTAGTCTGTTTTCGTTTAGAGATTAGTGTGGATTTATTAATTATATTTCAATTCCGTTATATCATAATAACGACAATAATAATGCAATAATAATAATAATAATAATAATAATAATAATAATAATAATAATAATAATAATAAAGCATTAATATTAATTATAACTCTAACAATATTAACATACACAGGAAGCATTTTAGGATACAAAAACGCTAAAGCTGTCTGCCCCATATTGATACAAGAGGCATATTTCTTCAGATATGGGAATGTCGTTTCGATATTTTTCTTGTTTCGATTTATAATCACCATCATCATCAATACCATCACAGTGGCGCACGCAGAATTTTGTCAAGGGAGTTATTATTTAAATTGTTTACAATTTACATTAGAGGAGAGTTGGGTAGTATCGGACATCGGGTGATATCGGACAGTGCGTTTCTTTCATCTACCACCAGATGCTAGTACCTGAATGACATGTTCACGTTTCTGTATACGACATCACAGAAACGTAACCATGTCATTCAGGTACTATCATCTGATGATATATGAAAGAAACTCACTGTCCGATATTACCCGATGTCCGATACTACCCGACTCTCCCCTATCGGTAATTGAAATGTTGTGTATTATTATTATTATTATTATTATTATTATTATTATTATTATTATTATTATTATTCAGAATATGAAATTTTAACGTTAACCGAACATTTCACAATAAAGTCAGAGCCATGTAAGGTATAGAAGGAACTAATTTTATGTAATTTTTAAGAGAGTTACTATGAATTATTTAGGAATAATTTAAAATATAACACAACTTTTAAATACATATTTCTTTCTTTTTCTTATTGTTATATATCCTATTAGGTGAAACATATTTTAAATTTGCATGTAATTGTGAGTATAAGTACTCAAATCTCAACAACGAATTGTAAGAAGCTAAGGGCCACATTCATAGACATTCTTAGCGGAGGCTTCCGGTGGATGATCAACGAACTAACGTTTTTCGTATTCATAAACCAGTGTTAGCGAAATGATATGATATGTATCCTGTACAAGTAATCACTCGATAGCCAGGGCTAGTTTAGCACGCTCGTAGCGCGGACTAGTGAAATGTCTATGCATAGCACCCTAAATTTTTCTGGTACAGTTCTTAATATGACTAGTTTCAAATTACACTAATGTAGGCCTAATTGTGTTTCTGTGATTAGTTATGTTGAAACAATTTTTTTGTACTTCACTTTTAAAATTTATTCTAATTAAAATTAATAACTGCTGTGAAAAAAATTCGAACTTTCTACATTTATACCAGAATAGTAATATACTTTTAACCCACATCAGTTATGAAAGAGCACACGAAATTTCAGCTTTCTAATATATTTATTTGTTTTTAGATGTGTGTAGGATATACAAATAAAAAAAATGTTTACATTATATACCGGTATGTAACAATGCGCGAAGAAAAAAATAACGCAAATGAAATTAGTGTGTCAAGTATTAAAATATTACTAAATGTTCCATTATAACTTAAAAAATTACACCAATAAAATTTATAACTCCAGCTTTTGTTCATCTGCTGTTCAATATTAGCAAATTTAAGTTATATAGATTTTCCCCACAAGCTCATGTATAATTTCCTTTAAAATTCCTTTGCTTTCGGCAGAGTTTGAAACCGATAGCATTACTCACTGATCTACCGAGGACAAAATCCAACGAGGGTATCAAAACATTCTATTTGTATACAAGGGAATAAATAATATGCATGTAAAATCGTATTTTTTTAAATGGAATTTTTTTAGATTGCTTTATCTAGTGACTTATGCAAATATCAAACTATTACGAGTGCCAGAATAAAACGAATATTGAATATGAAAATAATAAATAATAAAATGAACGTGATTATAACGGCGTATCATAGCTATTCCTCTGTTATCATTATTAATATTTGTATAGGCGTAACGCAAAGCTTGATATCGTGTGTTGACACAGGGATATTACGTGTGAAAGGGCAATGGCCTGATCCATTTCGTTTGGACACGGATTAAGATGTTTCGGGAAGAGCAAAGATCGCGGTATCAGTTGGTTCGACCTCTTGAGACGTAATTGAGACCTCGCACTGCTGAAGCGCGCCGACAGGGCAATGTCCTGAACAGGCCTCGTCCACTCGGACAGCCAGCTCAAATGTTCGTTCACACATACGAAAATTCACTATGGCCAGGGCCGTGAGCAGCGTTTTCTAAAGGGGAGGGTTAAAGAGACAAGGACATTATTTTATTTCATAACGTAGTTTATAATATGTTTATCACGATTTCAAATGGTGTGTATAGCCTATTTCTGATACTGTATGGAATTTTTCAAAAGTAAGAGGCAAATATAATTGCTCATATTTTATTCATTTTCTATACAATCCTGAAAGTTCTGCCACTGGCTTCTTGCAACAGAAATTGGTCTTTTTGCTTCACCATGGCAAGTTTGTTTATTTCTGATTATTCTACTGGACGTGTTATCAGTAAGAACTTTCCTGTAACTTGGCCTGCAAGATCGCCAGACATTAACCCAGCAAATTATTGGTTTTGGGTAGGGTGACCAGATTCACATCGATAAAAAACAGGACAAGAAGCTTAAAAAAGGAGGACATTGTTCAAAAAGGAGGGCAGAAAATATGTGCTTACATTTAGGCTTAGGCATATATTATGCAGGGACATCATTTTATTTTTACTAACATTTTTAATATTAACCTGGCTATACCTTTAGAGAACCGGAAAAACAGTTTGCTATCCCCTTCCACGACTGTAGTTCGATGATACTGCTGTAAAACAAAAAAATCACTCTACTAGGTCTAGGAGGGAAGAAAAGTAGTTAATCCATTTACGTAAACTAGGAAATATCGCAATTTTGAGTTCCATAATTTTCATTAGGTGTTTGTTTAATCAAAATACAGTACTGTATTAAGAATAAGTGTTTTTACTCAAGAACTGAGTTGTCCATGGGAACGTATTCATTATGCAGTGCCGTTCATTTCGATACAGGCTTCAGTTCTTGTGTGCATATTATCCACTATAGATTATTGCATCTAATTCCAATTGCCAGTTTCGTCCTTCGCACTAGTAACTCATATTGAAATAATTCTGTACCTACTCTATAAAAGAGTACCTTACGTACTGTAAATTCAATCTTCACTTTTCCCCGACCCGCACAGATAAAATTACTCAGACATGCTAACTACTGTCCGTCCAAGTGGTTATGCTGTAGGATCGTAGAAATGGGGGAAATCACGTGACAGTTAATTACTTAACGAGGCCCTTTTATTTAAGTTATTTTAAACAGTTGTATAATATTACGTAAACGTCCAATTCCTAAGAGAAATTAATGTTTTCAGAAAAGAGCTAAGACAGCCCAGCTTTTACAGAGGGGCGAGCAGAAGCAGGTGGGGGAAATCGGGATGCGACGTAGGCAAACGGACAGTACCTGTGAGAAAATATGATTCAATATTGAAAGCTCTTTCGTCACTGGAAAAATTGAACATATTTCTGGAACGTACTATACTCACTAACTCAGTGCTGTTTACTATATGCGGCCTTCATTCTGTGTGGAGGACAGTTGGAACTTCATTAGTTGAAGGGATGGAAGTGAAGTACATTCAAAAACTCAGGTACAATAAAAATTGAAGTAAAAATAAAATGATGTCCCTGTACTTTAAATTACATCAATATATATTTTATTATAAAATATTTACAGTACAGATTTAAGGCCACTATTATACTTAAAATGATATCAATTTCTATTTTATTACAGTATATTTATGATAAAACGTAATAATACAACATTTTACAGTTAGCTACATATGAACGCAACGACCATTACAAGTAGGAGCAAAGAGAGTTATGATCATGGCAAAGAGTATATTCCGTCGATGCTGCTGCCACCTGCAGACAAATTACGTACTTGAAAAATGCGTCAAATCATATAATTTCAAAATATCAGGCATACAAATTGCGAAAAGCAAGACATTTCTTGATTTTTTGAAAATCCGGCCGGACCCCGGACAAAGGCCTAAAAAGGAGGACATGTCCGGACAAAAGAGGATGTGTGGTCACCCTAGTTTTGGGGCTATCTGAAGAAAAAAAGTGTTCTTGAACAAACATACCATAATTGAGCAGTTGAAGGACTCCATCGCACACACTGTGGCAGATATTCCAGAACACGGACTCAGAGATGCTGTATACAGCACTGAAGATAGGCTGTTATTTGTACAAGAATAAAATGATGTGGTGAACACATAGGCCTACAACATCTACGACGAAATTATAGCAGTGGATTGTGATGCAAAAAATCCCATTCCTTGTGTAATATGCCAGTGTCCGAATTTTCAAAATTGTTTATTTTATTTTTATTTTATTGGGTTATTTTACGACGCTGTATCAACATCTAGGTTATTTAGCGTCTGAATGATATGAAGGTGATAATGCCGGTGAAATGAGCCCGGGGTCCAGCACCGAAAGTTACCCAGCATTTGCTCTTATTGGGTTGAGGGAAAACCCCGGAAAAACCTCAACCAGATAACTTGCCCCGACCGGGATTCGAACCTGGGCCACCTGGTTTCGCGGCAGAACGCGCTGACCGTTACTCCACAGGTGTGGACAAAAAATTGTATAGAAAATGAAGAAAATATAAGAAATTGATTTTAACTAATTTAAAAAACACCATATATTACATTAAAATATTTCACTAATTCACTTTCTAACTCGTTGATTTATTCTTCCCAAACGGGGAGTTGAATTCCAAACCCTTTGCGTATTGCATTCACTATGGCCCTCTTACACTTACGCTGAAATACAACAGAGCTTACAGTCAAGGAAGATACTATATTTGTAAATTCGGATTTCATCATATTCTTGACTCAAATATACTGTTACACTGTTACTAAGAAGGGTACCGTCCCCGGTCATGTTGCTTGAATTTAATGGAAATGCATATTTAAGCCAATTGTCGTTCGTTAAAAAACGTGGTGATAGTCGTTCGTTTCGCTTTTTCCTCATTTACGAAATATGAATGAATGAATGAATGAATGAATGAATGAATGAATGAATGAATGAATGAATGAATGAATGAATGTTAGCCATGATGTCCCATGTTGGGCACAGGCCTCCTGTGATGGGGTTAGAACCCCTCGACAGGAATGGCTCAAGTGTACTCGGTGAGCCAATCCAGGCTAGCTTGTCGTGTATACTACTTTTGTGACTGGTTAATAACCCTGTTCTACTTTAACTAGTCTCAGCACTCTGTTCTTTGTTCATTTTTTTTCTTGCACTACACACATTATACTGACACTGGCACTTTGACAAACACTGATTGCTATTTACACTATTTACCTGACACTTTCTCAACACTGACTTTAGTATTTACAAAACTTATCTTACACTTTCACTAATACTGACTTTACTATTTACAATATCTTAACACTAATTACGTTATCTATTTACAATGAGCTTCCCTAGTTCTTTCCACAAAACTCTGTTCTTTGCTGTCCTCGACCATTGCTTCCCCGCCTCTTTTGTAAACATGTCAGACCATCTGAGCCGTGGTCTTCCCTGTCCTCTCTTTCCGACGTAGGGGTCCCACATCGTGACTGTATGGGTCCATCTTGTCTGATGTAGTCTCGCCACATGTCCCCCCCCCAGGTCCACTTCGTTGCAGTGGCTCGTTCTGCTGCGTCAGTAGTGTTCGTCAGTCTTTGTAGTGTTTCGTTTGTCATTCTGTCTCGCAACGTGATGCCCAGTATTTTTCTTTGCATCTTCCTCTGGCTATATATTGACTTAAAATCGTTGATACTTATACCGCTTCTTGCGCGCTCTCGGACACTCATAGCTCCGCGACACTGAATCACAGTGAGTCACAAAGTTAATACGTATTTAAAATTCAAAGTGAAATTATATTTCAGCAAGAGTACTGTATTAATGTGAGTAAGAGAAAAAGAATATAGACTAGAGCATTAAAGCGAGAGCTGTGATACGATGTCGCGGAACTACAGTATGAAGATTCCAGTTTGCGCAAAACGCGGCATAAGTAGCATCGATGTTCAAGTCATTAAAACGAGGAAAAAGCGAAACGAATGACTCTCACCATATTTCTTAACGAACGAAAATTAGCTTAAATATGCATTTTCATTAACTTCAAACACCATGACATGGGACGATTTCCTTGTCAAATTTCTCGATTTTATAGTAGTAATGCAAAAAGAGCAACGAGCGTTAAAAGTAGAACTCATTCCCAGGATAAGAATAGCGAAATGTTCCTAATGAAGTTTCCACATGATTTCCTTCATCTCTTTAAGACAAAAATGTGCACCTTTTCTTTTACTACTATATTGTAATACCAATAAACGCATTATCCTCCACTGACACTTTTAGAGTAACATTCAAATTCCCGCTAAAGTTATGCTCTGTTCGATATGCCAATATAGTCCATCCAACGTAAGACCTGCTCTTAACATAGACAAAAACATGTATTACTCCGCGCAGGTATTCCATTAACCCTACTCCAACCAGTTCTTATGTTACAGCTTGTCATTTCAAATGTGTTTTTAGCATTCATACGCTCCTGTTCGTGATATGAAATACTATATCGAAGTAAGAAATTGAGGATACTGTTACCGCTGCTGCTGCTACTTCTACCACCACACCACCACCATCATCACCGCCATTATTAGTACTATTATTATTATTATTATTATTATTATTATTACTCTTGTTACTATTATTATTATTATTATTATTACTATTGTTACTATTATTATTATTATTATTATTATTATTACTTATGTATATAAAGTGGAAAGGAATAGCTAAATTTTTGCACTTAGGCTATTTATTCACTCTGTTTCTTATAAAACAATAAAACCACTTTTGAATATATAATTCTGTTGCGTCCTGCCTAGGACTCGCGTTACGGAATGCGCGCTGGTTCGAGTCCTCATGGGGGAAGAAATTTTCTCATGAAATTTCGACCAGTGTATGGGACCGGTGCCCACCCAGCATCGTGATGCACTTGGGGAGCTACGATAGGTAGCGAAATCCGCTTGCGAAAGCCAGCTATAACGGCTGGAAGGATCATCGTGCTAACCACACGATACCTTCATTCTGGTTGGATGATCGTCCACCTCTGCTTCGACATGTGGGCGTGAAGCCAGCAGCCGGCTGGTCGGTCTAGGCCCCTCACGGGCTGTGGCGCCAAGGATTATTATTATAATTATATATATTGCATATTCTACACAGTTCACATGAAAAAATCTAGGTAGACTACACGTAGATTGCACGTAGAGAACACGCTTAGAAGTAAAATTATAATCTGCAGAACATCACTGCTTTAAACAGTATTATTATGCGCAGCATGACAAATGAAATGAATTGTTAAATACGTAAAACGTATGCTAGAGTATGTGTGAACTCCGAGACACTCATTTCCTAATATATTTCGGTGAATACTGCCTGATGTCAACTCATACAACTCCTCTAACCACAATTAAGTTACATGCACTGCATCACGTAAAGAAGAAACAATTTCTATCATTACAAAAATATTTTTTTTAACTGAGTGTTAGCTGTATGTATGTTCTTCGTAAACTTATAGATAAAATGCTTTTGACCTATTAATTTATTTGCAAAGAGACATGTCTGAGGCAATTATTCATATGCTAACGACCTCTTGCGATGAATTTATGCATTATTATGACCGACATTAGTAGTACGTTTGACCTTTATTCCATTAACCAAAACGCACAGATGATGAACAAGGCAAGTAACATTTCCGCGATTACATTTATCTTGTAGTCAGTAGAATAAGTAAAGCAATTTTCATATAATTTCTAGATAGAAGAGTCTTAAATATACATTTCTTTGCACATATTTAATATTCCAAGTGATATCGATTATGGCTACAAATTGAGTGAAGTCGAGTTTACATCTTGACAGGAAAATGGACAGACAGACAGACAGACAGACAGACAGACAGACAGACAGACAGATAGATAGATAGATAGATAGATAGATAGATAGATAGATAGATAGATAGATAGATAGATAGATAGATAGATAGATAGATAGTCATCAAAATTTATATTAGTTATGGTGTACCACAACTTTCTATTACATATACGTACCTACAATTAGCATGCAATCCCGACAGCCAACAGGAAAATGTATAAGTTATCAATTTACATAAGTAGGCCTATACTTTATTGCATCTTGTTTTCATAAATCTACATGCCTTCGGCGTGCTAATCTCATTCAAAGTAATTCCGTTATGTATAAATGTTTATTTTTATTAAGGATGTCGACATAATTCTTCAGAAAACAATGGCTTCATATATGTATGGAACAGAAACGAAACAAACTGATAACACTTGTAACTTAATTAGCACTTAAAACTTGTACATTTATACAAATGGAACAGGAACGAAACAAATTAGACAATGATTTCAGTGCGACTGCTGTTCGCTCACACAACCTACTGCGCAAATCTTATGCGCGGGCGGCGGGAGTCCCAGCTGCGGGGATATTGTAACTGTTTCGGCGGGAGTCCCAGCTGCTACGGCCGGCATGCGAGTCGCCATGCGCTGGCCACAGTGTGAAAGAAAAGGACTGTAGTAATACCGGTAATTGTGGTTGTGGTAATATTAGTGACATTGCTGGTGATAGTGGTGGTAGTAGTAGAAGGTGCAGTAGTATTAACAGTGATATTAGTTGTGATGGTGATAGTATATTGGTGGTATTGCTAATGTTAGTGTTGTTGGTAGTGGTAGTAGTTGCGGTAATAGTTGTAGTAATGATAGTTGTGATAGTGATGGTGGTAGTATTGATCGTATTGGTGGCGTCAGTGTTCGTAGTAGTAGTGGTAGTGGTAGTGGCAGTAGTAATGCTAGTGAAGTTGTTGATAGTGGTGTTACTGGTAGTAGTAGTTCTGGTGGCAGTATTAGTGGTTTTAGTTCATTTAACGATTCTTTCACCTGCAAAATTTCGTCAGGACGGAGTTAAAAATGTGCGAGAAATAGTTGATAAATTTTTCTCGAAGCACATTATTTTTAAACCTGTCGTAAATGTATGATACGGGACTCACAGTCTTTTCTTCATCTCATGCTAACAAGTTCATACGAATTTAATAACCATCACCTAGGCCGAGTTTGATCCAACGAACTTCGGATTCAACACCTGGCATGCTTACTGGTGGATCAGCGAGGACAAGAGAAGTTGTGTGTAGCTTCGAATTTTCGTGAAAATGAAATGTCAACAGATGTACCAAAATACATCCCGTTCAAAATTCTCCATGTTTTAGGGAAAACAAAGAATGCAGAAAATAAATTAGTTATAACAAAATTGTTGTCCTGCCTGATCCGTGAATGAGTATGGCAATTCTATTATTCTATATTAATAATGAGAAATATTTTTCAATTTTTCCATATTCAATTATTTTAAGAAAAATGTGTGGTAATATCCCTCCATTCTGGCGCGAGGGACAACCCGTTGTGCGTTTGTATAATTTCGCTGGAAAGGGTGGTTCAGAGTCATGAATGTATTTAATATCCGTCGAATTTAGAAATGGACAAGGAATTAATTCCTGCTGTGAATCGAATCACAGTCAAATATTTCTGTCACATAGCATTATTATATTGGCGGACGTCATCCATTGTGACAGAAATCAGAATTGTCGTCCTTCAATATCTCAGCTGCTGGAAGGGACTTTTCCCTTCGTTAAAAAATGGAAAGCTGATATTTTAAAAAATCTATAGCAAGTTTTGTATTCATACAGCTCACCTCCTGTAGAGGAAGTGGCGTATCATAAGATTTTGGTCTGTATTATTTTCATATCGCAGGCTTTTATTATTTTTCTTTCTCTCTTTAGTGTCGTAGTGAAAATGACGTGTTCTTTGTTGAGCCATCATCATTCTTCTATTCTTACGTAGGCTGTTTCATGTTTCTTGGCTCTTTCCTTGTTTGGGGGTGGGTTCGAAATATGATCCGAGGCGGGAGAAGGGAGCAGGGAGGCTATAATAAATATAATATACATGCCTCCACCTCGCTCCAGTTCGGACAAAAACCCCCAACACTATTCAATTGGAGACCGATGTTCCCCCGTCAACAGAAACTCTCATATCATTATTTATGATTTGGCTGGAACTCCTCCCTTCAAAGATATGAAGAGACGGACGGAGTTGTCAAAATGCAGTTGCCAGCGAGAAAGTAGGAAGTGTGCTGATGGGGAATAACTGCGATACGGTTTTGTGTTTCCGTCGGAAGGAAGCCAACGTCATTCATTTTTCTATCTAACCTTGCAAGCCGGAATGTCGCAGTAAAGATCTCAGTGCTAATCAAGATATCTGAAAGCATTAGCGATGGATTGCTGCGGCCCCACGTGTACTCTAGAAACACGTCGTGGAAAATATGCCCAAGTTTTAAACCAAGTAGCAGTCATTACCCGAAACAAAAATAATTGTTTTTAAATTGAAAGTCCTCACTTGAACCAAACTATTTTTAAAACTTGAATCAGTGGCGCGACAGCCCACGAAGGTTCAAGACCGACAAGGCGGTTCCTGGCCTCACGTTCACATGTCTGAGCAGAGCTGAACGAACATCCAACCAGAATGGAGGTACCGTGTAGTTAGTATGATTATTCTCTCAGCCCTTATAGCTGGTTTACGTAACCGGATTTCACATTACCTCAAAAAACTCATCACGATGCTGGGTGGACACCAGTCCCATACGCTGGACGAAATTTATTGAGAAAATCACTTCCTCAAGAAGACTCGAACCAGACCTCATTCCGTAACGCGATTCCGATCACGGCGCTACGGGCCGAGTTTAACTATTTTGTTATTCTAGTTTTAATTTGTAATTCAGTAAATATAAAATATTCTTTGTTTTTCTATGACTACTACACTCTTACTATGTCATACTACTTTTGACCAATAAAACGGTACGAAAGGACGTATTTCGACCAATCATGGCTGCTTATCGCACAATTATATCGCGTCCCTAGCATTTGTTTAATTTTATCGCGTCCCTAGCATTTGTTTAATTTTATCGCGTCCCTAGCATTTGTTTCCTTGTTTGCCAACATTTCAAACTGCGCTGGTCTGAACGTCAAAAAAATATATAACATTACAAGCCACTCCAGTCGATGCACAGCAGTTTCAAATATGACTCGCATTGGCATTCAAGAACAAGAATTAATAAAAATCACTGATCATACCTATGCATCTTCTGAAATCCGATTTACAAATAAATTAAGAGCACCATTAGGAAATCCTGAATAGGTTGAATACACCATGTAGCCCTAAATCAACGAGTTCCACTTCTATTACGCACACGTCCAATATAACATCAATTGAACCACCAACCACATTCAAATTTGAAAATTGTACATTTAATAATTATTCCTTTTAAAATTATTCATTCTGAAATCCTGAGTAAGTTGAATACACCATGTAGGCCTAAATCAACGAGTTCCACTTCTATTACGAACACGTCCAATATAATATCAATTGAACCACCAACCACATTCAAATTTGAAAATTGTACATTCAATAATTATTCCTTTTAAAATTATTCATATTTATTTTTTATGTCGTCGTCGTTAATTAAAACTTTTCTAACACTTGTGTATATTAGTTAGGTTATGTTATAGCTTCTGCTATATGATATTATGGACAGTCACGTATCAGAGATTGTTTAATATTAAGATTTATTGAAAATCATCTGTCAAGTGACGTTAATTACTGGGATTCGGATAATTGAAGTGGAATGTTGCATTTTAATAAAAATGAAACTGAATCAACAAAGCTTTCTTGACTAGTAACCGTCTACAGAGTTCAATGAAGATTCCATAGTTGGCACAACTGCCATCTAGCGTAATGGTGCAATAATACATTTGAAGACAGGTTTATTTTCGTAAGTCAATTAATATTTTATTGTATTGGAGTACTTTGTTACTTATAATCTTTATATACTTTCTTCTAATCGTGTAATAGTCAATTAAATCCCACTCGAGTTTTGATTTTCTCTAGATAAATCTGCTCGTGTTCCACTCGCAGATTTATCGATAAAATCAAAACCTCTAGTGAGATTACTGTTGATAAATTATCTAGCTTTCATTAGTCAGGTAATATTTTCGTACTTTGATTTTTATTGTAATTGTAATTGTAAATTTAATACTAATTGTAATTTTATTTGTAATTATAATTGTAAATGTAATACTAATTGTAATTTTATGCTTCATATTATAGTTGGAATCTCCTGGTAGAGGGGCAGAGAAGGCCTGACGGCCTTATCTCTATCAGGTAAAATAAATAAATACTAAATACTAACCTACTCGTATTACATTATAAATTTCCTATGCGACTGTGATGACTGTACATCAAATTTTGAAGAGACTATCCCATTTTTTTTAATATCTCCAACATCCCTGTCTATTTCAAAATAAAATGACATTTTTTTTTCTGTTTACATTCAAAATTAATTCCGAATATAATTCTAACTAGGTCTATTGCTTTTATATAGGGAAAACACTATATCCTTCAATTCATTTTTGCAATACAAGAACTGAGAGGGGATTATGAAATCCTTTGCATTACGTGAAATGACTGTATTCTCGATATGTAATTAAGTTCACAGGCTTTAGATCTTGTTGATACGTGCAATGGATTTAGAATCTTTAAACATAGATTTTTCTATAGATAGTACCTGCCTGAAAAATGCAACCTTACTTATTGTTAATCAAATGTTTATTAAATAACTGAAAGATTCTTTATGCCATCCTAGCATTATAAACAGGTTGTTAATACATCCAATATTGTGCGTAATCGGCTTATTATGACACGCGTGCCAATAATAGCAATGACGTATTCGCCATGACGTAATACCGGAACGCTTGCATGCAACTCGTCTGGCTATCTTACCACATCTACGCGCCACGCAACAAGAAATGAAATGCAGGACAGAAGATAACATATTTCAATCTTTAACAATTTTGTATCACTTTTGTAATATCGCATAAACAGTTCTGTAATCCAGAGAAACTATATCAGCAAAATAAAAGAACATTTGTAACATAAAATTTGATATCTACGATATAACTAGAGTTTGTAATAACTGCAAGGTCATTCAATTCTCTTTATTCAATGCCAATGCCAGGTGCAACTAATCGATACGATCAATGGGAACATATCAACACTTATGTCAGCTATGGATGCCGAATTATTTCATAATTTATTTCCTACAATTTATAGTGCTAAAATGCCACAAAGTGTTGTATCCAACTCGTGGATAACCTTATTATGACACTGGTAAAAATTGTCGCACGAAAGATAGTGAGTGCGTCAAATATTCACTCATTCCATTATCATCAAGATTATCCACTTGTTGCATAAATAACTATTATAACATTGTCTTCCCTTTACATTGATCACGATAATAGTTGAGGTATAATTTTGATTTACGGTTACTACATTCTGCAAACTTGTTTGTCATTTTTTACGTTGTCTGCACTGCCTTACACGTCGGTCTACTTTCCCACTCTTTTTGGCAAATTTGGTTTTAGCCGTTCACCAATTTCACTTTCATTATCATCTCACATTTTTCTCGCTCACGATTTAGGATGCATGTAGGCCTACTCTAAGATTTTCTTCCTACATACAGTAACAAAGCAATACCACAGTCTATTTTATACAGTCACGAAGCTAGATACGTAGTAAATATGCATCCATAGATAGTTGCTAACCACTACGATCGCTAATATCGCCTAATTGCAGACAATGAGAAACAGTAACGGCACAGTCTATTGTTCCTAGCACCCTCACAACTCAAGCTTCGTGAATGTATATACTGCACTGTGGCAATACTGACCCTTGTAACGTTATCAATTTCAACTTTAACATATATATTATAATGGATTCTTCCATTTTTAATGTCGAGAACCCAACCTTCCTCTTATTAGTGAACTCGCTGGACTTGTAAAGCTTGCACTTGCAAGGCCAACTGTTACCTCATCAGCGTACGACGTCATCATTTCATTTTATACACATTTAATTTGGAAACTGCGATCTGTCTGGCTGATGAAATCACTAAAATGATTGCGGACGCTGCCCATATAATCAAATTTAGGGACTTCACCTTATATAAATAATTGTTACACTTTTTTCCATATTATATATCAAATAATTATAGCAATTTCACTTAAAAAATTACTATGAAAGTCATAAGCCATGGGCCTACTTTTATTGTTGTGTTTTTTTGTTTGAAATAAAGGTCCATTAACTTTTATTTAAAATATATTAGGCCTCTATACTAAATGAAACATTCTCGGAGTGTTGACTCCTAAATACTAAATACGAACAAAATCTGGATAACAGTTCACAGAAAGAGTAACAGACGGTAGGCTTAAAACTAGTTTTCCAATTCCAGGGATTCTTAAAATAAAAGTATTTCGGCTTAAATATATACCGTCATAAGGGGTTACTTTGATTTTGGGGGCTACTTTGATAACCACTTCGATCGATTACTAAAATCGAATTCGCGCGAAAGATATCAGAATGTGGCCAACTTTGGATCTCGTGATGGCAGCTCTGTTAAACTAGTTATGAGATAGCGACGGTGCTATATAAATACTACATGTCATAGAGGAGAAATTAAATATTTTGTGGTTTATAAAGTGAATGAGGATTTCTGATATCTTCAAAACTTTGAAGCTACACAGGTAAGCATACTTATAAATGAATATTCAATTCTATCTTCAAATAAAGTTGTTCTTTGGCATTTAAAGTGTTGCTTGTCGTTCACTTGAATGTTGCAGTATGCACACCAGTTACGTTGAAGAGTCACGGGGTAACTTTGATAGAGAGGATGGGGCTAAATTGATAATCTAGTCAAACATTTAAAATTACATTTATATTGTTTTAGACGTTATCGCTGTCCGTCGAGAGCTACTATGGTGCGAGATTATGAAAAGGAACCAGGTTCTCGCCAGTACAACAATTTTTCAGATTCTTCAGAGGAGCCTGGAGACATATTTTGATGGAGTGGAAAGAGAAAATCCTCGATTTTCCAAGCTTGTTGAAGAAAGCATTGATCCACATGGATAAGACAAAGTTACAGACAAATATTAATAAACAATCATTTTCCGGAGATACAGAACAGTCTGAAATAAAACACATTTTGATAAAACAGTTCCTTTTCTACGGGCATTTGTCCTTGCAATAAGAGAGAAGTCCTCAAAAACGTTCCGGAGCCTGTAGAAGTTGTTGAACAACAGGTTGGGAGTTGCCTCATGGCATTGCTTCAAGAACACTGATTTGGGAATTCTAGTACAGCTGGCTCTATGATGAGAAAAAAGAGACGACTCAATGTTGAATCAGGGAAGAGTATAGTTACTGCGTCAAAGGCAGCAATGATGACGAAGAGCCTCAGGTGATGTGTAAATAGGCAGATCAAAGGTTCAGACCCCAAAATTCCAGAAGATGCTAACATATGAAATAGAATCAGAAAACTTAAAAACAGGAAATTTCATCCTTGCTAAATTTCTTTATATATATAGTCGATCTTACTAATAAAAACTCTATATACAGACGTTTAACTGTCTTATACTTATACAATGAGTAGCTCGTTTATAAGTCGTGTGTAAATTCCTTAGTAATAATCACTACATACGTCGTGTATAACAGTATAACTGTTACACAGCTACGTCATAGTTTCGTCATTACTTCGTTACGAAAGGTAATAGAATATCTGAGGTTCTCTACTGAATCCGGTAGAGCGCTTTAGTGTGGCGTGTTAAATATCGATAGTACAACTGGTTCTAATCGATTACCACACTACATTTTGGTCAAAGAGTACAAGCTACAGCAATATTATTCTAATAATTCTATGATCTTTGGTTTGTTCTTCTGTGGTTACAAGGTAAACATTATCATAAAATGACAGTCGATACGAACAGCTGTTAAAGAGGCGTCCATTTTTTCCCTATATACAACGCTTAAACAAGGGGTTTCGTGTATATAACTACTGCAAAGCAATTCCCATTGTATAGTTACAGCCTGTTTATACGTCCATAGCTTATTCACGGTTTATTAGTAACGTTTTCTGTCTCAACTCTGCATAAGTCTCGTATAAAAACTATACACAGTTTATTAGTAGGACTGATAAAAGATAAGAAAATCTTCATATACGTCTTTGAAATTGTGGACATGGCATCAAATGGGATAGTGATTCATGGTCTCAAAAGAGCTAATGAGAGTGAAACAAAATTTAAGCCAATTGACAGGACATTTCTGCTATTTAAATGCAACACATCATCAAAATTTTACCTTCTTCAGTCGCAGAACTAACTGACAATTCCATGATTTATGTCTTCCCTATTGTTCTTGAATTCAAGTAAATTATAGTTTTGTTTCCATTATTTTTATAAAACTTCGATTTAGTTTGTAGTCTAGATTAATTATGTATGAGATTGGTGAGGTTTTGATAGAACAAATTTGATTTCAACAATTTATATAATTTTCTATGTCTAATATAATGTACAATGAGCCTTTGTACTTTTCTTAGAAATGAAATACTAATGTGATATTTGAAATGTCCTTTAAATATAATTTAATTTCCTTAATTTGCCCTGATTTACCTCTATAATAGCAAATCTCACAACTTTAGTTTGACTCTATTATGTCATCTTCGGGTTACTACGGAAATCTGGCTTTAAATAATGGTATATCAAAGTAGTCCCCATCACAGTTTAGCTTTGATAGTATGATCTTCATTTTTTTTTTCACGGGTACAAATCAACACATTTATTTTCTTAGAAATAGGATAGCAAGGTAAAGACAATCTGATATCTATATATTTCTTACATGCTAAATAGTAAAAAATTAAACTGTAACCATAAAAAATGTAAGTTAAATCTATCAAAGTAGCTCCACTTGACGGTCTTTTTTTATCCCACAATACTTTCATTTTGTACCTCGTATAACCATAGTTTAATATATGGTCACGAAGCTCAATACGTAGTAAATATGCATCCATAGATAGTTGCTAACCACTAGGATCGCTATTATGGCCTCATTACAGACAATGCGAAATGGTACCGGCACAGTCTACTGTTCCTAGCACCCTCACAACTCAAGCTTCGTGACTGTATATACTAGACTGTGGTATAACGATAATGTAAGAAATAACTTTTACATTCTTTACTTATTTTTTTGTCGCCCAGTATAAGATACAGAAAATTTAGTTGTTTTACCGAAATTCAAGTACAATAACAATTTTAGATTGCAATGAACATAGATATGATTGGCAAATGAGTTCCTCTCGCGGGAGAAAATGTGTTTGAATATGTAACGTGTAAGGATTTGTGAAACATGGTAAGCTTTGCATTTCACCGCATGGTTTGAACACTCAAAAGTTACGCTGCAATACAGAGGTTACTGTATGCGGGGTTAGCAGCAATCTACGTGTAAAGTGAGGTGAGTCATATCTAAAATTTGCAACTTGCAGTGCTACATTGTCATACGTAATCCCTACAATTGTTTCATCCCCTTTTCATTTGAAACCTAACGCTTCCTGCACAGACACATAGAAGCAACTTTATCTGCAAGCTCCCAAATTCGCCCTTTATTTGTTCTCGTGGTGCAGGGTTGAGTAAACCTAGTCCATTACATCCTGGAAGATGGAGTCTGAAGCAATTGCTTCTGCAACAAGTTCTTCCTGCTTTCACTATATTCAATACACCGCTCATATCTGTCTGTCCTGACCCTTGCGACAAAGTTACAAAGCCGAAAGGGCTGCATATCCTTCAGCCGGAACGATATGCATGTGTTCTCCAATTCCGCTTCAGAATCCTTCCTGCGGAAATAATTAACGTTGGCCTTAAACTACAGGCATCAACACTACATTGCATTGGTGATGTGTAACAGTACATTAATACACGCGTAAGACCCAGCTCTCTGCTATGTAAAAAGAAGTTCCTGTTGTGATATCAATTACTTACAGTACTTACAAATGGCTTTTAAGGAACCCGGAGGTTCATTGCCGCCCTCACATAAGCCCGCCATAAGTCCCTATCCTGTGCAAGATTAATCCAGTCTCTATCATCATATCCCACCTTCCTCAAATAATTTTAATATTATCCTCCCATCTACGTCTCGGTCTCCCCAAAGGTCTTTTTCCTCTGGCCTCCCAACTAACACTCTATAAGCATTTCTGGATTCACCCATACGTGCCACATGCCCTGCCCATGATATCAATTAGTATAGAAGATCATTAATTTATAAAGTAATGTCCACACCTGTGGAGTAACGGTTAGCGCGTCTGGCCGCGAAACCAGGTGGCACGGGTTCGATTTCCGGTCGGGGCAAGTTACCTGGTTGAGGTTTTTTCCGAGGTTTACCCTTAACCCAATACGAGCAAATGCTGGGTAACTTTCGGTGTTGGACCCCAGACTCATTTCACCAGCATTATCACCTTCACCTCATTCAGACGCTAAATAACCTAAGATGTTGATACAAGGTCGTAAAATAACATACTAAAAAATATATAAAATAATTAATCGCGGTTATTATTATAATCGCCTATATTGTTTTAACTTTAAGTATGCATCGCACTTGTATTCACTACTCATCATGAAATTTCCAACAAGACTATATTTCACTCACCTTTGCAAACCAAACTGATATCTACGAACTTGTGTGTGTATGTAGGCCTATGTATGTATGTATGTATGTATGTATGTATGAATTTTTAAGTTGGTTATTTAACGACGCTGTATCAACTACGAGGTTATTTAGCGTCGATGAGATTGGTGATAGCGAGATCGTATTTGGCGAGATGAGGTCGAGGATTCGTCAGATTACCTGGCATTCACCTTACGGTTGTGGAAAACCTGGAAAAAACCTAACTAGGTAATCAGCCCAAGCGGGGATCGAAATCGCGCCCGAGCGCAACGGCAGATCGGCGGGCAAACGCCTTAACCGACTGAGCCACGCCGATGACCTGTATGTATGTATGTATGTATGTATGTATGTATGTATGTATGTATGTATGTATGTATGTATGTATGTATGTATGTATGTATGTATGTATGTATGTATGTAGGATAGTGAAATATTTTACTTATTTTCTGCTTAATAATAATAGTAATAATAATAATAATAATAATAATAATAATAATAATAATAATAATAATAATAATAATATTTTCCGAAAAGTAGAATTAATTAAATATCTCATTGTTCAAAACTAAAAAAAAACTTTACAAACCAGTTTCCACTAAAACATAAAATAATAATAATAATAATAATAATAATAATAATAATAATAATAATAATAATATGAGAAATAACTATTACACTATTTAGGCCTACTTAATTTCTTTTTCGTCCAATATAAGACACAGAAAATTTAGTGGCTTTACTGAAATTCGAGCACAATAACTATATAGAGTGCAATTATTATTATTATTATTAGTATTATTATTATTATTATTATTATTATTATTATTATTATTATTATTTCAGGCTTCAGTGGAGACAGGGTTTGTCAGGATTATCAAGATTTAATCACTGTAACATATGAAGGGGTGAGAATGAGATAGTCCTTTTACAAAAACAGATTTTTGTACGAATTCATTTATTATACATATGGGGCATTTATTAGTAAGATATGAAATTTACTCATCAAATGACGTAAGCATACGCTCGAGAAATTGTGATACCGCACCTAATAGCATCGAACTCCAAACTTTCAATACGTTCTCCTGTAAAATGTTGTCTGTGTGGCTTAGGAATATATCATTCTCGCCCGTTAATACAATTTATCCTACTTTTCTTAACTACTTACATTTTAAAGGTTTCAGCTTGAGAACCGGATAAATCTCTTACTTGTCTTATCCGCTTATGCTTGGCTATCGCAAACAACTTAAGGTGAAAAAATGTAGGTATATATTGTACAGATTTGGAAATAAAATTTGGAGATCCCTTATTTGTTCAATTTTCGCTTACAACACACTGTGCATATGCAGTAAACAAGAGACTCTGTATATATCTGTATATATGCTACTTGTGGACAGTCGTGCCTACATACACGTGGACTCCCATCAAGACTCGCTCCAAATATACACGTATATATACATACATTTGTACCAAATGATTCAAACGTCCGTGAAATAATATTAAGAAGTGGGAGAGCGGGGCACAAGGAATACGTTCTTTCAGACAACATGTGGTCGACGTCGCGGAGTTTAAGAGCCTGAAGAAGACTCCCTTGGCGTCAGGAGGTACATGTAGTTTTGACAAGATTATTTTCTGTCTCATTTGAAGTGCTTCTTTCGTGAATTTCTGCAAATTTTCCACACAGGTGGACTGGTCGTGGCGAGCCTGCTGTTTGGCCATCAAGATCACCAGACCTCACCAGTCTGGAGGTCTTCCTTTGGAATCATTTCAGTACGTTAGTTTACGTCACACCGGTGAATGACAAGGAGAAATTGGGGACTTGGATTGTGGCCTCAGCAGATACGATTCGTGCTACTCCTGCAATCTTTGTGAGAGTAAGACAGTGAATAGTTTATTATTTTGATCTGTGTTCGGAAGTTAATAATTGTCTCTTAGAATACCTTTTATAAATGAGCACAGTGTGGGTAGTGAAGCTCTGTATGAGCAGAGTGGTATGTTGTGTGCGGCGCGACCTCACCGTATGTAGCGTTGCCTATCGGATTTAACAATGTAACCTCATGTTGTATGAAAAAAAAAATCGTCGTTCCCAGTATATTGCACGGACCTTTGAATCACTTTGTATATGAGTGTGTGTGTAATCAAAGTGCTCTGACATAAGGAGTTAATTAAACAGTGAAGCTTTCCAATAGCGATACCTTCCGGGAACTGAAATTGGAAGTCTTCCGCTATTGAAAATTGTTCGTTACTGGGTATATCAGTAGAAAATAATATATTTGATGCGCTCTCTATCACTAAGAATTTTATGAAGAATATAAGTAGTTTTAATTGTCAAAAGTTATGAAAAATTTTCTAAAATGATTATTTTTTGTTTCAAATAGTAAAACTTTTGTCATTTCCCCACATTTATGAAATATATGAAGAAAAGCATCAATTAGATTGTTTGTAAATTTATAATGCTTATTGAGAAAACATACTAACAAAATTCAACATTCATTTGGCCAAATAAAGAAAAAAAAATGTTTTCTACAATAAATAAATGGATATTTTTCTTTGCTATTCTAACACTATTACATTTCATGTTTTTATGTTTATGTCTATAGTGATCAGTGACCGAAATTCTGGCATTATTCTTATAAAATTTGTCAGGTGGAAGTTAATTTGAAGAGAGGAGAAACAAAGGGATTGAATTTTTAGTAGTCTAATACTCAAACAAAATGATTCTGTTGCAATAATATTTCGGTATATGTGTCAACAAAAAACTGTCCGCTATTGAAAAGTTATTTTTCCACTATAACATAGAATGTGTCACTTTTCTGAGGAATTTTATACTGTTCTTCAATAAGACGTGTCCGTCTTATGTAAGTACCGTAAACTGGGGTTACTTTGAACACAGAGGAAACTTTGAACATTTTTTTTTCAGAAAATCATATTTAGGTTTCTACATGCTTCACTTGTTATAGATGGAGGTAAATTATCATCAAAATCATTCTCATACCAAATTTACCTCCATCGAACAAGTGTAGCATCTAGAAACCTAAATATGATTTTCTGAAAAAAATGTTCAAAGTTTCCTCTGTGTTCAATGTAACCCCAGTTTACATTATCTGTTGAGGGAAGTTTCAGTGGACAAGGCTGAAAAATGACAAATTAGGTTCCATAATTTTGAGAAGAAACTTATGTGACATCAAGCGATAAGAAATATCTCATATACAATATTGTATACTGTAGGCCTAAACACGACGAATATAACCAGATAAAAGTTAAAAAAAAATTGGTGCAAAAATTAAGCAAAAATGATAAACGTTTAGTGCATTCCTGATATTGATTGATTTCAGAAGGGTTGATATCTGGATGGATCCGTGCACCTAGGCCGTTTAAGCCCATTTACCCCTTAAGGCGATGACTGTCTAATTCCGACGGATGGTCCGGGTAGCTTACGCTGACAAGGCGGGCCATCCTTTCTGGGCCCTGCAGGTAAGGTCTCATCATATGCTTATGAGCCCGAATCCAGAGCCCGGAGCTTCAAGCTCTTAGAATCTAGATCAATATGGGAAACCCGTACTATCCCCAGGCATTACTCCAGATGATAGATGAAATTAGGGAAAAGTGGAGAGTGTTGGAACGAAAGAGGGAAACTGGAGTATCAGGAGAAAAACCTTCTGAAATACCCGTTTTGTCCGCCACAATTTTCACTCAGACCTGACTGAGGATCGAACCCGGGCAGCCCGGATGAAATGCCAGCGCGCTAGCACTGTAGCCACAGATACGGTATTCATTACATATACGTGATCCAGTATCTGAAATAAAATATAAACACTTATTTCAACAAAAAAAATACGTCTTTGTACAAAAGACAACTCTGCCACCATGGAATACACCTCTAGAAATAAAAAAAGAACTTGAAGGGAAATGTCTTTGTATACAGGACATGTACCGCTCTTCTCTTGTAAACTTGTGCTGCAGAGTACAATGTGTTTTATTAAACCTTTGGCTACAGCCCCAATGAGATGATAGGTACAAAAGCCCCTAAGATTCTGTCCCGACTACCCTGCACAACAACCACTCCCTTCCATCCCCCATCAACGACGTACCCCTAGGGAAATCAAACCTGCTACATTCCTCCTGATGTATAACACAACTACACAATGCATTTCCTCATTTTCTTCTTCTAGAATTGGACCAAATGACGTGGATGATGGCAGTGCTGATGATGATGATGAATAGCATTATGAAGGTTATGCCCTTGTCTTATCGCCGGGACTTCCTCGCAGTGATAAACCTTCAGCTGCAATTGTCACGACTTCAAAATAAAACCTAGAGAAGATCCAGAAGAATTGAGTCTCCAAATAGAACTATCATAAGAGGCAGACAAACTTTGATTTCCCTTTCTGTTTGCAAAGTATCAACGGCTCCGACAATTTCAGCCATAAAACCGTCTACATAATCCACAAGACGAAATCAGAATTCCACTATTGCAGTTAAAGATCGCAGAGAGTATAGGGTTTAGTAGAAAGTTATTCAACAAAGATTGTTACAAACAAGAGTTTATACAGGAAAAATAGGGTTCTGTAGGTTATGATGAAGTTTATTATTTTTCTTATTACACTAAAATTTCTATTAAATCTGTAACAGGATAATATTTACATGAGTCTAGAGCATGTCTTGCTTGCTACATATTCAGTTAAGTTTTCTATTTGCAAAATCTTACTTTTCGCAGAACGATACATATAATGAAAATTACGTGTAACATTCGATACTTATTGTTATACTATTACTATTTTAATTTATTAGAGTCGACGGCAATTGGGAAGGCGGTAGTCTGCTAGCGTTTGCGTCGAGAGAGACAGATAGAGAGAGCAAGGCAGCGTATAACATTGCCACATCATACTTCACGCGCACGTGTAATACAAATAGCGCAGGAGAGAATTTAAATTATCAAAAGACCTTAGCCGTTGATTACTGTAACATGACATCAAACATAAACTCTTTCCTTCACTAATAATATTATTTGCACGGTTCTCAATCCCACATCACATGTTTCTGCAGTCGTTTCTTGCGCATTGGCAACATTGCAGCCAGCATCAAGATGGCCGGCAGCGTTCTGCTCGTCAACGTTTTTAAAATAAATATACACCTTAAACACTTTTCCGCGCCTGCCTGTGCAATATTTGTCTTTTCACAGTCTCTTCTTTCATTTATTTATCTTACACACACACAGTAAATGTTAGTTTTACTTATTCAATGTATTGAAACACTCACACGTGAACAAACGAACTCTGGAAGTACTTGTTATAGACTGATTCTGATTGGTTCTACTCTACAAGCTTGTGACGTCACATGCCAGAAATGCTACGGCGCATGTAGGAGCCGACCGCCTTCCGAACTGCCGTCTAGTCTAAATCTCTAACAGGGTCAGCCTCGGTGGCTCTATAGTAGCGTACAGTCTTAGAAAAAAGTTTTGTTGCACAAATAGTTTGTAAGTCCCAGGAAGGAGGCAGTGTGCATCATCAGACGTGCAACGAAACAAAACTAATTTTGAATACTTTCAAGGGAAAAATTGTTCCGGGGCCGGGTATCGATCCCGGGACCTCTGGTTGAACGTACCAGCGCTCTACCAACTGAGCTACCCGGGAACTCCATCCGATACCGTCTCAACTTTTCCCTTTACATCCACACAACTCGGTGGGCTGACGAAACGCCAGAGACCCACATCGAGTGCACAGAATTTATTTATTCATTTTGTATTTTTTCATTAATTAATTTATTTAATTCTTTATATATATATATATATATATATATATATATATATATATATATATATTTACTTACTTATTTATTCATTTATTCATTCATTTACAATTTACTCATTGTTTGATCTAATATTAAACGTATTTTGTCTGCCAACACGAAATTTGTTAATTTGATTAAACAATTCACGACTCATAAGACAACCTACAAATTTATTTTTGATCACATTAAATTATTAGTACAAAACCAGAATACAGTAATCTCCCCTCACAAATGGAATCTGTATCCGCGGTTAAACTTGGTGACATTTTTTTTATTTAATTTAGGGCCTAGATCACTATAGTCTTAATCTGAGAGGCTTATAAAAATTTAGGAGGCAAGCGCGCGTGTGTAAAACATATTTACTCTTACTATTATTATTATTATTATTATTATTACTATTATTATTATTACAGTATTATTTACTTCTCCTAATGCCTTACTGTTTGAAATGTATTAATTAAACTAAAAAAATACTCATTTAAAAGGTTCGATATTATCCGCGGTTTCGTGTGCCAGGGGTAGGTTATGGAACATATCCCCCGCGAATACAAGGAACTACTGTACCATTTTAAAATGCATGCTGTTAATTTATTAATGGTTTTTGTACTATTTGTTAACATTAACGTTATTAAATATTAATTATGTTCAAATTTCAAATAATATCCGCGAGTAACTTTAGTTCCACGAACGTTGGTACCTTCCTCAAAAGCGAACAATGCTGCCAACACAATAATTAAAAATTAACTGCCAGTTGGAATATTTGCTAAACCGAAATTCGAAACAATATTGGCAAAAGAAAATTCAAGCTGAAAACTATAAAATTACTATAAAGCACTAGCATAATATCGATGGTATCTGGGTAAAGGGAATTAAGTCAATTTTATGCAAATGGAATATTTTTCCCCCAGGGGAATACAGAAGTTTAATTCTACAATTGAGTGTTAAAAAGGAAAATAATACTAGCATTTGATGTGTTTTATTTGTGTAGAAAATTATTTGCAATAAGAATCCGAAGTTTAATTTTAATTTATCTCAAAACTCACTTTTATGACATCTCCCTTGACAGAAATACCACCGGTTTGTCGTAACAGAGGGAAGACGCGGACTATAACATACGGTAACGATGATCCCGCCAGCTGTTATGGCTTGCTTACGAAACCGGATTTTCCTACTCATTGTAGCTCCCCAAATTCTTCACAATGCTGCACCGGCACCGAACCCATACACAGGCAGAAATTTCATATGAAAATTCCCCCCATGAAGATATGAAACAGAGTTCTTTCTGTATCACTACTCCAAGATATTATGCGTATTATTTGAGACCTATTTTATTAATGTGAAAGTTTTACTGACCTATCTTAAATAGATTTAGAAATATTTCATTCACTATGGAACTGTTTTTGTTAGAAAGTACAACTGAATTACTACCTGTTGCCCTTAAACAAATTTCTACCATTACTAATAATACGTATACAGTGATTTTATTCCCTACATAGTGAAATTGGCCTAATTGAATTACGGAAAAGCGCATAGAAGGAATATTCCTAAGTGTGTTTCACCTCTGAAACATTATCTTTGTTATCATTATTCCTCTTGTTATTTATCTATTCGTCCTTAACTTCACAGATTTCAATAATCCAAACGAAACTCAGTGGACAATTTTAACTACGAGCGCTTGTTGACATTAGCCCGAGGGTTGTTTTACTCTAAAATATTGGGACGATGCTGCTTGTACTCTGTAGTGCCGCCATGTGCATTAATACTTGTGTGATTTCACTCATGTAGAGTCATTTGAGGACCTCTTGAAGAGTGGAGGGAACTGCATCTGTTGCTGATATTATTATTGGCGTAATTTGAACGTAAATTATCAAGCACAGATGTGTAATTTGAATTGTTAAATCAGTCCAACCGCATGTCGGTGATGTTATTACCTTTCATTTTGCCCATATAGAGTACTATTATTTCATGAGCCCAAGATATACGTCACTCGTAAGGCTTCCAGGCACATATGTGTTTTAAAGCGGATTTACTGATAATCCTACTTCCACAATACAATTTACATTTCGTATCAGAAATTTTCTTATCACGTGTGCTGTTCATAGAAGTATAGTTTTTGTAAAATTCTGTAAATAATTTTTCTCGAGGATATGTGTCAAATAACTTGTGAATATCACAATTCCTCATTTTAGTCTAGGATTAGTGGCATGATAGACGTACTTGCTATGTTAAACAGGAGTTAAATTCGTATCATTAGATTCTCACATTTTCAGACCTTTCAAACCTGCATCTTTAAAACATCTGTAACTAAGTGATGAATCTGCATCTTCATAAAGCATAAAGCATAATAATAATAATAATAATAATAATAATAATAATAATAATAATAATAATAATAATAATAATGCCATATATCACATACCCTATCATATAATATATCATGTCATAGCATACCATATGTCATATAAAATCTTGTCATATATATCATATTATCCACACCTGTGGAGTAACGGTCAGCGCGTCTGGCCGCGAAACCAGGTGGCCCGGGTTCGAATCCCGGTCGGGGCAAGTTACCTGGTTGAGGTTTTTCCGGGGTTTTCCCTCAACCCAATACGAGCAAATGCTGGGTAACTTCCGGTGCTGGAACCCGGACTCATTTCACTGGCATTATCACCTTCATATCATTCAGACGCTAAATAACCTGAGATGTTGATACAGCGTCGTAAAATAACCCAATAAATTAAATTATATCATATTATGTCATATCGTATCATATCATATCTTATCATGTAACTTATTGTATCGTATCATATCATATCATATCATATCATATCATATCATATCATATCATATCATATATCGTATCATATCATGATAATAATAATAATAATAATAATAATAATAATTATTATTATTATTATTATTATTATTACAATATAGACTAATACAATATTTTAATAATATAATATAGTATAATAATAGAAATAACAGTTTTAAAAATTTGAAATTGTGGAAGTGCTAAAATTGCTTACATTTTCAAAGACTATGTTGAAAGTGCTCTGAATTTTTCACGAAACAAGTGTTGTAACGCCTAAACACATTTTGATTCACACGTTGCAGTTCTGCTTCCGAAATGTTGGCTATTTCTTCTCGTTTTTAGTAATTTTGTAGATTATGTGCAGCTGTACGGTTGATCCCTCCACATTGTGCTAACTTCAGAACACCGATATTATCCAACTTCTCCTCTGTTAAAACATGAAGCCTTTGTCTTCTTTCTTTTATTGTACGGATACCGTAGTTTTGAATTTATTCACTATTTTCTGAACTGTAATTCTTTTAGGCGAATCTATCTCTGGAAAACATTCTTGAAATTCTCAACGACACTGAGCAGGCGATTCGCTTTTTTCTAAGTTAAGGCAAATGAAAATTATTTTCTCTGTATTAAATCTCCGAACTGTGACTAAAGCAACAGACACAAACAGAGAAATTAAAGTCAACACTACAAACAATAAGAGTGTATTGCTCTGAAATTCAACTCAATACTGCACGCAATAAAACACAACCGTCTTATCAGCGACATACTGCCGACTCTGGTCCCGTATCGGTACGCGAGCGTGGAAAGATAAAATGTATGCACTGAATATTTGCATTCACAACTCAACAGATACAATGAATTATCCATACATTATTGATTATACAAGAAATTCATGATATTAATTCAAAATTATACGTTTTATCCTTAAATTAGTAATAATTGATAACCTTTAATAAGTTTCAAAATATAAATATCAAAAAACAAACAAAAATAAATTTCGACTGTAATACTTGAGCTTCTATTGACACATTTAGCTTTTTAAAATCAGATTCAAATAAAGTGAGTTGAAGTCTTAGAGCTGGAAAAATATTCAATTTTCATAAAGGTATAAGAAGAGAAAGACCCTTCCACTAGCTCCATAGCTTAAGTGGCAACAGAACATCAAGCGTCTCCTCAGAAAGCTGTTTATTTAACAGTGTTCATATACCCCATAATTAAATAATGCATTCTCCTTTGAATTCAACGGAAAGTTCGATCAGTTACTCTTTTCCACGATTCATAATTTAGCTGGTCGAAATTATTTTTCTTCAAGTAGATTTGCAATTCAGGTGCTGTCTTCTCTGGGTTCTGAGCAGTTCTCGAATTACATTAGGCCTTTCAAGTGTTCAGTAATTTTCTCCCTCATCTCCTAGAAGAAATATAGCTTTTTTCCAGACAGGAAATTGTGCAGAAAATTGTCCAAAGTTTCAGATACTTCAGGTTGGCTTTTTTCAACATAGAACTTCCAAAATTTTGAATTTTAATATTAAACAAGTTGAATTTTTCCTGAAAATTTCACATCTTTACGAAGCTATTCTGGAGTACTAAATTTAGATTGTTTATATGCAGAAAAAATATCTGATAATTATGCAAAAAGAACCTAAAGCCAATCACATTCTTAAAACATGGAAGTAAACTTAAAACTAAGCTTATTGTCTACGATACTGGCCCTCATATCTAAATTCAAACAGTCGGATCAGGATTTTACAAGAAATAAGTCACTCTACATGTATAGGAATGAGTGGGGTATAATGCAGGCTAAAATAATCTCTGCATTATAGGTAGGAAGTTATTAATATTGAAGGGTATATTCTGTTACCAAATTCATCCTCTGAGACAGAGAGTAATTTAATGAAATGTTATCTTATATTGTCAAATTGACCCCTGAATTAAAGAAAGTTATATTAAATAAAGAGCATGTTAGATTATGAAATTTATTCCCTGAATTATATAAAGTTATTAACTTTAAGTCTTTTTTGGGTGTCAAATTTATCCTCTTAGTAAGAAATATTCCATTGTCACACTCTGTCTTTCTTTGCTCATTTCAGGACTTGAAAATTACTTCAAATGGAAGCCGCCCAAATTGCTTCCAAGCACCTCTAATCATTTTGTATGGCTATAAATATGTTGCTAATAATACGCAGACATTTCCATGCAGATTGTACAATTTTTAAGGCTTTTAAATGGGAAAGAAATTACTTCATCCAGTAACGGAGAAAATAAAAGAAGATAATTTCGCCTTAATAGCTTATACATCATCACTTATGTGTAAGTGGTGCTTGCTGGGTCATTTAAAAACTTGATTACGGCATAATATCATCTTTTAAGTAAAATGAAGTATGTACTTTTGGAATAAGTGTTTCGCTGGATATCGTTCCACTTTAAGCACAGAGACAGCGCCTTCATAATTCCATGTTTATTTTTCTAAAGTTCAGTTCTCACACACCTGAAACTAAGATTTGTGCGCTAGTTTTACATTTTTATGAACGCACGACGATGGTATTAAAAGAGATTTGATTTAATGAGTACGTAAGAAATCGAAGTATCTCGAGAAAGATTTCCAAAATTGTTCAAGTTCTTCGAAAATAATACTTGTCTTTAAGACAATCCCAAATCGAGTATGTGGCAAGGAAGGTCGAAATTTTAACGTTACCACTAAGAGTTAGGTTAGACTAATAAGATATATGATATATGACATGATATGATATGATATGATATATGATATGATATATATATATATATATATATATATATATATATGATACGATATGATATATGATATACATGATATGGTATGGTATGATATGATACACGATATGACATAATAGGATATATATGGCATGATTTTATATGATATGTGGTATGCTATGACATGATATATTATATTATATGATACGGTATGATATGTATTATTTATTTATTTATGTATTTATTTATTTATTTATTTATTTATTTATTTATTTATTTATTTATTTATTTATTTATTTATTTATTTATTTATTCTGGTGTAGTTAAGGTCATCAGGCCTTCTCTTCCACAACACAAGTAATAAAAATACAATAATAGAAATAAACAGAAAAATACACTATATACAAAGTAAAGCTACATAAGAAATAAAGAGAGAGAGAGAGAGAGAGAGAGAGAGAGAAACATTATAAACAAAGTAAAGCCACACAAAAGTATACACAGGTTGCAGTCGCACAAACTTTAAATGAGCGATTAAGTATCATAATTAATTGTATCCTAACTAATTAACTAACATAAACAAGAAACTTGAAATTTTAATCTAGATTAAAAAAAGAAAAAGAAAAAAAACACAAATCAATACTTCTAGCAATACCTAAATAACATTAACTAAGACAAAATTTTCCAATTTAATTTTGAATTGTGATAAAGTCCGGCAGTCCCTGACGTCATTAGGTAACGAATTCCAGAGGCGAGGTATTTCTACAGTATAGGAGGATGGGTATAAGGACATTCTATGATGAGGGATAGAAAGAAGTGCTTGATATAGATTTCGAAGAGTTGTAAGAAATTGAAAGCGCGATAACAGATAATTCGGAGTAGAAGTATGCATGATTCTAAACAGAAGAGATATGTGATATGATATATATAATATATTATTATTATCATTATTATTATATATGATATATTATATGATAGGATATATGAAATATGCCATTATGATATACACGATATGGTATGATATGATAATCATAAATCATACACGATATATATGAAACAATATGATATAGTCTAATATGATATATACGATATGGTATGGTATGATATGATATATATGATACAATAATCTACTGTATATTGTAAGATATGGTCATATATATTACATGACATGATATGGTGTAATTCATTCCTTCATAATTTTCTGGCAAAGGGGAGGTTCTTAACTGCAAACCCACCATTCTTCAGTCTGCTTTATTTTCGACTTCCTCCTAGTCTTCACATACGTTCCATATATTTTAATATTGTATAATTTCTTCTGCCCCAAACTTTTCTGCCGTTCACCAATCCTTCCAGTGCATCTTTCTGTAGGCAATTTCTTCTCAGCCAGTCACCTAGCCAATTTCCTTTTCTCGTCATAATCAATTTCAGCACTATTCATTCTTCACTCACTCTTTCTAGCACAGGCTTATTTCCTATTTTGTCTGTTCATTTCACAAACTCTATTCTTCTCCATAACCGCATTTCAAATTCTACTGTCGTTTCTCTTCACATTTTCGTAATGTCCGTGTTTTTACCCAATACAATACCATACTGCGCACATAGCACTTCACTATATATCATATCATATAACATAGAGGATATTATAGGCCTTTGTGATATAGTACATGATATATGGTAAGTGTTATGATATGGTATATGATTTACTGCAGCACAGTGCGCTTCTTTTGTCCAATACATATTTGTGATTGAGAAATGAGTTCACGTAGTTTTCCGGCAGACTTACTTATAGACCCAAATTACTAATTATACTTGTAATGTCTAGTACTAAACATGATATGTATAATACCTTATTAAAATTATTATTATTATTATTATTATTATTATTATTATTATTATTATTATTATTATTATTATTATGTGATTATCTCCGTTTGAGAAAATTCAGATTAACAGAAAATTGTCACTGGTATCTCGCACCTGAGAGAGGAATCCTCACTTTATTCCCGAGTGCTATACTAAAAATTTAAATATAATTTAAGTAGTAAAGAATGATAAAGTATCGAAATAAAATGTCCTCCGTTACAATTTAAAAAATAGTACAACTGAATGATGATTATGGTTAACTTTTCCTGTCCTTGCTACAGTAACTTGTGCTGCTTATGGAATTAATCTGTTTTGGATCCCCTTTCGAGTCACCGCTTACAATATTCTATAATTTATATTGAAATCCGCTGATCTGTAATGTGTGTCCCTCACGCCTCATTTGCCTCCGATACCAACTATTTTATGCACTACTGATTCTATCAATAGTTTCAGCCTCATATCCTCATTTTGCAGACAACTTGACCTAGCATCCTTTACTGTTCCTGACAGAAAGACATTGCACAGTAATAACTACCGCAGAATCTCAAAGATTCGGAAGAATATTCCCAGTTACTGTAATTCACAATCGAACTTAAAAATTATGCCTATACTTCATTAATCAAAATATACTTCTAGTTCATTTAGCAGGTAGGCAATGAACATTATAGAAAATTAAGTTGTGCATGCAAGTCTGGTATAAAATAATAACTTTTTATGATATGTAAAGGTAAGTTAGTCCCGCGCCGTGGCGTCGTGGTCTAAGGCATCCCGCCTAGGACTCGCGTTACGGAATGCGCGCTGGTTCGAGTCCTCATGGGGGAAGAAATTTTCTCATGAAATTTCGGCCAGAGTATGGAACCGGTACCCACCCAGCATCGTGATGCACTTGGGGAGCTACGATAGGTAGCGAAATCCGGTTACGCAAACCAGCTATAACGGCTGGGAGGCTCACTGTGCTAACCACACGATACCTCCATTCTGGTTGGATGATCGTCCACTTCTGCTTCGGCATGTGGCCGTGAGGCCAGCAGCCGGCTTGCCGGTCTTGGCCCTTCATGGGCTGTAGCGCCACGGATTATTATTATTATTAAAGGTAAGTTATATAGTGAAACCTCGATAACAAGCAAACATCCTCATGTGAGCAGATAAAAACTTATTTTTTTTCTTCCACCGTGTTAATAATGTCAAAACAAATTTTGGCCGCTTGACCGCAATTACGAGGCCGTCCAGAAATTGATTTTTCTGGGACCGTTTACAGAAGAAAGCACAATTTCATAGAAAAATTTATTAAAACAGACACAGCAATTGTTGCGCTATTTTTCAGCATGTTCTCCACAGGAATTGAGACATTTGTCATACCATAGGATAAATATTTGTATCCTTATGTCGTAGAAGTATGCCGCCTGGGATCCGAACGGGTATGATAAATGTCTCATTTCTGGTGGGGAATATGTTGAAAAATAGCGCAACAATTGCTGTAGACCTATATGTTCCAATAAATCGTTCCATGAAATTGTGTTCTTTTTCTGTAAACGGCCCCAGGGAAAATCACTTTCTGGACGGCCTCGTAATTGCGGTAGAATGGCCAAAATTTGTACAAGCACTTGTTTTGACATGGTGGAAGAAAAAATTTAACTTTTTTATTTGCACCCATGAGAATGTTTGCTTGTAAGTTGAACACTTACGGCAGCGTTGTCAACAGAGGCTACAAGGAGCGGAGCGGAGCGCTCCACTATGACTAGTTGCGTGCTCCGGTGTTTCCACAGACATAAGCAAGTTCACGCTCCGACTGCACTCTCTAGCTCCACAACCGGTTTTGGAGCTTACAACTCTGACACTACTGACTTACGGTACCACCAAAATAGGCCTATGCCCGACTTACCGAGGAGCTCAAGGTATGGAGTGGATCAACAATTCTGAATGCAGTCGTGTACCCTTATCAAATACATGGTACTGTCATAAACATTCCAATTGTATATTTAACCCATAGTTTCGATGCAGGAACATAAGTATTCCCTAGCGGAGATTTCAGTACCTGCAAAGAACGTAGTTAGGGCCTACACTTATTTTCCGACTGGAGCAGAGGAACAAGTGTTAAGCTCATCGCGTCAAACGCCATGTCACATAGAATGCAACTAAGGTATTTTTAGTTGGTTAATTAACAACGCTGTATCAAATACTATCTTATTTAGCGTCGATAGTATATTGATGATAGCGAGATGGTGATAGCGAGATGATGCCGAGGATTCGCCATAGATTACCCGACATCCCCCTTACGATTGAGGAAAACCTCGGAAAATATCCAACCAGGTAATGAGCCCAAGCGGGAATCGAACCCGCGAACGAGCGCAACTCCGGATCGGCAGGCAAGTGCCTTAGCCGACTGAGCTACGCCGATGGCCAACTAAGGTATTACTAGGATGCGAGAGAGAGGATAAATTTGGTCCAGGTGTTCTAATTTAGGCTAGATATTTAACGTGCCGGTAAACTCCGACACGGGACACAGGACTTAAGGCCGGTCCACAATAAACCGGGAACGAGAACTGGAAACGGAGGACGTGAATGTGAAGATTTTTGAATTACAATAAATCAAGAACAGAAACGGCTATGCATATCGATATGTATGTCAACAACAATATGTAAAGTCAATTTTACGTATTCTGATGTTATTAGTGTAGGCTATAATTCTGTGGCCGGGAGGAAAAAGGTCTTAAGTAAAAATTTTATACTTTTCAGAAAAGCAGTAGAAAGATTGAAATTGATGTCAATTATAGAGTTTTTTAATTAAAAGGTTTTTCCTGGATATTATTTGTTTATATTTCTTCTAAAATAGATAATGTTGCTCATTTAACAATTTTCTTGATTATTTCCAAAAATAGCCGAACTTAAGCCCTTTTAAGACTAGAAGCCAAACTAAGTAGAACGGACTATTATACATAAGACCTTTTTCATGTCCAAATAAATGAGAAATGTAAATTATTAGGAATGCAAAATGGGTCTTAAACAATTATAGGACTGTTTACCTTGGTGCTTAAAGTTTTAAAAGGAAAGGACATCAGTATGTGATAAAATGGCTAAAATACAAGTTAGTCCTTTTTAATAGGGAATCATGGAAAGTAAACATGTGATGGTTTGTAAGGAATAAAGTATTAAATATACTTAAGTCCTTTATTTTGTGTGTGCTCGATTCAAAAATTACTTAGGACATTTGGTAACGCTCTATAAATTCAGTCAGGAGTCTTATTTGACTTTAGCCGTTTTACCAGATTGTAGAGAATTGTTTCCGCTTTCAGAATATATAAAAATTTCATTTTCACAAAAAATTGACTTAAGACATTTTTCCTCCCGGCCACAGAATTGACTAATGGCATTCTCTCATGAGAACAAACCAGGAAACATAAACACAGGTTAACCAACTTCAGAATTTGGCACAGAAGGTTTAAAAATTCAATTCACATGTTAATCTGGTCACATAACACGTAGCATATATTGAAAGTGATTCTACTGAATTTCTTTATTTGTTAGAAACGATGCATGAAGAAGAAATTACGTCACGGCATCCTTGCTACAAAATGTACGATGATCGAATAGCTTTATGGTGGCAACAGAATGAATCTAGTAGCTGTAATCAGAAACGTGAACGGTAAAGTTGAAACTCGGGCAACCTCACGTTCCCGTTCCCGAGCTCCGACAAGCTTCTCGTTAATTTTGAATGCTCATATATATATATATATATACATTTTAATAATTTTTTCGTTCTCGTTTCAGATTTATTGTGAACCAGCCTTTAATATCCCTCCCGGAGAATTTTCATTCCCAACCCGACCCCAACCCGGTTTGAGCCCGGAAAACCTGACTCCGGAGGAGAAACACTATATTAGCTGTATAGTTATACCTTATTTAATTTTCCTGAATTTAAATTCTATAAAGTTTTGGTTTAACTAGTAAAATTGTGTAGCTTCATTGTTGAGTTCATAATGCAATATTATAAATTCCTTTTCTATCACCACTGCAATTTTTTTCTGCCATACTTCTCTGTCTCCGCAAGTTTGATACTCCTGGTTTTGAAATCCGAAATATTTCGCCACACTTCTGAATCTTTCTCCATTGCTGAGACGATCTTAAAATTTCTGTTAAGTCGAGTTTGAGTTGAGAGACTAAAAAGGTGAAGGGAGAAATGGAGGTAGAGGGGAATAGAAGAAAGAAATTCATGGAGGAATAAAATAATGTAAAAAGGAAAATAATCATGGAGGAAAGGGAAACAATCCAGGAGAAGTTAGAAGTATCAATGAAATAAGAAAATTAGGAAAAGAGAAAACCGGGTAAGTTAGTGGAAAAGAAGCAGAAATAACAAAGAAAGCAATAAAGGAATACTAAATAAGGAAAGGTTAAAGTAGGCAAGGAATGAAGAGAGTTTGAAGTAATCAGTTACGAAGTAATAAGAGGAAAGAAATACTTAAGGAAAGGAGGAAAGAAATTATGGAGACAAATAGCAGTCGGTGGTCTAGTGGCTAGAGCGCTGGACTCATAATCCTGCGGACCCGGTCTCGATCCCCAAAGTACCAATTTACAACTTGTGTTGGGCAAACCCGTGGTCGAAGTAAAACATAGGGATTTTCTCCGGGACCTCCGGTTTCCCTGTGGCATCCCAACAAATCTCCATTATCTCATTTCATTGCGGATGTAACGTAGACCAGACTCCTATGGCGCACCCCGGGCAACGACTCTGTCGGTAAATTGATCTACACAACTGGCTACATATGGATGAATGACGAAAAGTTAAGTTCTCGCCATTAGTAAAGAAGAAATAAAATATGGAGAAAACATGGTGTGGGAAAAAGAAGTTATTTTAAAGTAATAGAAATAAATAAATAAATAAATAAATAAATAAATAAAGGAAAAGAGAGGCAGGACAAAGATTGGAAGAATGAGATAAAGAGGAACAGAAAATGAAAATAAAAAGTAGTGGATGAAAGAATCTATACTAATAGTAAATCTGCAGCCGAAATTTTTCTGGTAGTTTTCGATTTTCCAAAAATAATTGGTCCTAACATATATAATTAACCGTCCTGAAACCGAAAATCGCTTTTTTGAAATTTTTGTTTGTATGTATGTCTGTCTGTCTGTCTGTTTGTTACCTTTTCACGTGATAATGGCTGAACCGATTTATATGAAAATTGGAATATAAATTAAGTTCGTTGTAGCTTAGAATTTATCCTGTATGGCATTCAAAATATTTTATTTAAAAGGAGGGTTATAAGGGGGCTTGAATTAAATAAATCGAAATATCTCCCTTATTATTAATTTTCTTGAAAAATATTACGTAACAAAAGTTTCTTTAAAAATAATTTCCGATAAGTTTTATTCCGCGCATAAGTTTCATAGGACTGATATTTAATGAGATAAACGAGTTTCAAAATTACAAAAACGCCATCTAAGGCGGTGTAATGAAATAAAAAACAAATCACTTCGTCTATAAGGGGACTTGGACAACAACAATCGAAAGCTATGAAACATAGCCTACAGAGAATATTTCTGTGTTTGTATGAAGTAATATCGGAAGCTAAATTAACCGATTTATATAATTAATTATTAATTCATCATTGGAAAGTGTAGTTTCTCTAGATGGACATAATGCTATAATGTTATTACAGTAACTTCTGAGTGTATCGAGGACAGGTAAGATTAAAATAGCTTCTCATGCACAGAAAACTTGATAGGCATTCGCTTCCTGTATTTCCTAAAAAAATGTTTATGACCAAATGAGTGGTCTCTAGATCAAAATGATCGTATTTTAATTCTTTAATACAATTTAAATTAAGTAACATAATAAACGATTTATCCTTCTATCAAACACGAATGTTCCCTGGATCAAATGTCCTATTTTAATTATGTAATTACTTTATATTTATTTCTAACGGATGCAGCGGAGTGCACGGGTACGGCTAGTTATTAAGTAAAAAGCAAGAAAATATGTGCAAGTAAATAAATAAATAAATAATAAAGGAAAAGAGAGGCAGGACAAAGATTGGAAGAATGAGATAAAGAGGAACAGAAAATGAAAATAAAAAGTAGTGGATGAAAGAATTATTAAGTAAAAATCAAGAAAATATGTGCAAGTAAATAAATAAATACACATTAATTACCCGGCGAGGAAAGGACTGAATTACATTGTCAATAACATATGATATGAAATGCAAACTGGTCAGTTCTATATATGCTATGCCATATTATAATGAATTATCAATTTTAAATAAACTATAAAACAGGCCTACAATATGGTCTGGTAACGTAGAAGAATTCATTGAGGACTCCTTGAACCTGACAACTACGCGTTCAGTGTTTATAAACTCTTCCTTCATTCCAATACGCGTTACCTCATTCCCATGTCACTGCAAAGGCATTTGAACTTTGAACAAAACAATGTGCGTGTTGAATGATGGACATTGTTTGTGCGTGTGATTTATCACCCCCGAGACCAGCGCCTCAACCTCTTCATAACAACTGCATCCGGTAAGGGAAGCAACCCTTAACCCTTCCAACCATTTTTGGATGCGGTCTCATTGTTCGCAACTTTCGTTAAGTCAAGTTAAGATATCGCCCTAATTACCTATCATTAGTATTAATTATTTCCAGCCACAAATCACACATAAAGACAGGAATTTGTAACACAAAATGGTAAACACATGAAGAAAGATCAAGGACCCCCATTGTAGTCTGCTGTGGGAGAAGGGGTCTTTGTTTGTATAGAGGTGTTAAGACGAAATACAAAGGGTAAGATTCTAATCCATTCCCAAAACACAATGAAGAAGTTCCTGTGCAAATTTCTGTGCCTTTGAAAAATGTTTTCCATGATAATACCGTTCCAGGATGAGATCCGCCGCACGTCTTTCCCCACACTATTTACTCACGTGTTTCAATCTCCATCCATTTTCAGAAAACCGCAGGGAATAAAATAAATCAAGACAAGGCCTGCTATTACACATAACTACGCTCTGTAAGTTCTCAAACACCGCATTAAGACGGGGGAACACGTAAATGAAGGACTGTTACCGCTTCAGATAAAATTATGTGCTAGTATGGACATGCACTCTTAATTAAATCTCAACTGTGGCGGTTTGAACTTAAACATAAAGAGACCTCATATTTTAAAGAGTAAAATTTTCGTATTTATGCGTTGAATCGATTAGGCACTGCTTCTCTTTTATATGTTAACGAATCGCAAAACCGAACCGATATATTCTGTTTGTATAGCTTGGTAGTTCCTTAAAATTTCGACTTAACGATATATAATAATAATAATAATAATAATAATAATAATAATAATAATAATAATAATAATAATAATAATAATAATAATAATAACAATAATAATAATAATAATAATAATAATAATACTAATAATAATAATAATAGTATATTAATTTAGTCCTTCAGTTTAAACGATATTTTTGGTCTTCTATTTGGTTTCATAATCGAAGCGTATTGGTAAAAAATTTCCGAAAAATATATTATTATTATTATTATTATTATTATTATTACTATTATTATTATTATTATTATTATTATTATTATTATTATTATGCAACAGATGTGGAACATCGTCACTTCTTGTATTTAAGTTGGTACATTTAAGGTATTATTACTATTATTATTATTATTATTATAATTATCATTATTATTACTATTATTATTATTATTATTATTATTATTATTATTATTATTATTAGCTCCATTTTGGATAAACTCATAAGGCCATATTCATAGATATTCTTAGCGCGGGCTTCCGGTGGATGATCAGCGAACTAACGTTTTTGGAATTCATAAACCAGTATTAGGGATATGATACGATATGAATCCTGTACAAGTATTCACTCGATAACCGGGGCTAGTTTAGCACGCTCGTAGTGCGGGCTAGCGAAATGTCTATGCATAGCACCCATATAGACCTACTACTGTATTAAGGTGACATAGTACTTCTTACAACAATCTGTTTATCAACTTCTAATCCTAGCCGAACCATACGATATGAAAATCTCGATAACTAAGAGAAAAGTCATGACTTTTAAAGGGGGAACACCTATACGTACCAAAATATGTTTACAGTAACACCACTCAACAAATTCCTACATTTAAATATTTAGTGATTACACACTGAATTTCTCTACAGCCACCAAATTCTTACATCATATCTCTGGTGGTGGTCTGCCTTACCTAACAAATCTATACGAGTCATCACACGTCAGAAAATACAGAACCTTGGGAGGGGGGGGAGTGGAAAAATCGGAAACGTTTGTTCAGATTTATAAGTCGTCTAGAATCGGTTACAATTTCTACCTATTAAATTACAGCGCACGATCTACCCGGCGTCACACTAACACAAGTGGCGCCCTATTATAGACGGAGATAATGGATGGGAAACTGCGTATTGTGTTGGCGGAATTACGAGACGAACCCCCTCACAATCTTCGATTTGTTCGCCACAAATACTAATTCACCAGTGTTGGCAATTGAACTCGGGTCGGAGATCATCCTAAGGGGTTAGGTACAGCTTACAGCACTTAATTCTTTTGAAATATTCAACATTTTTTTCCTCCATTACTATATCTTGTACAATAATGAAAATTGGTATGTATAAAACACTGTCTTGCTACAAGAAAAAAATATTTTTACGATTAAAAAAAAAGATGTATATATTTTTTTAATTAAAAATGGTGGCAGTTCACTGTGCAATGATGAAACGTTTCCCTCATAACTAAAAAAAACTTGTGAACTTTTTCATTTCTCTCTCATTTTATTGCTGAAACCCATGTTTACAATATCATGCTCTTTCAACTATATTCCTCAATAAATAATATATATATTTTTTATTTTGTGTTAGAAGAAAATACTTATATTTGACCGTTTTAAAAATGAATTTATTTCTTATCAGACAATCTATCAAAGGTGAAGAAGTGATCTTGCATCATATTGTAAATATGGCATTCATAAATACACACAAAAAATTTAATCACAGAATATTGGATAGTTTTTTAGTTATGTGGGAAACGCTTCATCACTGCACAGTGAACTGAATTTTGATAAAAATAAATAAATAAATAAATAAATAATTAATTTTTTTAAATCGTAAAAATATTTTTTCATGTAGCAAAAGGACAGTGTTTTACACATACTAATTTTCATTATTGTACAAGATACAGTAATGGAAGCAAAAATGTTCAATATTTCCAAAATTTTACTGCTGTAAGCTGTACCTAATCCCTTAAGCCTGTGTGCTCTGCCAATTGCTATCAAGGGGCTTCTCCAACTTCAGGTGTATTTCAAATAAAGCCATGGCGAAATCTCAGACTATTTTTTTTTCAATATATCAATTTCGTTATGCTACTTTCATCGACGCTAGATAACCGTGCAATTAACACAGTGTTTTTACAACAATGGCTTAATAAATATGACTCAAAACTAACTATGCTACTAAACTGAAAGAACAATCGTGTGATAATACTTCAAATTTAATGTAAAATGCTTCGCATCCACCGCTGTGTAATAACTCTTACCAGGTCTGACCGTGAAGAGAGCGGGGCCGATTTCAAATTCTCGTTGGTATGAGTTATAGTAGAGGAGGCAAGACCTGTCCTGTGACTTTATCACCCATCGTGTCTATTCACCAGTGGGTATGGACAGGGAAAATAAATATTAGCCTGACAGTGAATTGAATTTCCGTGTCTGCAGATTCGTCTAAAATTAACCACTCGGTAAATACTTCCACTCGGTAATGAGTTTTGGAATAATATTCTGGGGAAATTCCACAGATAGTAACAATATATTTCTATTACAAAAAAGAGTCATTAGAATAATAGTAGGTGCCAAATCTATGGAATCGTGTAGGGCTATTTAAAAAAAAACTACAAATAATGCCCATGGCTTGTCAGTATATCTTTTCATTAATACTATTCCTCGTATGTAATCGTGAAAACTTTGTAACTAATTCAACAGTTCAAAGCATAAACACACGTCAAAAAATGACTTTCATACTCCATCGGCAAGTCTATCGTGCTATCAAAAAGGAGTGCGTTATATGGCAGTAAAAATTTTTAACAGCCTCCCTATCGATATAAAAAATGAAACTCAAAACATAAAATTATTTAGGGCCAAATTCAAGAAGTACCTAATTTCTCACGCCTTCTATTCTGTAGGTGAATTCATGACATTCAATAAAACTTCATGAAATTGATACTAAAACTATGTGTTGTACTAGTAGACTATATTGTAAATCTCGTCTGTATATATTTCATCTAGACTGTGACTATAAATTAAGATTTTATAATAGTATTATTTTTTTACTTGTTCCATATTCTAGCTGTAAGCAATGTATGAATACCATGGAATGTTAATAAATACAATACAATACAATACAACCAAACCGAAACAAACTTTGTTTCTGATCTCCCATTCTTTCCTCTCTGGTGTAGCTCACATGCCAGGTATCGCATCTCGATCTGTAGCTGGTTTGGGTTCTCTCCGGGATTTTTCCTCAACCAACAGAAATAGAATTGCTGGATAACGTTCGGCGTTGGACCTCGGACGCCATAATTAATCCGCATATCATCGTCATCATCATCATCATCATCATCCATACCATAGTCCGGATTAAGTTCACGGTGCAGCGTGCTGTACTTGTAGGTCTACATGAGCGCGGCCGTTCGGCTACAAGTATCATTCACAGAGCAGGAGTGGTAAGCACAATAGTCCTCAGGCTGCAGTGTGAGTCATAGGGACCCTCTTCCGTAAAAGAGAGAGAGAAAAAATGCTTCATGCCATTCAGAAAGTGTTGGGCAACGTTCTTCATCTATTTTATACTGTACACAGATCGGAAATGATAGGCCTATCATACTCGCCTGACACCTTGGAAGCTTTCGCTTTTTCGTCTTCCTTTCCGTTAATCTTTTTGCTAGTTTTACCTCTATTAAATTTATGTATTCCATACACGCAACTGATGATTTTTGCATATGGCAATTATGTTCCTAAAAACTGTCATTTTCAGAAGTTCACATTACAGCCGTCTAAACCTTATTTTTGATCTCTACGATATACATCCTTTACTGCATTAACAGCAGATGGCGAAGTGCAGTTCACTTTTTATAACAGTAACGACTTCTATAGGCGTAATTTGAGCTACGTTGAAGAATAATAGAGTTCAAGTGAGGTAAATATGAGTAACAGGATTAACACGTATATTTTATTTACAATTAATAACAGCCATAATCATCATCATCATTACCCTTGCACCTAATACACCTGATGGTCCTTTAAAGACTCCTGCCAGCGTCTTGGGTTCTTCATGGTGTTATATCGTCGTTGTTCCTGCAATAACTCCTATGTGACATATTTATCGATTTTCATATTTTTGCTCTATTTAAATAACTTAAATATTGCTACAGAAAATAATAAAATCTCCTATATGTAATTATATTTCTTTGTTTCGAAAATGTAAAAATTCATGGTCTCCTATGTACGGCTGCCGTAGGATGAATAAATGTGTTTTTTCTTCCTACTGAAAAATTTTATATTTTGCGCATAGGAGTTATTGCAGGAGTAATGACGATATGTTACATTGGTTACAGATGTTGCAGAAGTTTTCGTTATGGTGAGGAGGCCATTGTTTTTTCTTTTTTTTCAAAATTTATTGACTACGAAATATTATTATGGAAATGTACAATAATATAAGCTTAACAAAAACACAATCACACATCCGAAAGAAATTAATAGAGGATTTAAACAAGACTGTCTCATGTCACCGATGTTATTCGATGTAAGTAACTAAATAACTTCAGAAATTTATAGTATGGACGAAAAATTAGTTTAAATTCACAATAACAACACATCAAGTACATTACTGTATGCAGTTGACAAAATTACAATAGGCTATTAAAATTAGAAAATGATCTAGAAGGGAATATTTGTATTCATATCGAATAACATTCTAAAAGAATTTGTAAAAAAGAAATAAGTATTTATTGCAATAATCTGAGATTACGTCCTCCAAATGTCGAGAGCCAATATGGTATAAATTTGTAGTTGAAGATAAAATATGAGAATAAATAAACTATTTCAATTATATAGGTGGCACTTGTGATATAAGTTAAAGGTCAGAAGTATATCCCAGAAAAAATTACAAAATTTTCTACATTTATCGATTTCTTATCAAATTTTGGAAACAAATCAATTTAAAACAGAAACCAGAATAAAAGTATATCCTATTACACTTGGAGTTCTAGTTACAACACAGGACTATACCCATAGTAGCGAAATTTGGACACGTAGGAGACAAGATGAAAAGAGATTGGTTGCAAAAGAAATGTAATTTTTAAGGGAAACTCCGAATATACCTTGACGAAACACAAGATGGAAGCAGTCTAAAAGAATTAGGAACTGCATCTATATTAGAATAGATTCATAATTACAGAAACAATTAAAAGACGGCATGCTGATCATAGATGAGATATAGTCTACTCGAAAATAATACTTAAATACCATCCTAAAGGAAAAAGAAAATTGGGCAGATTGCTGAAAACAACAGCACACGATTTTCAACTGGAAATCAACAGAGAGCGAGATATATCAAAATTCGTGAATGGTGGTGGTGGTGATGAAGATGATGATGATGATGATGATGATGATGATGAAGATGATGATGAGTACCGTATATACCCACACTTCCCCATTACTGCTTGCCCTAAACTTAAATGTATGATATGATCAACGAAAATAAATTGTAACTACTTATTACAAATGCACACTTCCAGGATAAAGAGTACCTTCTCCCAAAATATTATCTTTTGTTTACCTTCAAACGCTAATCATACAAAAATCCATAGAATATTTTCCATTATTATCACCTTCCGCAGCAATATTACTCACTTCAGACGCACATTTTCCTCTAACTATATTTTGTTACTCATCTGAGACAACATCGCACTTGTAATCAAATCCATTCGAAATCCAGTTTTAAAATGTGCACAAGATTAGGCTATCATTTATGCCGCCACTATCTCCGATGCCACATCTTATACAAAAATTATCAATGGTTGACGGTCTTATCTTTCCACTTGGTGTAAAAATGTATCCTCCAAATTCATCAATTACGTGCATTGCTTTACAACTATGTACGGACTACTTATTCACGAAGTCATACAAAGGATTTAAAAAGCATTAAGTGGGCATATACAGCTTCTAAAGCCAAAATTTTTCTTCCTTTCTTTTTATTGAATAGATTTACCTCAATATTGAGGTGAAAAAAAGTTTTAACATCTCTAACACTTTTCTAATTTTGAATTTGTCGCTCATTTCCCGTAACTTATGTTTTCCAAACCATTATTCCTCATAACTTACACATTTTTTTAGATAAATTCATGAAATTTTGCATGTAAGTAAACTATATAGCCTAATGGAGAAAAAACTCTGTCTCTAGCACTATTTTATAATTCCAGGCACTTTTTTTCATTACAAATTAGCCTATTTACATAAAAATAAATAAAATTTACAGTTCATGGCAAAAATCGCAAAAAAACAGTCTTATTTATATATTCAAGTGATAATAGCAGGATTTATTAACACACTCATTATGAATTAAATAGAGAAGAAAGCATTAAAAGTATTAAAAACTGTACAAATTATCAGCAAAGACACGTCTGTAGTTTAATGCAAGAACAACGGATTTCAATTTTTCATCAAATGAAGTTGTGAAATCACCTGAAACAAATCCGTACCTTTATATGCAAGAACAACCAAAGTCAGTAAAATTCGAAAGGCTCTGTAAGTGCTATAGGACGTTTATATTACAACACTAGTTGTATTTATAATCAACATTAAAAGTGCAGAGTTTCAGCTTACTCAGAATGACATCGGTTGTTTTTTAATTAAGCCACAGAATTTTGCCTGCAAGAATTGCACCTCTTCCCAATTGTAAACTGAAACTTATCCTCAGCAATAAAAGTTGTTTGGATTATAACATTGCTTATTAATCTGGAAGTATTGTCTAATCACTATATCAAATTCCAGCGCAAAATTAATTCAGGATGTATAAAAATTAAATTTTGAGTTTTATTAAATTTATAGGCTTCTAGAGAAAGGTGTACATAACCCCTTAAATTAGCAAAACGTACGACAATATATTCCAAATTTTATAATAAAATATTAGACCCGTAAGCAACGACGTGAATTACGCGAGTCAATTCTGCATGGCAGTGAAATTCCCTTTGAGGAATCTTAAGACTTCAACACTTGTTACGTTACACTGGATATTTTCGGACACAGTCACACACAACACACACATGCATGTAAACATTCAGGCGGGAGTTGACTTTATTGAGAGAAGTCGTTGAGCAGAAATTAGCCGCCCGGACACCTGCCCCCGCGGAGCTCTTGGACAGCGGAAACTCGCAATTAGGCAGCAAGAGTTCCATGCCCGGCGTCCAAACCGCTCTGCGCCGGGCAGCGGCCAGAGATCAAGATGGCGAGTGCTTGGGTCGCGTGTGGACACCGGACACAAATTTCTGTGCCGAGACCGCGCCTAGCTACCTAGATAGCTCCACCTATTTCCGCTGACGTATAAAAATAAGCTCCTCCCCGATTTTTTACTCTTATTTTTACCTTTTCGTTTTCATGTGCTTCTAGGATGTGAAAGTCTATTTCGTGCCACGGTGCATTGACGTCATCTTGGCCACCAAACTAGCGGTTTGCTATATTGGCCCACAATACTCGTCTGACCGTAAGGTTCGCGATTTTACCAAAGAAACAAATGACAACCCTGCCGCGCTCGTTTCTTCTAAACAACGCTTAGGCCTATAATAGTCCTTGTAAAACTTCCCAATTCTGATAACATTTCCTGACTACACAAATACGTTTTTTTTTTGGGGGGGGGGGAGGGGTTGGATGAATATTCTAACGTCTCTCATTTCTAACTACCAAATTTAATTTTAACATACATGTTCCTTTGAAATATAGGCTACGCACATGTCAGACAATTTAATTCATCATTTAAGTAGTTTTCGAATTATGCAATTTTTGGGGGAAGAGGGGGGATGTGGCATATATTAAAAACGTCTTTTACAAATCTGAAGTATTCATTCCTTCAAAGTTTTGTGCCCAAGGACAGTTCTTTCACTGCAAACCCAGCATTATCCATTCTTTCCTATTTTCTGCCTTCCTCTTTGTACTCGCATATGATCCATAATATCTTAATGTTGTCTATCATCTCATATCTTCTTCTGTTCCGATTCTCCCGTTCACCATTCCTTCCAGTGCATCTTCAGTAGGCAGTGTCCTCCCAGCCAGTGACGCAAACAATTCGTTTTTCTCTTTCTGATCAGTTTCAGATTATTCTTTCTTCACCCACTCTTTCCAACAAGCAACATTTCTTGCTCCATTCTTCTCCATATCCACATTTAAAATGTTTCTAGTCGCTTCTCCTCACTTCGTCGTAATGTTCATGTTTCTGCTCCATCCAATGTGACACTACACACAAAGTACTTCACTAGTCTCTTCTTTAATTATTTTTCTAGAGGCCCACTTTCCCTACTGCCTCATTTAGAATTCGCAATTTGATTTGTGTATAGTACCTTTGATATATAAATATATATATAGACCTATATAAACAATGAGTACCCATACTTTAAAAATGTGTCTCGAGAAAAATATAAATAAAATATGTATACCTTAAGACATAATTATTAGGTTCTGTATAGGCCTACCTTACTTACTTATCGCTTTTAAAGAACCCGGAGGTTCACTGCCACCCTCATGACTCGCCATCGATCCCTATTCTGAGCTAGATTAGTCCTGTCTCTATAATCACATCCTACCTCCCTCAAATACATTTTAATAGAAATATCTCAAAGAGAATAATCCCCCGAAATTAATGACATTATTTACGGTTCACCGTATGTATGTATGTATGTATGTATGTATGTATGTATGTATGTATGTATGTATGTATGTATGTATGTATGTATGTATGTATGTATGTATGTATGTATGTATGTATGTATGTAGGTCTACGTACTTCAAACACGAATTAATAAGGGAAATATCTCACTGGGCATCTTCATTAATGGTTGCACAGGAGAACGATTTGAAAATAATTTTATGAACGTTAATTAACTGACATCGATAAGTTATTACGAGTAACTATTACGGCGATAAACGGGTTATAAAATATTTTAACTTTCGCATGAAAATGTCAGATGTTTGTGAGTGTTAGATATTGCAGAATTTCCGTTGATGAAACTGAAACATCACAAAATTCTGCAGAAAAATTTAACTGTGCTTTCTGCTTCTTTCTTTGTTAGGTGTTAGGCTAAGAAAACTTTTATCTATACGATCTGGGTTTGATTCCCAATGTCGTTAAATAACTAACTAAAAATCTACAACACTATGAAGTCAAAGCGTTCAAGAGAAAATATTTTACTGACGATCTCTCTGGGATATGAAAAGAGATCTGTGCAACTCATGAAAGTAGGGTATACTCTAATAAAACAGCGTCAATTCCTTCGCATTGCGGTTATTTCCTCTCGCTCAAATTATTTGTGACGGGGAAAGAATTTGATGTATAACTTACTTGCGGGTATAGAAATTAAAGTGCTTACAGAGGAATTTACTCCTTTTCCGTCGCTTGCTCTATTATCGTATTAGCTAGGATTGTATTAAATATAAGACGTAATTTAGAGGTATGATCCAAATCCTAAATGTTCCTCTTATGAAATTGTCATTTGGATGAATAATTATGCATATTAATTTCAGAGAGAAATAAATTTTATTTCGTATTACATTTTCGTTACAATTTTCTTCTCTTCCTCCTCCTCCTCCTCCTTCTCCTTCTTCTTCTTCTTCTTCTTCTACTATGGCACTATGGACCTTTCAGTACAACTTCGGCCTACCTAATGAAAGCCTTCCAATGAAACATATTTCTTTATTTCATTTATTTATTATATTCCCCTCGATCTTACATGAGCAATGAAGCTTTAAGATGTGGAACAAGTCAAAATTTTACAATATTATAATCGCAAGTTTTACAAATTGTTACAATATTTTACAATTTTTACAGTTTTACAATTTAGTAATTTTCTACAATGATGAGGTGAGGTCCGAGGATTCGCCAAAATATTACCCGGCATTCGCCTTTTGGGGAAAACCTCGAAAAAACCCAACCAGGTAATCAAATCAAAGGGGTGAACTGAAGTGATGCCGAGGACTCGCCATAGACCATCCGGCTTCAGTCGGGAAAACCTCAGAAGAAACCATTCAATGAGACCAAAGTGGGATCCAACCCAAGCCCGAACACAGCTCCGGGTCAGCAGCCCATCTTTTATTCGGTTTCTTTCCTTGTAAGGAGGAGGGATCCGAAGGCTTGCACTGCAGCCTGAGGCTTATTGTGCTTACCACTCCTATTCTGTGAATGATTGGGTAGCCGAACGGACGCGTTCTTGTACATGCACAGCACGTCGCACCGTGAACTTAACTCGGGCTACGGTATAGATGATGATAGTGAATTAATGACGGCAAAATGAGTCCGAGGTCCAACCCCGAAAGTTACCCAGCAATTCTGCTTCAATTGGTAGAGGGAAACCCCGCTCCATACGCCAGTATTGTATCCCCTTTCACAGATTTCCCCATACCTCGAAACTTTATCTGTATACGTTCAAAATGCTCCATGCGCTTGCAATTTTCGCCAAATTCCATGAAAATATTCGTACGTGTCCATGCATATATCATCCGAGATCTAACGTTGAGGGATCTTAAGTATGTTAGAAATTGGGAGGCAAAATTATTATATAAATAAAAAATATTAATAAATAAATGTCTTACATTAAAAAATTTATTGTGGCTAAGCAGACTTAGATATCATCAGTTTCTCAATGTTAAAATATTGCCCGTGAATCAGGGTCCATATGAATAAAAAATATCAACTTACTGTATTTAAATGTAATGCGCATGGAAAATTAGGCTACATCACTAATTTGCATATTTAAAATAGAATTAACTGCGAAACTAGTACTCCGTTTGAACTGAAACTTCGCACACACCTTATTTTTAATACATCAGAACACAAATTAAAAAATGAAATAAATGGAATAACAATTGTAAAAACGTTAAAACTCAGTCCCACTGTTCCCTAAACGTGCAGACTGAATCAATACGCGACACTACAAAGCTCAGTCACGATATCTGCAAAAGCGCAACAGTTCGGACTTGAAAAATCGATCCTAGTTTACGAGAGGTAAGGTACAATTAGCTCACTAGAGGCTAGACCACTCCTCACTACAAACGAAAGAATAAGAGGGTGGTATTCTTGGTGACGGCAAATATCGTTTGTTATGATATGCGTGAGAATGAGAGACGTAGTACCTTCTCGGGGGGTGAAAGGGACCTCTAGCGGGATAGCAGCGGATTATTAAGGGACACTGGGACTGAGGTTTAACAAAAAAAAAAGTCAAAAATAAATTTTCTGTTTTTGTATGAAAATATCCTTTGTGTGCAGTAGGCCCCTGGGTTTGGTATTACAGTAGACAATCGCTTCGTAAATTTCTGAATGCAAAGGAAGTAGTGTGGGGAAACGTTATGTTGGTTAATATGAAAAACATTTCAACAATTAATAATTCCAGTTTTTGTATGCATGTTTTTTATTCACACTGCAAATGGCTATATACCCGGTGGCAGTGATAGCTAATTGCACTCAATAATGACAATTAATAATAAACAGAATTAATAAAAATACAATTAATAACAGGGAGCATCCTAAATTAAATGAAGCACGATCACTTAAAATAACATTTAAAGTAAATCTAATTTGTATCTTAACCCTAAGTTCGAACTAAAACCATGAGTATGATATGTTCATACCTGCACAAATACCTTTCAGCACTACACTCATTTCTCCGACAACTCCCTCACTGCACTGGAACTACGACACATTTCACTGATTCTACCCTGATTTCACTAACACTTCAAAAACATTTCACTGTTCAAATACTTTGCACTGCCACTAAAACTATAAAGCTTCATTGACAGAAACACACTTCACTTACACAACACACTTCACTGACAACACACTACACAATTCACTGACACGACACACTTCTTCACTGATACAACACTTCAAATAACAAAATATCAATTGCGCCCTTTAAATAGTGTGTATGATATGCTACCGTCTATTAGTAAAGTCCTTAAGCCTCTTTTTAAATACATTTTTGGTTATTGGTAAAGCCTTTAGTAAGTCTGCAGGTAAAGCATTCCAGTCCCTGTTGTGTTATATGAACAATAAAAACAGTGTAATTTAATTACAGACACTTTTGATAAGCAAATCTTGAAGTTCATTTGCATGATTACTTCTCCTAATCTCAAGACTGTTTTATGGCGAGTTATTTTACGACTCTGTATCAACATCTCAGGTTATTCAGCGTCTAAATGAAATTAAGATGATAATGTCAGTGAAATGAGTCCGGGGTCCAGCACTGACAGTTACCCAGCATTTATTCTTAATGGGTGGGAAAACCCCAGAAACCTCAATTAGGTAACTTGCCCCGACTGGGATTCGAACCCGGCCCATCTGGTTACTCCACAGGTATAGACTTCAAGACTTTGTTCTTAGGCTGGCTAATTTAACGGCAAGTCGGAAAAGACCGAAGTCGAAATTTGTTTTGTAGCCTATGTCAGCTTGTAATAGCAACAAAGGATTTTTTAAGAAATAAACCAGAGAATATTAACCAATAAATATATTGTCTAATATGAGGAGGAATTAATCATAAAATAAATTGTCATCTCCGGTCAAAAGTGAGATTGGAGTGGTTTCTGATTGAAGGTAGTTTTCTCTACACATCTGTGCAATCAGAATTCTCCAAATCGCAACCTGTCGCATTCATTTTTACATAGTTATACCATTATCCGCCTTTCAGTATAGATTACAAATGTGTGATTACCCTTTCTCAAGGTTTTGTCATCTAATTTTGGAGAAGTCTATAAAAATATTAAAAAAAAATGTATATTAATTACTATGTTTCCAAATTAGAAATATAAATGATAGTCGGAAGGAAATTAAACACAGAATAAAAATGGGAAATGTGTGTTATTCGGTTGAGAAGCTTTTATCATCCAGTCTGCTGTCAAAAAATCTGAAAGTTAGAATTTATAAAACAGATATATTAGCGGTTGTTCTGTATGGTTGTGAAACTTGGACTCTCACTTTGAGAGAGGAAGATAGGTTAAGAGTGTTTGAGAATAAGGTGCTTAGGAAAATATTTGGGGCTAAGAGGGATGAAGTTACAGGAGAATGGAGAAAGTTACACAACACAGAACTGCACGCATTGTATTCTTCACCTGATATAATTAGGAACATTAAATCCAGACGTTTGAGATGGGCAGGGCATGTAGAACGTATGGGCGAATCCAGAAATGCATATAGAGTGTTAGTTGGGAGGTCGGAGGGAAAAAGACCTTTAGGGAGGCCGAAACGTAGATGGGAAGATAATATTAAAATGGATTTGAGAGAGGTGGGATATGATGATAGAGAATGGATTAATCTTGCTCATGATAGGGACCAATGGCGGGCTTATGTGAGGGCGGCAATGAACCTCCGTGTTCCTTAAAAGCCAGTAAGTAAGTAAGTTTCCAAATTAGTAAAATAGGTAAAACACTGCGGTGCATCTATCAGTCCCGTCAACTTTCAGGCATACCGTACTACATTTTATTTAACCTGGGTCCTCCCCATCCAAATCCACAGACGAGATAGTGCACCGCAGCGGGCCTTACTAAGCTTCGCAGACAACATGAATTTGTTAAATGTCTTCAAATCTGTATGAAAACATAAAATGTTCAAGTTAAATAATGTTACTATAACTTCTATAATTTTTATAATTTCTTTTATTAAGATATGTGGTTGTTTCACTTTTAATCATAGATTTAAACAAGATTTTATTCATATTTCTACTACAAATAGTTTGGAAAATAAGTACTGTTTTGTATCTTCTGAAAATTCTGTCTTATGCGACAATTTACGTTTTGATTAGTTGCTCCTCATATATCAACAACTAGTATAACTTTGTCTTTATTAATACAGTTTATGTTACTTATATATCTTTTGAACTTCTGTCATTATAGCGAACGAACAAAAGGAAATAATATATATTATTACGCCAAACACGGCAATAGAAACCAAGTGTTGAGACCGACAGAATCGTTACTGTTACACAAACATCACGTATAAATAAAATTAATATCGAACAGTAAGTATATGTCATCACATCTCTCGGTAACAATTACCGCTAACAGAAGAAACAGTTCTTAAAAAGAAAATAACTTCATATTCCTTGAAAGGAAAATGCGATGAAACTGAACAGGTGTGAATAACAACTTCCTACGCAGAAAATACATGTTCCAACAGTTAATATTCCGTAATAACAATGTTGTGTCGGACATGTTATGTGCAATATTTAAGGTGCAGCTTCGACATTGGGCGGAAGCGGTACACGTGAGTTCTTATCCCGCCTAGGGCATGGAAGTTTGTCCATTGTCAATGAGGTAACTCGTGATGCCTTCGGCAGAGATCCGGCATCGATGTGATCCCACTTTACAAGAGCACAACCATGTCACCATCTAGTGTCAAATATATTTTTATGGATAATAAGTAGAGTAATACTACTCTGAGTCTAAAACTGAGAACTAGCTTTCTCCTATAGCCAAATCAATAATGATTTCATACTAAGAATCGCAGAAAACATCTTTCTCTCCAAGCACAAATTAATTGCATTGAACTCTTAAAAATCATTAAAAAACTAGCTGAAATCTAAGTACAGATTTGAAATTTAATATTTCTTACCTATTTCACTCGCAATGTGAGTAGATCCACATCTTGTACTTCGGGCCTGGCATGCGATTGAAAATGGAGAGTCAGCGAAAATTGTTGTTTATCTTAGAAAGCATGTTGAAATGTTCAGATAGTCAATATAATATAATATTGTTTTATTAATTCAGTCTAATTGACATATCACAAATACAAAAAGTCATTGACACCCATGTAAGTGATCATTGTGTACTATACAAATATAAAAATTAAAAATTAAGCAAACGTTTTCGCCCTTCGGGCATCATCAGGCAAGATCATCGCAACTAAGTCAACAGCATTTCATCATAAGTACGTTCATACAATTATTATATTCATTTACACCAAATTTCGTATATTCTGATATTAAATTTCATTACAGATAAAACCCAGTCTCAAAAATCGTCTCAATGTAAATGTCAACACAGATAACCAGTGCAGTACACACGATCTTAACTGTGAGTATTTTCGACAACAATTTAATAAGTTTTAACATCGCGTCATATAGGATTCTCTACATAATAACCAATATATATCAGATTGATTTAACAAGTAATGAACCATTTAGACAAGACAGCAGCAAAACATCCAATTAATGAAATTATGAAGTTTAAATAAGGAATGAAATGTTTCTATCATGTTCACAGTTTTATGATGTCATAATTTAAACACAACACAGCAGTGCAGCCACAATTTTATATCATTATTATGTATTAGATTTTCATATCTGTACATTAATTTAGGTTGTTAATTACCATAAGTTAATTTTAAATATTTATTATTTTCATTATTAAAAAGGTTGTGATTAATCATTCGTTCCACAATAAGAGACAAAATGTACAAGATATTGTATGTAAAAAAGCCCGATGATGCCCGAAGGGCGAAAAAGTTTGCCTAATTTTAAATTTTTATATTTGTATAGTACACAATGATCACTTACATGGGTAAGTGTCATTGACTTTTTATATTTGTGATATGTCAATTAGACTGAATTAATAAAACAATATTATATTATATTATATCATATCAGAAAATTGTTCTTGTTTTCAGTAATTCTGTAATAATGTGTAAAATATTCACTCATTTTTCTAGTTTTCTGCCCAAGGGCAGGTCTTTCACTGCAAACCCGTTATTCTCCAATCTTTCCTATTTTCCGTCTTCCTATTAGACTCCGCATATGATCCATGCATCTTGATGTTGTCTATCATCTGATAACTTCTTCTGCCCCGAAATGTTCTATCGTTCACCATTTCTTCCAGTGCATCCTTAAATAGACAGTTTCTTCTTAACCAGTAACCCAACCAACTCCTTTTTCTCTTCATGATCAGTTTGAGCATTATTCTTTCTTCAACCACTCTTTCTAGTACACTTCTTATTCTGTCTGTCCATTTCACACGATCCATTCTTCTCCATCGGTTCGCGAATTGTAAGGTACAAATGAAATCAAAACTCTATCTGTATTCTACAAATCGTTTGACACATTAGCAATGTAATGGATGACATATCGCTCACATTACTATTAGTATAAATGATATATCAGAAACTCTTCCATGGCCGGTTCCAAGTCCGGATGAGAAAGGAGGAAGTTTTGGGAGAGACGTCTCGCCTTTCCTTATAAATCTAAGCCAAGAAATTGAAGTGACCATCTAAGTTGTCTGCTGCATGGAGCAGTTAGAAGGTAGCCCCTAAACCACGCTAGATTGCTGTTGGCAAATAACTAACACACACTGGAATTATAAAGATGTTTAAAAGTAAACAAAAAGAGAAAACAGGATGTATTCAGCGAAGGAGAAATTAGCGAAGATATCGGAACATGATTATTGGAATTTGAAGTGTTAGGAATATTACCGATAGAAATGGTGGAAATAGTCGAAGAGATTTCACAAAAAAAAAAAACACACAATATTTTTGAGCCCAAGTAAAAGACACAAGATTAAGAAATCTTAGATGATGATTATTCACTTCTGTATAGTGGAGTGCCTCAAACAGAAATGAAAAGACAAAATCAAGGCTCTTTTACGTGAGGGGAAAAGACTGGTATCGAGTTAAGATCCAAACGCAGGACAGAAAAGCTTGGCAGGCTCTCATCAAAACTTCTACACCATAGGTATAAGAGGAATGACGAAGAAGAAAAATCAGGGAATACATTCTGTGACAAAATAATATTTAAAGAGGTGCTGTAGGTGTATTACGAATTTTGAAAATATTATTTGGAGAAGAAAGACTCTGTGAAGATATCTCAAACGATTTCATCATCGTAACATACTCGTTCATCGACATACAGACTGGTAACGGCAGCGACTTTGAAACTAATGACGATTTTGAAAGTTACTCTTACAAATCTGTTATTACATTCTTTCCTTAAGCTAGGATCACTGAATTAGCACCCTCTGGAAACAATTTTTAGACTTCTACTGCAATTACATTTCAACTAATATAATTTCATCCACGCATTTTATGTTTATTTCGCATGTCCTTTCATTTTTCCATTCGGAAGAAATTTTATTTAGCTTTTATTAGTTCGCTTTTATGTTCACAGAAATATTTTTACAGTGAAAATCACGCGCGTAATATTTAATTGCAGTGTATAGTTTTTTGTTCGTTTTGTTTAATGCTATAATATAGCTTCAAATTACATCAATACCTTTCTACGCGAATATATTACCATTCATGGAAATTAATTACACCAATACAAACTGAACCTTTACTTTCATTTAATAGTCAGTTCATGTAGGCCTATGTTTTTGGTACCAGGGAGTGTGGTCTAAAATGCATGAAGAATTTCAAAGCTCAAATGTTTTCCATTGAAATACATCCAGGATATAAGGGCTATTGATATATTTTTGTCAGTTTTTAACGACGCTATATCAAATACTAGTTTATTTGGCGTCTATGGAAAACGGTGGTAGATAATATTTGGCAAGATGATGCTAAGAATTATCCATGTATTACCTAACATTTGAGTTAAAGTCGAGGAAAACCTCAGTCAAAAACTTCATGCAGGTAATAAGCCCAAGCGAAAGTCGAATCCACGCCCGAGCTCAACTCCGAATCAGTAGACAAACACAATACCGTCTGAGCCATATCAGTATCGAAGAAAAATATAGTTACTCATTCCATTTTATGTTTGATTGACGAGATGATATGTAATAATGGACATGTCTAATTTGTGAACGTAATGTCTTAGGACCAATATAAGTAGATGAAATTTCTGCGGTTTAAACACTGAGAAAGGGTGTGTGTGGATAAAAAATTGTAAGCAAGATATCTGTAAACAAGAGTAAATTTAACATATTGTCTCTGGACACATGTAATTGAAGGAATCATCCTGGATACCTTGAAACCGAATTAGAAAGTTCTTTATTATGTACATATTAATTTAATTATTGATAATTAATCAATATTATACTTAAAATTATAAATAAAAAGTAATCTGGATTTATGAAATCCCTTGGACTAATATGCGAAACGTTGATATGTAAATAAGTTCACGGGTTTTAAGTATCGTTCGTATCCCGTCTGTCACATATATTTTAATGTAAATAAATTACTGTTAATACAGTTTATTAAAGTAACTATAAGACTCTTTATAACATTGTTTGTCATTTAACATTAATCTCTTTTACAGTTTGCATATTTACAGTTGGTGTAGACATTATTATTTACAGCTAATACTTGTGGAATTATTTTTTGTTCCTTCTTGCGTCGTATACACTTCTTAAGACGTTATTTTCCACTCTTTTTGGCACGTTTTTGTGCTACCGGTTCACCATTTCTATTTTCATTACAATCTACTCTTTTTCGCTAGCGATAAGCACGCATGCATTCTGCTTGCGACTTTTTCACTTTCATAACAAAGCAATACAGAATTACAAATTTTATCAATTTAAGTCTTACACATATAGGTACAATGAATTTTTCACCTTTTTAAATTTGTATTAACCAACCTTGGTTGCATAGGTGGACTCGTGTATCTTTCACTTTCACGGCAAGATGTTATTTTACCAGCATACGACATCATTTCTTTTACAGGTTTTATTTTGGAAAGCCATCTATCAGCTAATGCCATAAAGAAAGCGATGGTGCTACCTTCATAATCAACTTTAGGAAATTTGTTTTAATTCATCTTATACAAAAATGTTACATATTTTCCCAGCTTGTAAGTCGAGTATACATTTTTCACCTCAAAACTTCGTTTATTAGAAATCGTATACCGCGAATCATATACCACGAATTGTGTTACAATCACAGGTTCGATCCCGGACCAGGTCGATGGCATTTAAGTGTGCTTAAATGCGACAGGTTCATGACAGTAGATTTACAGGCATGTAAAAGAACTCCTGCGGGACAAAATTCCGGCACATGCGGCGACGCTGATATAACCTCTGTAGTTGCGAGCGTCGTTAAATAAAACATAACATTTAACATTTAGCATCATAATCTAGACAAGCCATCGTCAATTTGCCTGCATATTAGTTCGGAACACCGAGACGCTGGCTCTGCAGTGTACATTATGTCGAGCCAAGCGAACGCATCCCATCACAGAAGCCAACTTTCTGACCATACTGTAATTTAAAATGTCTTCTTCGATTGTGTTCTACACGAGCACTAACACCTAACATTGAACAGTTAGTGAGAAAAAAATGAATAAAAAAATCTAGGAAAACCAATGCTAATGATCAGCGAAAATAATTTTTATCACTTGTTATTTACATTGCAATAAAATAATTTAAGCCTATTTCTGTCTTGTAACAGAAACGACAATATGTTTCATATGTTATACATACCGGTAATAACAAATAATTTATTTTGTGATATATAGTGTCAGGAAAAAAATGGATAATTCATTTTATTTTATTGATTACACTTTAACAAAGGAATAGGATGACATGATTTAAATATTACTAATGGATTCGATTTGTAGAGACTGATTAAAAGTGTTGAACAAGTGAAAGGACGCCACTGCCATCACCTGAATCCTTCCCCCCAGCTTCTGCTGCACAGTTGATGTCTAAGGGATAGAACTGAGCTAGCGAGCAAACTGTGCCTGCACCATAGTGCACTGAGATGACGACTCCTGATCTAAACTTTACAAACTTTACTGTCGGAAACGGCGACCCATGAGCTTGAGATGGTTCGAAATTGAGTAACTACACAAATGAGAGGTCAGTGCGGAAGCGTTGGTGGTTGATACTTTGTAGGCCAGTGGTCGTCAGCACTCATTGAAATGGGTTACGGGTAAGCAGTGAATGGCGACATGCGCTCTCGTGCAGGAGGAAGCATACCCGCTAGCAGCCACGAATGCACGCTGGTGCTGTAAGAGACCTGAGGGTAAAGACTGGCCCACAATAAACCGGGAACGAAAACGATAACGGGAACGATAACGGAAATATTGTTAAAGTAAATGTATTTAAATTTGAGCATTCACAATTAATTTTCACGTTCTCATTCCCGGGCTCCGGCGAGCTTCTCGTTAATTGTGAATGCTCATATTTAAATACATTGATTTTAACATTATTTTCTTTCTCGTTCTCATTGTAGTTTCCGTTCTCGGTTTATTGTGAACCAGCTTTAAGAGATACTAGCCCGAGAGTGCAGTGTTCTGATGACCGTTGTTGTAGGCCTACTATAAGCTGAAGTTCACGAGTGCGATTCCGGATGGAGTCATTGATTTTCTCCATTGATCTAATAATTCCGAATACAATAAGAACAAATGAAATACAGGGAGAAAAGAGGGAGTACAAAGAGAACAAGGGGAATACAAGGAGAACAAGCGAAATACAAACAGGAGAACAAGGAAATTAAAATGAGTAGAAGAGGAGAAGATTCTGACGAAGAACTATGGCTTTCTCTTCACTAGGTATGGGGGAATAACTTGAGAATTGAATGCCATGTAAAAATGTAACCCTCTCTCGGTGAAGACAGGGAGACCAAGGAGAAGACAAGGATAACATGGGAGGAATAATAACAAGAGGAAAACAAACATGACAAGAGGGATAGAAGGAGAAAAGGGGAATACAAGAGACCAAGAGGAATATAAGGAAAGCAAGGGGAATACATAGAGAACAAGGGAAATAGAAGGAATACAAGGAGAAAAAGGGAAATGTAAGAAGGATAAGGGTAATATAAGAACAAGGAAAAAGCAATGAGAACAAGGGCAATACAAGGAGAAAATGGGAGAAGGAGAAGTGGAATATAGGAAAACAAGCGGAGTACAAGGTGAGCAAAGGAATTAAGGAGAAGAAGGGGAGTAGAAGGAAAATAAACTGTACATCAGTCGACAGGTATCGCGCCCACACATAGTTCCACGTAAAGCTATGCACCTGTCGTTGTGGATAAAGCAGTGCAATGGAGAGTTTCTCTTCAGACCATACCATTCTGCCAATTGTCCACCATTACATATTTATCACCAATGCATGAGAATGTGTTGCCTGTCAGGACAACAATTTGCAATCCAGCATATCAAATTGTTCACAATAATAACAGAGATAGATGAAGAGCCGATTTTATTTACATCAATGTTTACTTCGAACGTTTTAGAATTCTATACTGTAAAAAGTGTGTAAATAAATAAGCAGACTTAGGTATAGCTCACCTTAACTATGATACACAACATCGTGTGCAACGTATTTGCTTTTAATATAGTTTACTCATATTTAAAGGGAAAAGATTGCTTTCCGCTCAACTGTTATTTTGTGTACGTGACCAGAGAAAACGAGGGAGCGCTATGAACATCTCAATTCGAGGAATAATGCTTTATTCCGTGCCTTGCGTACCATTCGGGAGTCACGAACCACAGATATATAACAATAACAATCAATCACGCTACTAAGTGTACGACCCAAGGAATGAAACTAATGAATTCTTGGATGAACTTATGGATGGAACAGTGAGGGAAAAAAATAGAGCAAAAGATTGTCTCTGGGCTGAGCTGGTGTGAATAATAGCACTTCACTTGTCTGTGTCAGCCCGGCAGCAAAGATGGATGGGGCTACAAGGGTTTGAGGACGGGATGAAAGAAACACACACAGTGAGCTGCAGAACAACCTTAAGGTATATTAAATATATGTTTTTCCCTTTGAAAAATATCTTCCATTAAAAACTTTGTATTTGATTTTTGTGGAGATGACACTTCGACTTTTTCCTCTGAAATGAGTTCCATAATTTGTCACCCTCTGCTTAAGTCAGATTTTAGATCAAATTTAGCAAAGTACTATACATTCAGTTTTCTTCATTTTTCAGAGACAGAGAACAGAAATAAACTAGCGTTTCACATTAGTTAGAAATATATTTGTAGGTACTCAGTTAACCACTGAAAATATGAATCAGTATATTATAAATAAGAATTTTTAGTCTAAACACTGTCAACGGAAGAACCCAAAAACGTTTTAGAACATCTGTGATTATTGTTACATTTTATACTTACACGAAGTTGAAGCACATAATATTCAACACTCATATTATTATGTAGTTACAGAAGATGTAAAATGAACACAAAATAAAATTATAAACGCATTTCTGCATGCAGACGATCAAATTATTATTACCAGATCTGAAGACGAATTGTAAACAGCAGTATATCAGCTACATAAAACAGTCATGAAGTACTACTCTTTAAACATATCAATATCTACAACAAAAAAAAGCAATGAAAATGTGTGTCAGAGAAGTTCGGAGAGTTAAAAACTAAAATTGATAGTAAAATCATTGAACAAGTGGCCAGCTTCATTTACTTAGGAAATATAATTTCGGAATACATAATAGATAGCCTATAGGAATGAAAGCTATGAAAACACAATAAATTAAATGTATTGATAAAAATAAACTTTGATGAACTGATGACAACTCACACAAAATTAAGAGTAAATAACGTAACTTCCAAGGCCACGGTAACATTTCTATGCGAAACTTGGATTTCATACAAAAACACCAAAAACAGTTGGAAGCGACACAAATGCGTTTTCTAAGGTATCTCATACGATTCACTCGTTTAGATAGAAAAATAAATTACGATATTCTATATATCTTAAAACCAAACACATCGCTGAAGAAATAAAAGAATACCAACAAGAATGGCTACAACACATTGAGAGGATGGGCAGTAGAGTACCAAAACTTGTATTGTTATATGAAGATACGGGGAAACTGGAGTTTTGGAAGCTTGTTGTCCATCCAGTCGACGTGCTGTGGCCATTGATGTTTGTATTATTTTTATTTCGTTAACGATGCGTTAGGTTTGTAAAGTATAGAACATTGGTTATCTCGTAAAACCAAATGCTTGTGTGTGCCATAGCTTATAGTAAAAACCATATGGTGGGAGTGAGCGAGCTTTCTAACGTTTGTTTCACAAAAACTTAACTTTCCTATCATCAGAAAATCCAAAAAAAAAAAATTAATTAATTAATAATAATAATAATAATAATAATAATAATAATAAGTAATAATAATAATAATAATAATAATAATAATAATAATAATAATAATAATAATAATCTGAACAAGAAAGATGTATTTAGTAGTAAAATTCTTTGTTTATAAAGTCAACATCAAATTAATTTGTATATTCAAGACTTTAAATTTCAATAAGATTGCACACAAAATAAATTTAATAAAAAGTAGAATAGAATTAAACGAAAATGTGAGCATGGAAAAGAATGTTGTAACTGTAATTGATATTGATTTACGTAATTAATATGTCAAGTGTGTTTACATGTATTGTATGCTGCAAGATGTATAAATAAGCAAATAACTTGCTGACAAGCATGTAGCAGGAATTTAGACTGATCTACTGTACGCACTGAAAATACTGATTCAGCTATTGCAGTGTGCTGGCTATATGTCAACAACTGCTAACCTGGATGCGGTATGATGACACGGAATAATTAGTTAACAGACATAAGTGTACCTATCACTAAACATAAATACGAAAGCTATAGAATAAATTGAGATGTTTAAAGTAAAAGAAAAAGAATAATTGATTTAAAAATATTTATGGTAGTAAATTATGAAAAGGAGCAGATAAATAAGGTTTAAAGTCTTAATGGTTATTACGATTGGTTTAAACATGCACTAAGACCAGACGTAAGTGCAAGTTTGAACCAATAAACTATTGAGATTTGCGATAAATTAATTAGTTTAGGAAATTGTATATTTATTATGTATAACTACTTTTGTATATAGATCTTTTTTTAGATTATTAAGTTTTGTACTTTTGTGAACTAATATCAATAAATCTATCAAATCAAATCTAACGTTTGTTTCAATGCAGGAAGATTTTTGTGTCCAACCGTTCTTTTCATATGTATGAAATTTTTGTCACCACTTAATATGAAAATCTCATTTTTCCTGTTAGTATAAATATGGTCTCCTTATTCTAACCAAATCCTAGACTTTTCGTGCCTAAGAAATTTTCAAGATCATTCCCTATTCAAGAAATATGTATCAACACTTATACTTATGAAAACCCCATGTCCATGTGAGTATAACTGCAGACTCCTTACTCTCACGAAGTATTTTAACATTTCCAACGCTTAAAAAAACCTCACTATTTTTCGATTTATGAAACTTTTATCGCCACTTACTACTTATGAAAGATCACGTCCCTGTTAGCATAAATATAAACTCCTTACAGTCATGAAGACCTTGCCGTTTTCAATTCTTAAAATTCTCACGCTCTTTTCATATTCACGAACTTTAAAGCACGACTTAATATTTACGAAAATCTTGCGTTCCAGTTTGCATAGTTACGGAGTTCTTGCTCTCTGAATACTCAAGAAGAGCTTGACAAGCCCAAATTTAGTAATTTTGAAATTTTACAATTTTCATTCCTTAAGAAAATCTTCCACATTTTTGTGCTTATAAATTCTTACCACCACTCAATGACAACGAAAATCTCACGTTTCTGGTTGCTTAATTACAGAACTCGCACTCCCTCTAACACTTAAATTCTTGCCCCATTCTAATCACTAGAAATGCCTCACGTTCTTTTTCAACTTCTACGAAATAATTTACCACTTTTTGTAACTTATGAAAATATCAGGTTTTCACTTTAATTCTTGTAAAATATATATGCGAAAGCTTCGCGTATCCCCTATAATGATTAGTAAATTATCACCGTATTATTATATCATAAAACTCTTATCCTTCTTCCAGTATCTATAGTTCTCTTTAATCAATTAAAATGCATTCATCCTCTTTTGATGTCTATGAAATTTGACACTCGTCTTAAATATTCTTGCAAAATTCTTAACCCTTGTCAATACTGACAATCGTGCCAAGTTTCGTTTAAATGCGTGTGATACTCTAAGGCCGTGATATTTTTATATTCACAATAAAAATTACACTAACATTTTTCAACTTATTAAATGCATTGTATATGTCAAGAGATCTAAGCCGAGTAGTTTGATTTCAGCAACCGAAGAAATATCAACGGGAAGAAGATCATTATGAAGCCCTAATTTAAATGGTTTGACAATTTGGAAAGCAATTTTAAAATGTTCAATGTAGACTACTTAAAAATTGTTCTTTAAACAGAAGAAATTAGTGTAAAACTGTGAAGTCAGCAGTATAAAGCTTGCATAGGTTACCACCACCACCAATAATAATAATAATAATAATAATAATAATAATAATAATAATAATAATAATAATAATAATAATAATAATAATAATAATAATAATAATAATAATAATAATAATAATAATAATAATAACTAGGGATCGGATTTCTACGACATGCTGGTCTCCGTTTATAAGCTTAAGTTCAATTAAATACATAAATTTCTTGCCTTTCTGAAGAAGATAACACGGTTTTTATTGGTCATATAAAGACATATTTTACTACATTCTAGCATTAATACATAAATGACCAAAAATTGTAGAAAAGCGCATTTTTGGTTATATTTACAATCACTTTTAAACTTTTAACAGTTACTCAAGTATAATTGACATGTTTTACGTCAATAATGGCAAGAGATTTTGTTTACATTTAGTTATTTACTTATTTCCTTCCTTATACACATTTCGTGGTTAAATTAATTTTGAATGGAACTGGATTCGTCAGCAGTAAGTTGTCAAAACACAAAGGACAAAAGAATATTAGGAATATAGTCAAATTGTTGCTTGTCGGTCTCACCTTCACCACACCCTAACATGTAACACGAGGTTTCAATCCCGTTGTTGGCAGGTAGCAATTGACAACAGTCAGTGGCTCTGTTAGCACGGCTGTAAAGGAATTAATCACGCAGAAGACAGAAGTTAGACATTTTTCACGCCTTTTTTTTCTATTATTTTTATTGACTGAACAGACCGCTATGGTCAATACAAGAAGTTAAAATTCACAAAATCAGTTCTGTAGAATGGTTTATTAAAAGGTTCCCTAGTAACTTTGGGATAATATATTTGTTTGCGTCATATTTTTGTTTTTATACCATATTTTGATTTTTATTATTTTTCACAGCATAAGTGCATGCATATTTCCAGACTTTTTAGGTCATAGAAATTCGAGCCTTAACAGTAAAAATGAAATAATTGTTTACAACAAATAAACCCTGAATATACGAGGGTCATATTGAAAGTCATGAGCAACCCATTGTTATAAATCTTAACTTTTATTTTTTAGGCAAACCAGGTACATCATCTTAATCTACAGACTTTTCTGTCACTTTTCAACAGAGTCTCCATTTCTTTGAACACTTTTTCCCGCCGTTCTGTATGTTTGAAAATCCCCTTGCTGTAGAAGTCCGTTTCATCTTCCCGAAGATACTGACGCACTGCTTTCCGGATGTCCTTCAGCGTCTCGTAGCGTTGGCCTCGCAGCTGCTCCTTTACAGAACGGAAAAGACGGTAGTCGGAGGGTGCCAAGTCGGAACTGTAGGAAGATTGCAGAAGAATTTCCCACCCAAATGTTCTGATTTTCTGCACGGTGACACGATCAGTGTGAGGCCACGCGTTATCGTGTTGCAGGATGATTTTTCCAAGGCGTTTCTCGCGCAATGCACGACGGAGTTTCAAAACTGTCTGAATATAGCGGGCAGCATTTATGGTCTCTCCAGGTTCAAGAAATTCAACTAAAATGCATCCCAGAACTCATCAACTCTTTCCTAGTTGCGTTCCATGGAGGCAGTTCGAGGACCACCGCTACAAGACTCATCTTGGATGCTCACGTTCCCATCTTCGGAATGTTTCAGCCAACTCTTAACACTGCTGGCGTTCATGCACACATCTCCGTATGCACGCTGAAGTCCGAGGTAAATTTCAGCGGCAGATTTTTCTTCTTTAACATGGAATTTAATGACAGTACGCTGTCGAAACGAACCATCGTTGTCGATCATTTTGCAAACATTGTCTGTAGTCACATGATAGAAGTTAATGACGTCAAAATATGTCAATACATAGCGTAAAGTGCATAGATTATGATCATATAATCGTTTTTGTTACATCTTTGAAATTGAAATTATAGGAATGTGTTACTCATGACTTTCAGTACGACCCTCTGTATTTAGGAAAATGTTCTATCGAAACGATAAGATTACGAGTACATCCCACAAGGTTTCAGGAACAAATAGTAAAAACTGATCTAATCATACAACAATTAGTTCAGGGTGTATTTTTATATATACTGGTAATATTTAAGAATAGTACGTTTTATTTTATCATAAAAATGTTGGGTTTTCGACACATACTTCTTAATATTTTGAAACGCAAGAGACAGCTGTGACAGCGGCTACCCTACCCAGAACCTAAAATTCATTACATCACTAATGCAGCAAAATTGGAAACGAAGTTACTTGCAGAATAAATAGAATCATTTTGGTAGACATAATTAGATCCGTGGTATATGGCAACACATAACAAAGTTTCATTGTAGTGTATATGTTCTGATTTACTTAAATTAAACTCTTTTAATATCAAAACCTACTTGCTCTTCCGCATGCGACAAAATTTTCAATCTGTTGACACAACTGGATGCAGAATAATTATAACGGAGCTGAACGCATCCAAAATTAACACATACATACTAAATTGTTACGAGGTAATACTATTTAAATAAACATAGAAACGACACGTTAACCATAAACACACGGATATAATGACATTTTAATTAACTGTGTATTTACATATTAAATTCTGAGCTAATCAACAAAGCAAAACAAACAATAACCGTAACTGAAATGAGAAGCCATAGCAGTGTTCATCAGTTTTTATTAATATCACACATCATTTTGGAGTCGAGGGTCGATGGAACAGCACCTTAAATCTGATGGCGTTATAATCCGATATAGTATGGCTATTGGACATTCAGCGTGATGTGAGATGGTCGAGGTTTTATTATATATCTCTCAGAGAGGAACCATAGTAAATTTATCTCACAACTCGAATGAATTTTACGTTACGAAATACATTAGAAGAGAGGAACGTTTTTGCCTAGCCAACTAAAGCAAATTAATTAATCAAATAAAATTAATTTGTAAACGAATAAAGAAATAAATTATCAATTAATAAAGAAATATGATGCACAGTGTATATAAATGAATCAGTGAATAAATGTAAATAATAAGTAAAACTAAAATATTTTTTTATTTAGAAAGATAATGACAACAATGCTGTAAATCAGCGCTTCTATTAGTGATCAACAGAAACTTACAGAATGTTACGAAATATGCATTATCGTATAATTAAGCCATTCTTAAATTTACACGTACTTACATTGCTTTTTAAGAACTCGGAGGTTCATTGTCGCCCTCACATAAGCCCGCCTGATCAAGATTAATCCAATCTCTACTATCACAGCTCATCTCCCACAAATCCATTTTAATATTATCCTCACATTTACGTCTCGGCCTCCCCAAAGGTTTTCTCCCCTCAGGTCTTCCAACTAACACTCTATATGCATTTCTGAATTCACCCATGCGTGTTAGATGCTCTGGCCATCTCAAACGTCAGGATTTAATATTCCTAATTATGTTAGGTGAAGAATACAATTCGTGCAGTTCTGTGTTATGTAACTTTCTCCATTCTCCTGTAACTTCATCCCTCTTAGCCCCAAATATTTTCCTAAGCACCTTATTCTCGAACACCCTTGTCCTCTGTTCCTCTCTCAAAGTGAGAGTCCAAGTTTCACAACCATACAGAACAACTGGTAATATAACTGTTTTATAAACTCTAACTTTCAGTGAAAGCAAATTTGAAGACTAAAGCTTATCAACCGAATAATAACAAGCATTCCCCATATATATTAATTATTTATTTATTCTGCGTTTAATTTCTTCTAGAGTGTCATTTATATCTGTTAATGTTGCCCCAAGGTATTCCATTTTTTGCACCTTCTGACATGAAATTTTAAATTTTATACTGATAATATTTTGTGAATATACTTTAATTGTTTTCTTACATATGGAGTAAGTGACACCGCTCTAAGGGGATGTTTAGAAATTATGAACAACGGTGCTTCATGAAATACGAGTTGCATGAAAAAAAACTTCAGGACATTACATTACAAAAGGCTTGAGAGAGAGGTCTTACCGTACTGAACTAATGCCAGGTGAGTAGAAGCGAGTCACCCCCAATATTAGAAGACGACTTCCGCTCTCCCGCATTGACACTATAATCTCTAGAATTTAGGGGTGATTGCATAATTTTCGTCTTTAATATTGCGTTTCCGTGGCTTTTCTGTTATTATTATTATTATTATTATTATTATTATTAAAAAGAGTAGCCCCTACTATATTTCCATGCGCTGTATTTCATCTTTCATAGGTTGGCAGGTCTGGTGTTTCGTGCGCTCTGCGGTTGTCAAGAATGACGTAAGACGTTTAGGTCAGTATTTCGCCGATACGGATGAACGCTTAGTCGCATAATACATCTTTTGCCGTCATAGCAAGCACATCAAATTTGGATGCAGTTCTAGCAGTATAGGCCCACTAGTTCCAGTTTTCAATCGATCAAAGGGAAAATAATCCTACGGGTTAAGCGAGAGGAATCTAGGCGTTTTAGAATTAACATATACAGTGTAGAGAGAGAATGATGTAACTCGCTAGGATATCTCGTGCTAACTATCGTATGTTGACGATAAATTGGCAAAATATATCCCAAAAATATTCTTGCAAAACTTTTCTTGCTAGGCCACGTAAGCAAATTTCGCTCCTTGGACAAGTTGTAAGGTCGTAAGTTATTAAGATTTTTCGATGTTGCTTTTAATTACATCCACAATTTCAGAGATAATTAGTGCACTAAATACGCACATGAGAAACTCAAAACGCTTGACATATTTTGAATCATGTGTCCTATGCACCGAAAGAGCTTGGAATGCAGGCGATAATACGTTGTTTTCGATTTAGTTGTTTCAGACATTAAAATCAAGTGTATGACTGCTCAGAATGTATTGAAATACTTGACTAGAGTCTAATTTTCCTTTCTGTAACAGTTATTAAATCTTGATTACAATTGTTTTAGCCGGCTAAACGAACTAGAAGAGTAGGCTAGTAATTTTAATTTCTACCGTTAAACTGTTTCACAACATAATGATTTGCGGCTGAATACTACTTCTAATAATCTAACCAACACTACGCAGTTTCTAGTTGACTCTTCGATTATGTGCTAACATAATTTATGAGAGACTTAAGAAAAAAGATTTTGAGATGGAAATTTCAGCACAAAAATCAAAAGTAATGGCATTTTTAGGACAAGACCCAGTGAGAAGTAAGATAATACACAATAACCAATGCCTCGAACAAGTGCAAAATTTCAATTATCTGGGTTGTGAAATATCTTATCAAAATGAAAAAGATGTGAACAAGAAAATTACCAAATTTACACAAATTCTAGGAATAATAAACAATACATTAAAAGCTAAATTAGTACAAAAATCTACAAGAATAAAAATATATAATACACTAGCATTACCCACCCTTCTATACGGAAGCGAGATTTGGACATTAAAGAAAAAAGACATGAACAGAATCAAAGCAACGGAAATGAAATTTTTCAGGAGAACAGCAGGATATACTCTTTTAGACCGAAAAAGGAATGAAGAAATTTTAGAACAATTAGAAGTAGAGTCAGTAGAAGAAAAAATCACCAGATACAAATTCAATTGGCTAGATCATGTAAGAAGAATGGAAAATTCAAGAATCCCAAAAATTATGATGCAATATAAACCTAGAGGACATCGTCGACCAGGAAGACCGTTAAGAAGACTGCTAGATGGGGCCGAAACAGGTCTACAGAGGCCTAATTCGTGAAGGATGATGATGATGATGACTTAAGAAAAATTGTAGACATATATTTCCCAAGGAAGGAAAACATATGTACATTTTGTCTGTATTGGAATCCCCTCCTGAGCACGAGTCTTACTCATTCAGGAGTGGACTAGTTTATCTTTCATTGTATTTATTAATTTATATTCATTTCAAACTTTAAATAAATAGATAAGTAAATAAATAAATAATAAATACATTAATTAATTAATTAGTTAATTAATAACTAAATAAATATATATAAATAAATATAAAAACAAGTATATAAATAAATATATAATAAATAAATATATAAGTAAATAAATAAATAAAGAGAGAAATAAATAAATAAAAATAAATAAAGAAATGAAAAAATAAAGAAATGAAAAAATAAATAAATGAATACATAAATAAATAAATAAATAAATAAATAAATAAATAAATAAATAAATAAATAAATAAATAAATAAATAAATAAATAAATAAATAAATAAATAAATTTCTCCTTTCGGAATCGAACCAGGGTACACTGGATTCGAAGCTTGATACCTAACATTCTATTTCAGTGCTAGCAATAATTAAATAATGCTGCCTACCTTTCAAAGCAGCGAAATATATTGTAAAACTGTCATAATTATAAATATTTAACTTCAATTATGTTATGCGATGAAAGTATGATACTGCAAGAGAGTATAATCGCTCAAACAAAATTGCCTCCGGGGATTCTCAGAACGGGTTGAAGTTCTATTCAAATGATTGGAGTTCGCGTCCAGGATGAAGGATGTTGTGACTAGACATTATAGCAGTTTCCGTCGCCTTTTTGAATGGAATTCCACTGTGGAAATTTTGTACGCCTCATGTTGCCTTTCTCACAGCTGGGAATCCCTAGTTATAGGTGTTGGGTTGATAGACAGAATGATGATATACGATCAAGAATTTCTTGGAAATTTCTCAGAGTGCTGTCTAGAACACACTTCCTCGTCCTCAGCTATACTGAGATTACTCATAGCAGTCTTAGGATGTTCGTACCAAAACATAGTTTTCACTCCACCCTTTAAATTTGCTCCAAAAGGAATTATTAAAATTTGTCTATATAAATCTGTAGATTACCCAACAAAATTAATTTTTCAGGAATTTGGTGTATCATATCTAGAACAAATTTATAAACAAACATTGCTAATTTACTCCATTAAAAAAAAAAACGAAACAAATTTAAAGTTCATCTTCATTAATACTGTACGAAACAAAACTACAGTTTCTTTCTAACCACTCCCAAAAGCCACACCTGCTGGATTAAAACACAGCAGAAATTTTGGACCTAGAATATATAATGCATTAATTAGAGCTTACCCTGAACTAAGTACACTTAACACACATAGATTTAGGAAACAAATATTAGATTAATTATTTCATTGTTTTATTTCTTTTCTTAAGCTAACTGAGTTTAAAATTTAAATCTAATACTCATATACTTTTGTAGTTTCTGTATTTGTATATATTATTATACTAGCTGCACCCGTGCGCTCCGATGCAGTTGTTAGAAATAAATATAAAGTAGTTACATAATTAAAATAGGACATCTGGTCCAGGGAAAATTCGTGTTTGATAGAAGGGTAAATCGTTTAATATGTCACTTAATTTAAATTGCATTTAAATAACTAAAATGCGATCATTTTGGTCCACAGACCACTCATTTAGTGCAATGGTAATTCTTTTAACATGATTCTTAATTGTTATTACATGCAAATAATTAAAATATGATCATTTGGTTCAGAGAACATGCGTTTTTGGTGCAATTTGGTCCCATCAAAATTTTGCTTGGAATAAAACGAATCGGAAATCATTTTTAAAGAAACTTTTGTTATGTAACATTTTTCACAAAAATCAATAATAAGCGAGATATTTCGATTTAATTCAGGCCCCCTTAAAACCCCTCTTTTAAATAAAGTATTTTGAATGCCATATAGCCTAAAATCTAAGCTACAAGGAACTTAATTTATATTCCAATTTTCATATAAATCGGTTCAGCCATTATCGTGTGAAAAGGTAACAAACATCTAGACAGACGGACAGACAGATAGACATACTTACTTACTTACTCACTTACTTACTTGCTTTTAAGGAACCCGGAGGTTCATTGCCGCCCTCACATAAGCTCGCCATTGGTCCCTATCCTGAGCAAGATTAATCCATTCTTTATCATCATATCCCACCTCCCTCAAATCCATTTTAATATTATCCTCCCACCTACGTCTCGGTTTCCCTAAAGGTCTTTTTCCCTCCGGCCTCCCAACTAACACTCTATATGCATTTCTGGATTCGCCCATACGTGCTACATGCCCTGCCCATATCAAACGTCTGGATGTTCCTAATTATGTCAGGTGAAGAATGCAATGCGTGCAGTTCTGTGTTGTATTTAAAAAAATCGATTTTCGGTTTCAGGATGGTTAATTATACATGTTAACACCAATTATTTTTGGAAAATCGAAAATTACCAGAAAAATTTTGGCTATCAGATTTATTATTAGTATAGATCCTTTATTTATTTCACTCCATGTTAATGCTATTGTACTGAATGAACACTCCACAATTCTGTAAAATATTTTGTATAACTGAAGTTAACTGAGCCCGATCACGAGTTTCTGCTCTTTCGATCTGCAATGCCTAGTGTAGCTGAAACCTAATGTATTAAATAAATAAATTTGAAAAGTTTGAGTACAGCCAGGTATATACATACATCTATATTCTCATAAACAACTCACAGTATATCCGCAACTGTGGGTGGGTGACTAAACTACATTACAATAATATGCCAGTAGAGAATCAGTTCCATTAAGTACTAACGTTCACAGTGGAGTTAAATCATCCAATGACATGAAGTTGAAAGCAATAATTTAATATTTTTCTGATAACAATAGTGACAAATGGAGAAAGATTTTCCTGGAAATAATGTAATGCGGAAATTTAATATATAAAATGAATAGTAGTCCAAAAACACACGTTACATGGGAAATAGAGCAATGAAAAGAAATCGTCTTCTTCTAAACCTAAGTCAAGTACGATATAGTAAGAAATACTGTATCATATTATTTAAGATTTACTCAAGTCACGTCTTACGGCATAGAACGAATATATTTAGCATACAATTAGTTTATATGAACATGGATCATTTTTTGATAAACTGAAAATGTACATTATTAAGTGTTGTGACAGTTCTAAAGACATATCACAATGCATTTGATTTCTTACTCTTATACGTGTGCGTAAATTATTTTAGATCGCAAATGATGAAGGCTTTAATTGACGTGTAGTTTTATACAATTTGCTGTGTTTCTTTTCATATGGCCATGGGCCATTGGCACAAGACAAGTTTGGTTATCGTCCGACTGTATGTTTGTTGATGTCTAGAGCTGCGTTGCTACTTTTCATTAGGTAGAGATATAGTCCAAGTTCACACAACTTAACAGTTTCAGTACGAACTTCCTAGCTTTCTTCATAAGCTACACACTAAACAGAGGAAAATTTTCAATGTATTTGTGAACCAAAATAGAATTTTCCTTGAATAATGATTAATGCCAAGGTCATGTAAAGACTGAAGGGAAAGTAATACCACATTTAAAACTATTTGAAAATATTGCTATTAAAATCCTTGTGCGATCCCAAAATAAGAAGTACCCATCCCATCTTCTCGACATAAACGATATGAACCATATGTTTTTAGTAATAGCGATACTCGCAAAATATTCCGCAATTACTTTCTTTGTTACCATTACCCTTCTAGATACCTAAGCTATCATATTTAAGCAAAACGAACTCGTGAAATGACACGAAATTTGTATCATTGTGTGAAATATGTCAAAAACCATGAAATATAAACCCTCTATTGCAAAAACTACGAAATATGTACAAACATTTTATTCTATATGGTTAAAAATCATGTTTGTGACTTTGGTTTTAGTCAAATTTGTTAATCGCTTGGTAACGCCAATATTTCTTTATTTCCTCTATGGATATAATATACATTCAATTTCACATTCTCTCTATCTCTATGCTATGTAAAAAATATCGATTTCTGTATTCGACTGCAGCATAGATTGAAGAATGTTTTATGCAACATTGTTCAACATTTTCTGCAGTATGTTAGGCCTATGCACTGGAGGTTTTTAGTGAGATGCGAAGATGTTGGTCGTTTTGACTGCTGATCCTTCTCTTTGTGGTTCTGGCTGTGAATATAGCTAACATACGTCTCACTATTGTTTCCATTATACGAAATTTATCGTCTAACATCATTTTTAGAACAACTAGAACCAGGGTTTAAGCCACAGTAGCATTTTTCACATTTTGTTACTCGACTTCTAAAAATGCAACAAACTTTGAATGTAAATGTGCAAAAATGCGACAACCAAATTGGACTTCAGAAACGAAGATGGTAATGGACAAAATGAAATGTTTGAACTAATCTGAATTTAAATGAAATGCTAATGGCATAGGCAATGTTCAAAAAGGTATTGAGCAATAGAGTAAGGTTATTTTACGACGCTTTATCAACAGCTTTGGTTACTTAGCGTCTGAATGAGATGAAGGTGATAATGCCGGTGAAATGAGTCCGGGGTCCAACACCGAAAGTTACCCAGCATTTGCTCATATTGGGTTGAGGGAAAAACCCGGAAAAAACCTCAACCAGGTAACTTGTCCCGACCGGGAATCGAACCCGGGCCACCTGGTTTCGCGGCTAGACGTGCTAACCGTTACTCCACAGGCGTGGACTTGAGCAATAGATGTTCAGGAATTGATTTCAAAGAGTTGGTGCAATTCATGTTAGTTAAGTAAACAATTTCTTCTAATTGATTTATATAATTCCATCGCATACTGTAAATTGTGAGCGTGGATTTAGTTGCATGAACCTTGTAAAAACTGGAATTAGAAACCGCCGTTCAGTAAAGAGTTAGCTAACAATAAATCTTGAAAGCCTAATAGTAAAGAATTTCATGTTTAGAGAGCCCATTAAATAATGTATTTTAATGTGATAAGGTGGATTCAGAGTAATAACACTCCAAGAAACAAATTAAATTAACTTTTCGTTTCTGCATACTTAATTAATTTTATCTTTCTGCATAATTATTTAAATTATTGCACAAGCATTTGCACAAATATAATTTTTCATTTTTGCTTTGTGCGACAATTATTTATTTCCTAGATTAAACCCTACCTAGAACTAATATCACTTTTATAATTTTGGAACTGAGGAGTACAAATGTAAAGGATTAATATAAAATTTGTTGTTCCTTTTTTTTTGTTTTGCTTACATATATCACATATCAGCATCACCAAAATATAAAATAAGCAGGTTGTTCAAGTTTTTGGGTGACTAACAATGAACCACAATGAATTTGGGTGGATTGTTTGCAGACAGTGTGGTTCTCTACATCTAATATAAATTGTGAGAGAAGTTTTTCTGTGTAGACTAAAATACTCACTGACAACCGCATAAAACTTTATGGTGACAATTACCACGTAGAAACCATGCTTAGTTTATATTTCGGTGATGCTGATATGTGATATGTGTAAGCGAAAAAAAGTAAGAAAAAGTTTTATACATAGTTCTACATTTAATTGATAATTTATTCATGAGCTACCCACCCAAAATAGTGACAGGTTTAACACCGAAATGATCCATTTCATTTCATTTCATCAAAGGGTCAATACTAGTCACTTATGTAATTTCATGCTTACCTGTGGGTTTCCTGTTTTATCCGTAATGGCAAATAATGAGTGAAATTAAAAGGAGTAAATTCAATGTTTCAGAACAGCCGTGGCGAAAATGTAATCGTGCGCCGAGCCACTGTGTGACCTGCAACGTGCATAGCACCTATGGAGGGAGGCGGACACCCGAAGGGGAAGTAAACAACTGTCTGACTTAATAACGGATTTTCATTTTCCTAACGTCAAGCACATACATATAATTTTATACAGTACAAGATTACGAACTAATGTTTAATACGTGTAACGAAGAAAGAAATTAATAAGAAAACACAGGACACATCACAACCTAAAATTAACGATCTTCAGAATGTCTCTGCAACAGAGTTTCAAATTCAGGAATTATGTCACTTACTGCCAGTCGTGGTTGATTACGAAGGTATTTGTTTGTCAGTCGTGATCTAAATTTGGTTTTTACTGATTTCATTGTTGAAAATAATTTTTCACAAACGTAAGTTGCAGCGAACATGGCTTCAACGGAGCAAGCGAAAGAACGAAGCTTCGGATATTTATTTTTTGACAAAGATTTGAAAAGTTCGACATTTGTCAAGTCCTTACAATCATCTAGCTTTCTTCTAACATCACATTGTAAGTAAATCTGTGAGTTTAAATTGAAGATCTAACCGCATTATTCGTATATCTGCTGAAAAAGGATCGACGTACAGAGGTAATATAATAATAATAATAATAATAATAATAATAATAATAATAATAATAATAATAATAATAATAATAATAACAACAACAACAACAATAATAATAATAATAATAATAATAATAATAATAATAATAATAATAATAACACTTAACCTTTTAATCTTTCATGAGTGACATGTACAGTAGTATAAAGTCGTTTTATGTTATACAACCGTTTTCCTTGTAATACTTGTGAACAAATCATACATTTAATATAATCATCATATTGGCAGAAAAAAAATGCGTCCTCCCATCCTACTTGAAACTTTCGTTTTTGTAGAGGTACATGGTTTCGAGAGAGATACTGCGACGATACGCCACTCGCAGGTCAGAGACAAATACAAATGGAACGGAGTTTGACTCCAGTGAGTGAGAGGGTGGGGGTTAGGGGTGGTAGGAAGAAAGAGAAAAGCACAGCTATCATTGCGAGCCACAATGTGCTCCCGAGTCGCATTTTCGCCAAGGCTGTTTTAGAACATAGGCCTATATTGCCTTAAAGAAGAAGATATTTGAAAGTCTTTTCTGGAATTTTAACTGCTATATATTAAATCCTTAGTTTAGTACCCTTTAATTAAATAATCATCTAAGTGCATTTTTGTAATATAACAATAACATCTTGATAACATTTTTGTATTGGGAAAGTAGAAATACGGAGTCAGAATGCTTCAAAGATGTGTCACTGTATATTCACAAAGTGGAAAAACAAAAGAAACACGGAATGGTTCAAAGTTCAACTCATCTTTCAGAGGAATCTTTTAAATGTCTTTCAACTGAAATTATATATAATTCTACGGTGAGGAGACACGACAAAATGACAGGTTCCCTTCAGCGTTTCGAGACCTCGGGCCTGATCAATTCCACAACAATGGTCCTGTAAGAGTATTTTTGGACTCGCCTATATCTCTAATGATACAATATTACCACACACATATTCTATATCCAGTCGCCAAGGCGTTATTCCACATCTTCGGAGGTAAGGGCGGGCCCGTAGAAGTGGACTCAGACGATGCTGTAAAACTGGACTGTATAGGTGTCATATAAAGCTGCAGGCGGTTCTTCAACGACGTCACGATTCCAAAGCAAGTTTCTATTATCTTTTAACACTGACTTAATTTCAAGCTCAGATGTTTCCTTTAACGCAGAGCTTGACTAACCACATAATCCAAACTGTGTTAAATCTAAATGTTACATAATTATTGTCATTTTCTTCTGTTACAAAAGTTTTGCAGGGGTAGTCTTTGCTCTGTTAAGTGAAGGTCTTCCATTACAGAATTAATAACAGATTCCCAGGAAATATTTCAACATTTACGGGTGGAGAAACGGTTCGTGATTCACGTTTCCGAAAATGTTCGTTCCATGTTAAATTTATTTGCTCATTATGATATTACGACTTCAATTACCTTGGCTTCAACTGCAAATCTCACTCAGTAAAGTGATGATGATGATGATGATGATGATGATGATGATAATAATAATAATAATAATAATAATAATAATAATAATATTGTCCCGCGCCGTGGTCTAAGGCATCCTTCCTAGGACTCGCGTTAGGGAATGCGCGCTGGTTCATGAAATTTCGGCCAGTGTATGGGACCGGTGCCCACCCAGCATCGTGATACACTTGGGAAGCTACGATAGGTAGCGAAATCCAGTTACGCAAACCAGCTATAACGACTGGGGAGCTCATCGTGCTAACCACACGATACCTCCATTCTGGTTGGATGATCGTCCACCTCTGCTTCGGCATGTGGTCGTGAGACCAGCAGCCGGCTGGTCGGTCTTGGCCCTTCGTGGGCTGTAGCGCCACGGATTAATAATAATAATAATAATAATAATAATAATAATAATAATAATAATAATAATAATAATGATGTATTGTGAGTCCCTATCACCACGGCATGGCGCGTCCTCAGGTCGCGGATCGAGGAGACGGCCTCCAGATATGGAGGGTAGCTGTGAATATTTTGAATAAGCAGTCGCGGACAGCCGATAAGGGGTGGTCCTCCAGCATAAGGGTTGGGCGAAGGGCTAACAATCCATCACCGTAAAAACAGCTTGTCGCGAAACCTCAAAATAAGCCTCGGAATGGGACTGTTTTTCTGGCACGACCACAGCAAAGGAATAAGGTACTTGGAATGTTACAAGTCTATATAGAACAGGAGGGTTAACATTAGCAGAAAATGGATTTGAGGGAGGTGGGATATGATGGTAAGGACTGGATTAATCTTGCTCAGGATAGGGGCCAATGGCGGGCTTATGTGAGGGCGGCAATGAACCCCCGGGTTCCTTAGAAGCTAGTAAGTAATTAATAATAATAATAATAATAATAATAATAATAATAAAACAACGAGATTTTACACAATGACGTTACACACTAAAATTGTTCAACTTATTAAATGCATTGGGTATGTCAAGAGATCTAAGCCGAATAGTTTGATTTCATCAACCGAAGAAATAACAACAGGAAGAAGACCATTATGAAACCCTAATTTAAATGGTTTGACAATTTGGAGAGCAATTTTAAAATGTTCAATGTAGACTACTTAAGAATTGTTCTTTAAACAGAAGAAATTAGTGCAAAATTCTGAAGCTTGCATAGACCACCACCACCACCACCAATAATAATAATAATAATAATAATAATAATAATAATAATAATAATAATAATAATAATGATAATAATAATAGGCAAACGCGTTACCACAGAGATAATTCGGCGGACACATTCAAATATCAATCAATCAATCCATTCATCCATCCATAAATGTATTTATTAATGGAGACATTCATCTATTTTTCTATGTATTTATTCTTTAATCGTACCTTTAATGAAATGTAACCTCAGTCTATTTTAACTTCTATTCTACGTGTTACGAATAGACACGGAGAAACTTCCTTTACCTAGTGTCAGAGCAACGCTGTGACTATAATAAAACAAAGAAAAACATTGTATTAACATCAGAAAAATATCCATGCTCTGGGAGGAATTCGAAAACTCAACTACAGCTTCTAGGCAACATGAAAGCTACCACTATACGATCCATGATCAACTTATTCTGTAGACAATTCAACGTTTTATACATGTTACAAAATAATATTTCTCATTAGTTCGTGCTTGAGACAATGAATTTTATAATATACTTGGAATACTCCAGTACAGTCCATGCTCTAGCTTATTTCTGAAATACACGTGTTAAAGCGCCCTTGCGAGGATTATAAAGACTTCATTAGTTAGAATTATTTTTACTGACTGACGGACGGGGATGGCTAAAGAGAATGTTTAATTTATACGGGGGCCGCAACCCGCACACCTCCTCCTGTGACAGTACGACTCGAGGGTCGATATAACTGACCTCATATAATATTTCTTACCAGGGAAAAATGTTTAGACTGCTACTAGAGTTCTGTTATGTGTGTGTGTGTGTGTGTCTGAAGTCAATTTCTTCCGTCTAGCCGACGTTACTGCAGATGGGGTAAATATAGGTTACGCTGTACAAAGGAAAAATTTTTTTATACCCTATCAATTTTTGTTTTAAATTTTCAAGATTTTCTGGGAAACTTCCTTCACGTGATGCCTGTTTTGATATAGGCAGAGGTCGTAATTCATGACCCACCGCAGACTGTATTATCACAGTCTAGTATATACAGTCACGAAGCTCAATACGTAGTAAATATGCATCCATAGATAGTTGCTAACCACTAGGATCGCTAATATCCCCTCATTATAGACAATGCAAAATAGTACCGGGACAGTTTATTGTTCCTAGCAACCCCAAAACTAAAGCTTCGTGGCTGTATATACTAGACTGTGGTATTATACTCAACTGAAAAATGTGGCTTTGGGCATTTTCGTCGTTCCAAATGTCTACACTGACACGATTTCTTAATTATGGGTCAAGCCCCGAAAAGGTTATAGTGACAGTGTTTCGAGACGCAAGGATATCTATTCGTTAATTGAACCGGTCATTACAGAAAGGACAGAAGTCAGCATTTTTTAGCGGAAATATATTTCATTGAAACGTATAGTTTAGAAGTAGATCTAACATTCTGCAGAATAAAGGATTCAGTCACGAATTTGTGTCCAGTGTTTTACGGCTTGTAAATTTCCAGTCCTTGCATAAAGGTTATGAGTCAATGTCTCGTGCCCTATCTTCAGTGAATGGATGTATCAATGATGAAGCAGAACTGACGTTTCCGTCTTTTATTAAAAACCTCCCAGTAAAAAGGATGTAACATCAAATTATTGAAATATGTGACTTAGGAGGAAAAAGTAATTTTGAAGAATTCCTACGCAACAATAAATTATTGCATTCAATAGTAGAATAAACTTGTATCCTAGTTTAGTTAAATGGTTCTGCTAGTAAAATTATGTGCCTAATGAAATAGGCCCCTAAAATTGTTTCTCTTTATCCTGAAACATACCAAGCGAGGTGGCTCATGCGTTCCGAAAGAGACTCGCATTCGAGTTAAAATCCACGGACCGTCCAACCTGACTGTTTTTTTTTTTTGTGGTTTCCCACAGTTACTTAGGCAAATACCGGGTTGGAATTTTAACTGCCACGGTACATTTCCCTTCCTCTTCCTTGTAGAAAAAGAATTTAGATTTCATATATCATATCATTCATCATCAACTCATTCCATAGGCATATTCAGGTCATGACGCATATTTTCGTCCGCTTGAAGAAGGGACGTCCTCTCCGAATCCGTCTCTGAGTTCCAAGCCTTTCGCAATATCTCTGCCAGGATTCATTCCTTAAAAGCACTTCCGAGGGCTCTTCGACACCTTAGGTTTGTCGAAATGAATTCCGTGTTGCTTCTCATCTTGGCGGTATGAACTTAAGACGGGAGGATAAAGGGGGCCCATTGGATGAGCGAGTTAGGAGTCTCATGCGGCCGGTGGGCTGGTACACCCCATTCTCATTCATCCCAAAATCGGGGTGCACATTTGGCCACTGTCGAGCTGACGCGCTGAAGAGTCGTACCTAACCCGCCCCAAGCCACTCAATGTAATACTACTGCTACTGTTACTACTATCCTGAAACATGAATTATAGTTTCGTTCGTTACATTCTTATTCCAGGTAGGTCTTCAATTTGTTTGTTTGAATTTTTAATCTCTTTTCAAATTTCAACAATCATATTAGTTCTGAGCAATTTACCAGGTTGTACGATAAGCAATTATAATTTCGTACGACAATTATAAATACAAAACGATATGCCATTATAGTATAAAATGCCTAAAATGTGCGATAATATTAAGTAATTCTCTTTTCTTCATTTTCCTATTTTCTTTGCCAAACAAAATAATATTGACTGCAGAAAAGTCATGAGTGAACCAATTTTATAAATTTTTTCTCCTGAACTAAGATGTCAGAATTGAAATAATTACACTACGCAAATTATTCCCGTCTAGTATTGATATAATAGCTTTTTGCTGTTCCTGAAAATTTTACTTTTTTGTGACTCATGCCCTTTCTGGAATTACCGATTCAAATATGGACAATCATATTTTCTTCTTATTAATGATATACGTCGGATCGCGGACTTATATCGCCATCATTAATTTAAATATCATTGCCATCATTACCATAGCGCGATTTAAGTTCACGTGCTGTATACATACAAGAGCGCTGCCGTTCGGCGACAAATATCATTCAAAGGATAGGAGTAGTAAACAAAATAAGCCCCAGGCAGCAGGGGAAGCCTTCGGGCCCTTCCTAATAATTAGCCAAACAGAGGTAAGTAAATGGGTAATTATGAATAACAGAATAATAATAATAATAATAATAATAATAATAATAATAATAATAATAATAATAATAATAATAAATATTTTACCGTCTTGCAAATTCTAAATTCATAATGTAAATGGATCAAAATTACTGCTATACAAGTTGTTTCAATGCATCTGGAAACAGATGAAAGACTTTTAGAATATCCGTTGTAGAGAGATTTATAATTTTAATGCCTGTCGTAAGGTGACGGAATCTAACCTCTGGGGCTATTTATGATTATATTATCCTTATGACTATATTATACTTATGGACCTTGAATAAAAATAGGACATGAACTTGAAGTCTAAAAACTGTGAGAATTGAAATAAACAAATATTTTCTTTACTGCTTTTGGAGTAACTGGGCAGAAATCTATACGAACGTAACGATATGAATTTGCGCCGGATAAATTCCAGTTTAACACAGTGAGATGTTGCAACAGTATTCCAAATTACAGACGCATATTTAAGTTTCGATCTCGTTAATATAATGAAAGGGAAGTGTTAATAGTGAATCAGGGCTAGAAAAAGAGTAACTTATTTACCTATTACAACATTCTAATATTATTATTATTATTATTATTATTATTATTATTATTATTATTATTATTATTATTATTATTATTTAGCTAACTTCACTCCATGGCTTCAAGTACACTCTAATATACACAAAATTGCAGACAAAATTGTTCTGCTAGGCTATAGAGATGGTCAAGGAGAAACAAAAAAAATCACTATAAGAAACATGGGGAATAGCTTATAATGTCATTAAGATACGTGGGTCGACAAAAAGTATTCTGGATTACGTATCCCAGCAACATAAAGTGAAATGGAATTCTCTTGTCCTCAAATATAATAAAAAGACAAAATTGTATAGGAAGTGCCATTGTCGACATAACTTTGTAACGCAAGCAGGATTATATAATATTATACATTACTAAAATTGATAACAAGAGACAATATGTACAAATACCAAACGGTTTATCCATATTATCTAACATTCTATTACTTATCGAACGTACACTTTCTGGTCTTACCTTTGGGGCTTCAATTTTGACCACTATTTCTTCCGAACAGCAACTGAAATAGAGAGAAAAAGTTAGGCCTATTAAGCTTACATGCATGACTACTGATATGGTACGAGACAAAAGAATGACGTTAGATCAATAGTTTGCTAAAAAAAATCTTCACTTACAAATCCCTCCAAATTATAGATGTTATTCAATGTGATCAAATGACAGTAGGCCTAAGTATCTTTTTATATTTAGCGTATGTATTTCATTTTATTTCATTTAGGTTTATACAAACTATCCCGAAATTTGCTCATACGGGTTACGTTGTATGAATCCTGGATGAAAATGTAAATGAGACTGCTAGTGAGAAAACGTCGTTTGTATAATTTTTCATTACACAACTGGGCAGACAACACTGCACAACATAGAATGCCTTAGTAGTCTATTAATTGTAATGCAATGTTTACTGTGTTTATCTTTGTAACTAACAAGCAATTGAATGACAAGGAAAGGACGAACAATAATTTAGGCCTATAACAAACTTATGAAACAACATGACGCAATAAAGAATTAATTCCTACTTTACATGAAGATAATTAAAATAACAAAGTTAGATAAATAATATGACGAAAGTGCTTTGAAACATGGACATTTAGCCTAGTTTTAAACACGTAAGGATAGCTTGAAATGCCTATTATTTTTCCGTTCAGAGATCATCATCATCATCATTATTAGACCGTTATTTTCATTTCATCGTCATTATTAAGGTTTATTATTGTTAGTGTTATCATTTTATTATTATCATCATCATCATCATCATCATCATCAACATCACTATTATCCTGCGGCGTAGCGTCATGTTTTTTTGTAGGACTCGCTTTGCGGAATACGTGCTGGTTCGAGTCCTCATGTGGAATATATTTCTCGTGAAATTTCGGCCTGTGTGGGACAGGTGCCCACCCAGCATCGTTATGAATTTGAGGAGCTACGATAGGTAGCGAAAAATGGTTCCGAAAACCCGTTATAACAGCTGGAGGATCATCGTGCTAACCACACGTTGCCTATGTACTGATTGGATGATCGTTCACTTCTCAGGCTTTCGACGTGTGACCAGCAGCTGGCTTGTGGAACGTCGCCTTCATTGACTCTGGCGCCTAGGATTATTATTATTATTATTATTATTATTATTATTATTATTATTATTATTATTATTATTATTATTATTGTGTTACATTGCATTACTGTTAGAGGGTGAGATAATTTCACGACCACCTATTTTTAACTTGGCTAGAAATTATCGATAAGTTTTCGAAGTCCTGAATCAGAGATATCTATGACACGAGATGCCCAGTTTTATTTTTCTTCCGAAGGAATCTCCTAAAAAACCATTGCAGTCGCCTTGATTCGACGCCTCGAACATTGGGTCGAATGCATAGCGTCTTAAACTCTACAGCACATAGGACGAATAATATTTTATTACGAAATGTTAAGAAGAAGCAAAACACTGAGTTCTCGAAACTTCGTACAAAAATATCTTCTTAAGCACTTTAAGAGTAATAGTCCGTAACGTCTGCTGAAGGAACGCTGCATATGACATTACTAAAAAGAAATAAGAAATTGTCTACCAAAAGAACATCCTTTGTCGTGCTATAAAACATAACATAAAATTATTTCACACCACGGACGTATTAACGAAATTGCCCCGTCTCATATATAGTAAGAATTATTTTCACAGTTAATTAAACTGTTCTTAAAATGCCGTGGACTGGAGAATGACAGCAATTTATATTTCAACAAAAATTACATTACATTTTATTACATATAAAATTCATATGATAGCGTCCAAGTGCTTTTGTTTCTTGCCCCTTATACTCAATGTATAATTTAATGTGAGTCCAATTTTATTTACGGTCAACTGCAGCGTTTTATATCTTCAAACGCATTCCTTGCAGATGGTCGTCTAGAAATTTTTCCCACGAAAATTGTTGTATATAATTTTTTTGGTCTAGTCTATAAGGATTAATAAGTAAAATGCAACAATCGACTATTCAAAAATAAAACTATTTTGCAAATAAATTAATTCAAATCCTTTGTTTTTTCGTGAACAATCCGCAATATTTCGAATTCTTGTCTAGATTTGAACAATTTTTCGTATACACAACTGCAACAAACAATGCGACAGTTGAAGAATTCGTGTTTATTCGGACAAATTTTGGCAAAAATTAATTAAAGAGACTTTTATTTCATATACTGAAGATCTTTGTGTTCTTATCGCGGTTTACATTATCCTAATTTTTCTTCAAATGTCTTAAGAAAAGAAGAATGCACTGTGGAACTTATTTGAAATTCTGACAGCATTTGTAAATCTTCGTCTGAAACTAAACATCATAATAGCCTATAATAAATTATGCGTAACTTTGAGAACAATATGAAAAATTAGGTACCGGTAAATTTCTATAAGATAAGACAAGAAGATAATATCTTGGAATGCTCTAGGTTATAAATAAAACGTTAGAAGTCTCGTTATCGTGTTTTAATAATGATAAGCAGGCTTCGGTCCTGGGCACAGAAACGCATGAACTTCAGAACGCACGGACGATAGTGTTCTGTTCGAGTGGAGTGAAAGATGGAGCGCGCCGTTACGTCGTGTCTCAACATGTAAACAGTCCGTCACAGTATTTCATCCTGTGCAGATGCAGTATATACAATACATTCCTAGTGTAGACAATAAATGTCTACCATTGAAGTATTAACGTGAGTTGTAACCTTCAATCAGGTGTCCCTACGCCGAAGCCTGTTACACGTACCGCAGCCAAGCAGCAATACACACAACGGTAATGCACATTACGGACCCACCTGTGCTGTTGCAGTCGTGTGACTGCACACGGGTCATGACGTCATTTATACTCCGTGTACTCTAAACCTCATACTGGTTACTCTGTGTCCCTAGGCCGAAGCCTGATGATAAGATAAAGAAAAATACAGTATTTTGGATTTAACAAGGATCGACTAATATTAAGAGTTTGAAGTATAGGTATGATCCCAAAACTCCCTCAGTCTATTTGGCCATTTTAATGACATACATCATAGGCTTTGTGTGAAACTAAAGTAACTACAAAATTTGACATTTTTTTTCGTTTTACACCAATCAATAATAATTCGTCCTACTTGGTCACAAATAATCGCAATTCAGTTCGGAACAATCTTGTAACTACAAAACATGATGGTATAGAACATGTGAAATAAGCGTATTATCTTTTAAGAATTTTGTTGTGAATAAAACATCAATTGTAGTTACGTTAAGCCCTCGACATATATATGATTTTTTTAAACTCTAGCATTATATTTTAAGCTTGTTTTCTTCCTAAACAACACCAATCCTCATCTAAAAGTTTGTGTTATTATGCATGTCACTTCAAAACTCGCTCATAAAAATGGACTGAACGCGTTTTGTGACCACGTTCTTCAACTGTTAAATAGACTGTTTATTGTAAGACTCAGGCCGAGTACCTGATAAACAGGACTGTAACAGGACCGCCATTAATTATTTCCATAGAGACGTGCACATGTTTAATAACTGCTCTAGGATATTAAGTGGTACTATGTTACAATTGTATAGACAATATATTTGTTAGTGCATGAATTATATTTATGCCTAATTAATTATATATATATATATATATATATATATATTAGTTCAGTAACTATATAAATAACAGTATATCGTCGTTGTTCCTGCAGTAACTCCTATATGCAAAATATAAAAGTTTTCAGTAGGGAGAAAAACACATTTATTCATCCTATAGCAGCCGTACTTAGGAGACTGTGAATTGTTACATTTTCGATACAAAGAAATATAATAATAATAATAATAATAATAATAATAATAATAATAATAATGGCTTTATTTAACCTGGCAGAGTTAAGGCCGTAAGGCCTTCTCTTAAACTCAACCAGGATTAAAACTTGCTTACACAGTTGAACATAAAACTGGATCGGAATTAAGTAATTACATACTGATACAATTTAGGTACATAATGAGATCAAAAGAGGTAGTTACATAAAATTGACCTCATAAAATAAAAATAAACATAGTGGAATACATTACATATAGAAGATTTTATTATTTGCTGTTTCACTATTTTAAGTTATTTAATAGAGCAAAAATCTGAAAATCGATAAACATGTCACATAGGAGTTATTGCAGGAACAACGACGATATATAGTATATATATTAGTTGCTGAACAACTTCAGAATTCCACTTCGTATGAGATCGACTCGTCCTATGATTTCGTTTGTTTTTGGCGATACTCCTCTCTTATAATATGCAATCTTTTTATACTTTTTGTTCAGTACATGACGTCACTGCATCAGGTTACACATAAAATGTTACTTTTTCCCTTTGCACCTCCAATAAAGACGTAATCGCGTCAAAAGATAAGACAACTTAAGATAAATATAATAACACTTTGTATGAGCAGTGTATCTTCTATAATTCCATTATCCTCAACTTTCATTAATACAAGACTTCATTATACTAAATAAATATTTCATTTTTGTTGACGGTGACTCTTCCCTTCCAGTAAAATATGATTAATGAGGGACATGGGTCCATCATTCTTTTTTTTTAAGGAACAGACATCTTATTTGTATTAAGTCCGAGACACCTACGAAACCAGACAATAATTAGCAGCCGTTGTTTCTCAGCTGCTGAAGTGTCACGAATATCTGAATTTGGCGCAAACCGTTAATAGAGAAGTCTTATTAAGTCATTAAGCAACACAATCTTCTCACTATACCCGTGGTAAAGGCGGCTAGCAGAGGCAAACGCCTGTTCGTGTAGAGTTCCTGTTCTAATGGCTATACAGATGTGATCTATTCAACCTTTTGTGGCTTCTGAGCGCCTTGGCAAAGAATTCACTTTAGATGGGAGCGTCCGTAAGGCGGGGATATTGCGTTTATTCCCAATTATAGGGTGATGATAAAGAAAGGTGGCCGGCAAAGGAGACCACCGGCTCGCCCGCGGTCTTGGGCCGAGGTAGACAGGACGGTGTTCGCGTTCACACAGTTTTCGCTTTAACGCACCGCTACAACGGATTGTGAAATCTAGATTATTGACAAGCGTGTATTACTTCACAACGGCACTATACATATTAAAACCAAGTGAATTTACTTATTACAATTTTGTAACCTTTTAAATTAAAGACTTGAAGAAGAGAGTGTGTAACATGTCTTTATTATTATTATTATTATTATTATTATTATTATTATTATTATTATTATTATTATTATTATTATTATTACTTACGTAACATCATTTTCAAGAAAAACCTCTACACTAAAATATAACTATCATCTAATAGTACATTATGCAACGAGCCTATAATGATAGTAATTAAGAATCGAGTATGGATATTTATGAAACGAGCGCAAGCGAGTTTCATAATTTTCATACGAGCTTCTTAATTACCATTATAGGCGAGTTTCATACGACTTTTTATGCTCGACCATATTTCTAACTTGAAATTACCGGTATTCAGATGTATACATTTTATTTGTAACTGACAAGATCGGAAGTTACCTCGTTCTAGGTCGTGAATTGTGAGATGTGCGCAGACGCGAAAGTATTGATTTTTTCCGAGGAACAATAATGTCATTGACCTTGACGTAGTCCCGTTAAACTTGATAATATTATAATATTATAACCTTGATTATTGAATTCGACATTGAAAAACGAGATGAAAAATTGAATTTATTTGAATATTATTTACAATTAACGCTAATTATTACAGTAACAGAACATAATCTTCTGCGACAGTATTGGATTTCCAGCCTCCGTGACTTTTCGCTAATTCTCTTTCGATTGCATATCCGAGAATAATCGATACTTGCGGTTTTATAACGGTACAAAGCTGACTTGTCATTGGCTGAACACCTGTAAGCTGAGTTATCATTGGCTGAAGACCTGTACTTTAATGAGTAGGTGTACTTTAATGACATGCATTAAAGGACTGCTACCAGATGTATAATTAGTACATTTCGGCATGGTCGAGCATAAAAATGTATTAATTAACAGGAAAGATTGCATAAGAGACCTCGTTGTATTAACTGAAAATAAATTATATTTTCAAACCACATTGATTATATTTATAACCATGCAATAAGAATGTTAGGAATAATTCGGTCAATTACTTATTCTTTTTCAACAGCTGACTCTCTTTTAATACCATACAATACATTAGTGAGATCGAAACTCGAATATGCGTCTGTAGTTTGGAACTATTACTAGTACTGATTCGGCAAAACTGGAAAATATTCAAAGGAAATTCATTTCATTATGTTTGTACAGATTTCTGCCTAATAACTCTAGGTATAACTATGATAAAAAGTGCGAGTACTTTATATGTCGAAGCTTATATGCTAGACGTCATGATCTCGATTATTTATTCTATGTAAGGTCCTTAAAGATGACATTAATTGTCAATCTTTCTTAAACAGTGTCAGCCTTCGTATTCCTATGAAGGACATGAGACATCACAAACTCTTCTATATTAGAAATTCTAAATCTTCCTCGCCGGTCTCCAGATGTATTAAAAATGCTAACTTACATGTAGGTGATTTCGAGCCATTCACTGTATAGAAGTATTACAGTAGCCTACGGCAATGTCTTTGCTAATATTATTTGCATAATCCTTATACACAAATTGGTAATACTTTTGTAAGAATCAACTCCTTTCCATAAAATATTATAGTATTAATTCTTGTAAATTAATCATTTTAATCTATGTTCTTCATTTTGTTATTTCAATTATTTAATTTGTACCATAGTTATTCATTTTATTTTATTAATTATATTACTGTGCTGGACTTTTATTGGCCAATGGCTGTTGTCCAGCACATAAATATCAATAAATAAAATAAATAAATTATAAAATAAATAAATTATTATTACTATATTCTACGTACTTCACAAAGACCATATATAAACGCTACAAGACTTCTATAAAATGCGTAAATATATTTTCGTCTAGAATTTCACTAATTAAAATTATGTTTACTTAAATAAGGGCATGTTATTTTAAGGCTTATGATTAATCATTTTAACACGTTTACATCTCTTACAACCCCTCCTCCCTATTCACAATAGTCTTTTCTTTGAACAGTGTTCCTTGAGCAATGACTCCAAACGAATTGCGTAATTCCAAGCAAACTTTTTGCACAAATACGCAAATATATTAATTTATGATCCTGTTCAAAAGCGCGTCAAGTTACAGATTTCTGGTTCATATCCAGAAATTTGATTTTATCACCATTTGCTGATAATATAAAACATATACACTTCGTTATTACTGAACACTCATATGATAGACAATATTGCATTGATATATTATTAAAAATTCAGTCATTTTCAACAGTAATCACAGCGACATCCTTTTAATGTAGATTGATGAAGATACTAAAACTGGTGTACGTCTCGCGCAACCAGAAATACCTTAAATAAGCAATGTTGCTAACCTGAGTTGTCTGTCCGACGAATTACTAGTAAACTAGGGTTAATTGCATCTTACAAGTAAAATAAAAAATTCTGTACAACTGTTTAACTAAGCATAATACATTAAAATAAATTTGTACCTTCGAACGGTGTCCATGTCTATATTCTTCCTTATACTCTCACGACTTAAAAATTATTTCCCGGAAAATCTTCATACATATTTTAAGTTCAAGCCCAACTCCAGGATATGTAAAACAATGTTAAGTTCTCGTTTTACAGACATACCTATCAATAGTTCCAAGACTGGAAGCTAACTGGTATTATTTTCTTAGTGTAACAAGGAAATGTCAATTTAGTTCCAACCGGACTCTGGAAACATCGATTTAGCATTGCAATATAAATCCACTGGTAACGGATGAATTTTAGAATTGAAAATATAATTACTCGAAACCTTCAAAATAAACATCTATATAGGCATAATTCATGCTTTCGAACAGAGTTTATGACTATATTCATTATGCTGCCACGATTTTAAGAAAATTACATTTCCTGAAAACGTTTAGGCCTACAAATATACATTTAAACCGACCTCCCTGTGGGCTATTCTTCAGAAAATGTTAAATTTCTGTTTCTATTTGTTAATCTATTAAAAAAATTCATGTTTCGAATCAAATTGGCATTACCTATAGAGAAATGTCAAAAACTTGTTCGTTTCAGAATTCTTTTTTTTAGTAGGTTATTTTACGACGCTTCATCGACATCTCAGGTTATTTAGCGACTGAATGAGATGAAGGTGATAATGCCGGTGAAATGAGTCCGGGGTCAAGCACCGATAGTTACCCACATTTGCTCATATTGGGTTGAGGGAAAACTCCGGAAAAAACCTCAACCAGGTAACTTGTCCCGACCATGATTCGAATCCGGGCCACCTGGTTTCGAGGCCAGACGCGCTAACCGTTACTCCACAGGTGTAGACTTCAGAATTCTTAAAACATCTAGCTCTATGTATGACTTGAGGCTTTCCCGGCGTTTGATGTAGAATAACTCTTCTCGAATTCCCAGCCAGGTGAGTTGGAAGCAACTATCCAACTCACCTGGCTGAGATCTAGGCCCTATTTTACATTTCTTCGTAATGTCCATATTAAGAAATCAATCTTACAACACAAAAATTTCTTACATTTGCCAAAATAAACATAGGCCTATATTTTAGACGTAATTCGCACCATTCAACAAAGTTCATTACTATGTTCTTCGTTATATTATAATGAAACCAATAAAAATTAGTTTTGCGAAAACGTGTTTCGCTCTTTGTAATATGCATCTTCGAGGAAAAATGTGATGTCATTTCTTGAAGTTCTTCAGATGTGAGCATTTAAAGTTTGAACGACCGTATAAAATCGTAGGAATCGTGTTTCATGACAACGTGTTGGGGAGAAAAACAATAGAGATAGCTATGCACGTCATCTCTGGTAACAATAAAGATAGAGGAAGTGTTACAAAAATATGATGTAGAGGTACAAATGTGAAATAGTGTGACATACGATCTGAAACGAGTTGTATTCTAGCGGAAGCCTTTCAAATTACTACGCACTGGTACTCTCTTTTACGGGAATGTGTTAGTTTGCAGTTAGAAGCTGAACTGTTGAAACGTTTATCATTATTGCGTTTTCGAGGAAAGGGAAAATTTTGTTGATTAGTTATTTTCTTGAATATACATTGTTATTCCTCAATGTTAGAAATATTAATGATACATATACTTAAAGATAAATAATCTACGTTTATAACAATGTACATATATTTAATTGATTTCGTTTTAATTATGACGTTTTGACGTTATGACTTACAACACGAGTGTTTCACAAATATGATATGCTATTATTATTATTATTATTATTATTATTATTATTATTATTATTATTATTATTCCATCTTAATTCTCTGGTTTTCTGTTTCGTTACTTGTGTTCGCACCTGTAAGTGAAGGGAAAATCTCACCTTCCAAAAAATGTAGAAAACAGTGGAATGAAAAGGCAATGCAAGAAGCCATAAAACAAGTTCGGGGAAAATCGTAAGAGACGATTCATCTGGATTCAGTATTCCGGTTTGGAAAACACCTTCTAATGAAGATGTTGAATGCTTTTTCCGTATACTTTCCTTAGGAGATGCCATTTTGACTTTGCAATTTTGTTAATATTGTAACTTGTTAATAGTATTCCATATTTGTACCTCCATTTTTATTAAGGAAATATGTTAGATTTTGAGGAAATTGTTTTTATAACATTTTATGAACCCCTAAGTCCGATGTATAATTCACAGGGACATTCAACGGTAAACAGGACGATACTTTACGTTCACTATTCAAAACATGTAGGTTCAAAAATGAAACAAAAAAAAAAACAAAAGAAAATGGTACTCCATATTTGCACCTCTTCCTCAACCATCAGAATGCAAACATATCGCAAAATCTCATTTTCGCCAAAAATTGACATACCAACTTTTGCCTTGGAACCACAGAACTATATCGATTGGCAGATCGCGGCGAATGTAGCGGCTAAGGCACACAGCTTTAATGATACGTAGAAGCCACGTTTGGAATCTCGCCTAGGGCACTGTTGCAAGTATAACGTTCAATGATATCTTAGCTGCAGGTTCGGCGTCATGTTCAACCCATGTCATGACTTTCCGCAATATGCACATATAGTGTGGATTGGAAAGAGCCCTAAAAATGTCTAAAGTGAAACCTCTCAGAAGGGTATAAACCCTCGATACATAAATTACTACGATCAGTTCATTTCATACTGGGTAATATACAGCAATTTCCAGAGAATAAATGTAGTTTCAGAAATGTTATCGCGTCTCATGAACGTTACCTGCATTATATTATTATTATTATTATTATTATTATTATTATTATTATTATTATTATTTACTGCTTTTAAGGAGCTCAGAGGTTCATTGCCGCCCTCACATATCCCCGCCATCCGTTTCTATCCTGAGCAAGATTAATCCAGTGTCTACTATCATATCCCATCTCCCTCAAATCCTTTTTAATATTATAATCCCATCCATGTCTCGGCCTCCCAAAAGTTCTTATTCCCTCCAGCCTCCCAATTAAAACTCTGTACGCATTTCTGGATTCGCCCATACGTGCTACATGATCTGCCCGTCTCAAACGTCTAGACTTAATGTCCCTAATTATTATTATTATTATTATTATTATTATTATTATTATTATTATTATTATTATTATTATTATTATTGTGTCAGCCTTCGTATTCCTATGAAGGACATGAGACATCACAAACTCTTCTATATTAGACATTCTAAATCTTCCTCGCCGGTCTCCACATGTATTAAAACTTACATGTAGGCGATTTCGATCCATTCAATGTATAGAAGTACTAGAATATGGCAATGTCTTTGTTAATATTATTTGCATAACCCTTATATAAAAATTGGTAAAACTTTTGTAAGAATCAATTCTTTTCCATAAAATTTTATAGTATTAATTCTTGTAAATTTATCAACAGTAATCGCACTAGACGTTTTGATCTATCTAGAGAAAATCAAAACTCGAGTGGGATTTAATTGACTATTACACGATTAGAAGAAAGTATATAAAGATTAGAAGTAACGAAGTACTCCAATACAATAAAATATTGACTTACGAAAACACAACTATCTTCAAATGTATTATTGTACCATCTCAACATTACAAATATTACTCTAGATGCATGCTAGATGGCAGTAGTGAGCAATGCCTTCTCGTCGAGAAGTTCTCGATCTATACATACACGATGGCAATGTTACTAGTCAAGAAGGCTTTGTTGATTCAGTTTCATTTTTATTAAAATGCAACATTCCACTTCAATTATCCGAATCCCAGTAATCAACGTCACTTGACAGATGATTTTCAATAAATCTTAATATTAAACAATCTCTGTTACGTGTCTATCCATAATATCATATAGCAGAAGCTATAACATAACCTAACTAATATACACAAGTGTTAGAAAAGTTTTAATTAACGACGATGACATAAAAAATAAACATGAATAATTTTAAAAGGAATAATTCTTGAATGTACAAGTTTCAAATTTGAATGTGGTTGGTGGTTCAATTTATGTTATATTGGACGTGTGCGTAATAGAAGTGGAACTCGTTGATTTAGGCCTACATGGTGCATTCAACTTATTCAGGATTTCCGAATGGTGCTCTTCATTTATTTGTAAATCGGATTTCTGAAGATGCATAGGTATGATAAGTGATTTTTATTAATTCTTGTTCTTGAATGCCAATGCGAGTCATATTTGAAACTGCTGTGCATCTACTGGAGTGGTTTGTAATGTTATATATACCGGTATATATATTTTTTTTGACGTCCAGACCAGCGCATTTTCAAATGTTGGCAAACAAAGAAACAAATGCTACGGACGCGATAAAATTAAACAAATGCTAGGGACGCGATACAATTAAACAAATGCTTGGGACGCGATAAAATTGTGCGATAAGCAGCCATGATTGGTTGAAATACGCCCTTTCGTACCGTTTTATTGGTCAAAAGTAGTATGACGTAGTAAAAGTGTAATAGTCATTGTAATCTACGTTCTTCATTTTGTTGTTATCTCAATTATTTAATTTGTACCATAGTTGTTCATTTTATTGTATTAATTGTATCACTGTGCTGGACGTTTATTGGCCAATGGCTGTTGTCCAGCACATAAATATCAATAAATAAATAAATAAATACATTATTATATACAACTCTATTCACTCTCGGTGGGTTTTCTATCGTTATGCTGCCAGTGGATCAGAGATTCGCCGATTGAAACCCAGTAGAGGGAGATAAGATTCCTACAATTAGCATGGTTTTTCGCCGAGGTAAGTAAACCTAGTAGCCCGAGTTGTAGATTTAAAGAACTTTAAGAATTTCTGTACGTAATGGAGGGCTTCAGGCAAAATTTACCGATTATTTCTCGCCCACGTTGAATTACCTCTACAGTTAAATAAAATATCACTGCATACAATTTGTAAGCTGGAGAAATAACAGTAGCCGAGAATGAATCACATTCTTAGGGTTACAATTAGGAAGATTATGATGCCATCGAATCGTCTGGCCATTGATGTGAGTAGTGTCTGAAATTGCTATTCTCTGTAATGTGTTCACGTCTGGAGCTCCAGGAACGGTAGGAAGATGTTCAGTGAGCAATTTTGTAACATTTCCTAGAGCATCGGAGATAATTACTATAATAGTACATCCCACATGCGTCCCATTTCTATTTTGAGATCAGTACATTTCAACAATCTTCAGTCTCTTTCCTTATGTTCCCATCAGCTACGATAATTATTTATTGTAATAGACTACTTTATTTCTTCTAATCTTTATATACTTTCTTCTTTTTCTATCACCTCCCTACCATTTGTTTCTTTGTTTGCCAACATTTCAAACTGCAAATTCTTTATGGTACTATAAATCATGCTTTGGGATTGCCATTTGTTTACCGCATAGACAGTCAACTGAAAATGGCTGCTCCGTTCAAACCTTTTGGTGCAGTTACCATTAGGGCGACAGAATTTTAATAAGTCAATTAATATTTTATTGTATTAGAGTATTTTTACGCATTTTATTCTTCTCCTGACATAATTAGGAACATTAAATCCAGACGTTTGAGATGGACAGGGCATGTAGCACGTATGGGCGAATCCAGAAATCCACATAGAGTGTTAGTTGGGAGACCGAAGGGAAAAAGACCTTTGGGGAGGCCGAGACGTAGATGGGAGAAAAATATTAAAATGGATATGAGGGAGGTGGAATATTTAAAGAGTGTAATCTATTTAAAGGGTGTAACTGATACCTTGTTATTTGAAGTGTTCTGTCAGTGAGGAAGTTTGTTGTGTCAGTGAAGTGTGTAGTGTCAGTGAAGTCTATTGTGTAAGTGAAGTGTGTTTGTGTCAGTGAAGTGGCTGTGCAAAGTATTTGAACAGTGAAATGGTTTTGAAGTGTTAGTGAAATCAGGATAGAATCAGTGCAGTGAGTGAGTTGACAGCGAAGTAAGTGTAGTGCCGAAAGGTACTTGTGCAGGTATAAACCTGTCACACTCGTGGGTCTTTGTTCGAACTTAGGATTAAGATACAAATTAGATTTACTTTAAATGTTATTTCAAGTGATCATGCTTCATTTAATTTAGGATGCTCATTATTATTATTATTATTATTATTATTATTATTATTATTTATCATTATTATTAATTATTGTTTTTTATTAGTTGTGTTTATTATTAATTGTCATTATTGAGCGTAATTAGTTACTGCCACCGGGTATATACCCATTTGCTGTGTGAATAAACACATACATACATACATACATACATACATACATACATACATACATACATACATACATGATGGTAGGGACTGGACTAATCTTGCTCAGGATAGGGACCGATGGCGGGCTTATGTGAGGGCGGCAATGAACCTCCGGGTTCCTTCAAAACCATAACCATAAGTAAGTAAATAAGTAAGTATTAGAGTACTTTATTTCTTCTAATCGTATAATAGTCAATTAAAGGTATTTTGTAAATTTAAAATTTACCTAATTCATTTAAATTACTTTATTATACAATGTAGTAAGTCTGTTACAGTAAAAATGATCACTTTCACTAACAATGTGTGGTCTGCAATTACAAACCTCGACACTGAAAAGTAAAAGGATAAAAGACGAATAAAGGCATGTCTCAGGTAGTCAACACATATGAAAATGGGTAACTTTTCAGCTCTTGGTATTATATTATCTGCGCGAAAAGTGTAGAAGAGCGGGACGCTCAAGGAAAAGATACCGATGATTTAAGCACTGAATTTAATTTTTAAACGTCATTGAAAAAATTAAATATATATGACCATTAAATCATTTAAATTCTAAATAATTTAGACTGTAATAACCACTTAAATTCTTTACTAAATGTGTGAATGTCCGAGCGGCCTAATTTATGTAGATAATACTGTATTCATATTTGTTCATAGTCTCATACGATCAATGTAGTCTGCAAGTGGCGAGCGGGCTCTCGCTTTGAGGCTGTGGTCTGTACAGTAATTTAATTTATAACAATCATTCAACAATCCAACATAATTGCAATAGTAAAAAAAAAATAATTTGCACAATAAAAATACACGTAAACATACATAATATACTGGGTGAACAGTATAAAGCAAAACAGGTTTCACGGTTGGCCGGACGGCTATGCGCGCGGAGGTGGGGGACCCATGGCCGCGCGAGGCTTCTGTTCTGCTCTATATTGATCTGCGCTGTATTATAAAACAGGATCACTTTGCAATAAGTTGCGTTACAAATAAAAACATTCAAATAAAATCGTTATTTAAGTACTCTTGCACATTATAATTTTTTTTAACAAAAGTGTATTAACATTATGTATGAAAGTCTTCAGATAGTGAATTTTCTTAATATTTTCAGGCAGTTATAAAAACTAATTTCCAAAATAATGTGATTATCCAACATTTTGTTTAATTAGCATTTGGGAACAACTAAATTCAAATTACTTCTCGTACTGTAATTGAAGAGGTGGGTTCCAAAGTATCCTAAGTCCTTTTTTAAGATTCTAACTTGCTTTATTTACGTTTTAATTTATCCGTTTCAAACTCATATGAAGGGTACACGGGAATAACGATCAAGGTCCATTTTAGAAAGTTTCGAGAAAAACGAATTTTAAAGTTTAAGCACTTAATTCTTAGTTACGTGTGTATTTAATAGAAATTGACGTATTGGAATGTCAAGAATGATGATTTCTTATTACTAGTTAGACCACATGATAGTACTTTCTTTCCACTATAAGATAGCATTATTAACTCAATTTCGATTTTTGATGGACCTTGATCGTTTTTCCCATGTACCCTTCATATATGACTGTGTAAGTTTATTTAACAGACTCTCCTATGTCTTGACTTAATGTCTGCATATGTTTTTTTCAAACGGATCTAAGGGCATCAAATTGATTTTATCAGTTTTTGTCAATTTTCTCATAACTTGTCATCTGGACTTAGGCCAGTTTGGAATCTACCCCTTCTATTGTGAGCATCGTTCAGAGCTACTCTCATATCAACATATCTCATAAACAGACAAGACACAGGCAAGAACATAGAGAGGAGAGTGTGTTAATACCTTTAAATATTTAAAAATTTGTTTACAGTGTTCTCTAGGATCACACCCTGCAATGTCTTCTTTTGAAGAATAAAAACATCTTTAGCACCAGCACTGTTTCCTATAGAAGTACACCATGGTTCAAATGTGCATGAAAAAAAAAGATTAGTAAGAATGTAGTAGGCCTAAAGCACTAGACGGTATAAGCTTTTTCAATCTTAGTAAATAGTTTACGACACAGAGTGGTTTTTGGAATTCCGTTAAGCTGGTTACCTAGGTGGGTTTTTCTACGAGGTGTTCCCGTACTGTTAGGCGAATATCAAGTAATCCTATGGCGAATCCTCGCCCAAATATCACTTACCGGTAGCTGTCACTAATCGACCTTATACAGCCTTGAAATTGGTACAGCATTGTTAAATATCCGACAGGAAGTACAGGCTCATGTTTGCCATTTGTGAATACTGTACTTCAACACGATCCATGAATAGTGAGTAGTAAGAAGTAAGTTTGATATTATGATACCCACTGTAAGAATGTTTGGGCGAATGGTAGCCCACGATGCAAATGTTTCAGCTTCTGCTGTAACTCACGAGATATTCCATCCCGTTATTTTTTCTTAAGATGGATGGTGGAGCCAAGGACGGGCAGTAACACTGCGCCGAGTTGTTTACAACAGAACAAAAAGGAAGAGTTGCAACTAGCAAATAAAAATCTCTAGCATCTTAAAAATATAACTCATAATCAAAATAACTACCTTCGGAAGAAAGCTGGATTTAAGTCCATGAATGCTCAACCAAATACCCCAAATGATGGAGACCGAATATCATGGATATTGATGACCAGTAGTTATATAGTTACAAAAAATCTTTGACGTCAACATTCCTTTTTTTTTTAGATTAAGTGCAGGAGTTGTCCTAATGCAGAGATCGCGTGCTCTGGTGGCGGACTCGGTGTGGCTATCTCACTATAAAGTTGGTAATGCCATTTTATCAGGCATAGTAAAAATGTATAACTACAGTCTACTGCCGAAAGATAAAAAATATAACTTTAGCTAGAAATTATCATTTCGGTGGAAATTACGTAGCAGGGATGAGTTAAGTTCGGAACGTACGAAAATGGCCTGCAACACGGAGAGAGAGTGTTTTACTTTTCCTGTTCTCTCTTTAGCAAGACAACTCGTGTGACCTAATTATTTGATAATCAACTCACATTAGCCTTTCCGCCATCCCGCTGTAGCGTCATGAGTTTGATGAAGATCGGTTAGCTTGTTCCCGAGCACCGCAAGAAACGTGTTATGACAGATTTGTGACCAAAGTGTGATGTAGCGAATGGCGCCACTGTCATCTCTTTAACGTTGAAGTGTTGGCTTAGTGTTTAAAAGCTTTTAGAATTTAATCCTTTGCTCTGATTTTACTCTGGTTATATACATCCTTTTCTTTCTCTGTGAAAAGGGGAGATAAATAACCATTTACATTAAATTAAATTTGTATCATACTTCAGGCAAGTCTTTATCTAAAAAAATAACATTACGTAAAGGGACTGGCTAATAAATAAATAAATAAATAAATAAATAAATAAATAAATAAATAAATAAATAAATAAATAAATAAATAAATAATCAAACGAACAAAAAACAAACAAATAAATGAACAAATTGCATAAATGAATAAATAAAGAAATACAAAAACAGAACAAATAAATAAAGAGACAAATAAGCAAACAAACAAAAACATGCATGCATGCATGCATGCATACATACATACATACATACATACATACATACATACATACATACATACATACATACACACACACACACACACATACATACATACATACATACATACATACATACATACATACATACATACATACATACATACATACATACATACATACATACATACATACATGGCAGATCGTCTAGCGAAGCAGGCAGCGAGTGACGTCGATCTACAGATCTGTTACGACAAGGTCCCGATGAGGGAAGTAAGGAACCAGCTAGAAGTCATATCCAAAGGAAAATGGGAAAGTGAATGGTCAACTACCTCCAAAGGTACTCTAACCAAGACGTTCTTCCCTAGAGTCCAAGATAGATTGAAATTGAAGATAGATCTAACTCCTAACTTGACGACTCTGTTGACCGGACACGGAAGACTCAACGCATATTTTCATCGATTTAAAATCAAGAATAGTGCAACATGTGTCTGTGGGGATGGGGATCAGACAGTGGATCATATTATTTATGACTGTACGAAATTAGTAAAGGAAAGAGAAACACTAATCCAGTCTATACATAAATGTGGTGGGAAGTGGCCTGTGGACAAGACAAAATTAGTGAAAAGTTATGTAAAATATTTTATAAAGTTTGCAAATAGTATAGACTTTAAACAACTACAGTAGGCTGGCTAGTATATAAGTATAAGTTATTTTGGAAGACAAAGAGGTTAAAAGTCAGAATTAAGTGATAAGGGTCCAAAATAGGTTACTTACATTCTGTAAATAAGCTAGAATTTTAGATGATATAATTTATCTGAAAATAGGATCATCAAAAAGATAGTAAATATGTAAACACTGTAAATATTTAAATGCTAGAATATGTAAAAAGATTATTGTACTTTATAGGTTAGGAATAGGAAAATAAGTTAGATTAAGAAGTACGAATATTATCTTGACAGTTACACATAGTAGATGAACTACACTAATCCATATATAATCTAGAACGGCAACATAATAATATATAATGTAAATGGATTATGTACTTGAAGGTAAACCTAGGCATGTAGTATTACTTCTCATTTCTAATGGAACATGCTGCTCAAAAAAGGTATATACATACATTACATACATACATACATACATACGCACATACATACATACATACATACATACATACATACATACTTACATGTATATTTATCGTGGGAAAGGGAAAACCCTAAATAGAAACATGTATTATTCTGTAATGGAGCATCTTGTTCACTAAAAATGCATACATACATACATACATACATACATACATACATACATACATACATACATACATACATACATACATACACACACATACAGTCGACCTGGTTGGCGAGTTGGTATAGCGCTGGTCTTCTATGCCCAAGGTTGCGGGTTCGATCCCGGGCCAGGTCGATGCCATTTAAGTGTGCTTAAATGCGACAGGCTCATGTCAGTTGGAATGTAAAAGAACTCCTGCAGGACAAAATTCCGGCACATCCGGCGACGCTGATATAACCTTTGCAGTTGCGAGCGTCGTTAAATAAAACATAACATTTTTTGCATGCATGCATACATACATACATACATACATACATACATACATACATACATACATACATACTGGGTGTTCAGTTCAAAATGTGTCTTGGCTCGCTGTATGCCGTCATGTGGCTAGCTGACGAGCCTAGAGAATTCAATCCTCCTAACTTCCGCAGCTCAGGTGTATAATCTAAGAGGCAGAGAAGTTGGCTAGCAAGTACGGCGTTCATACTGAAGAGTACGTGCCGATACGTACGGTAACGCCGGTAGTGGCAGGAATGTGAACTGTTTGGAAATACGTACTGTCGGGATATGGGGAGAGGGTTAAGACGATTACTTACGTATTTGTTGACATTAACTTCGACGGTCAACATGGACACGGAGCATTTGATTTGTGTTGTGGAATGTTACCGTACGCAACCGATGATAACAAATACCCTGCGTACGACTTGCCGGCGCAAAACACAGTTCGAAAGAGGTTATGGTAGCACACAGACCGTACAGACCGCCATCTGTTGCTACGACGTTCAAGTTATACCGTACACGTTCTCAAGTTCAGATTGAAGAACGCCTTAAATAATAGGCAACTTCTCTAACATATAAGCTGAAACTCGCTTCAAATCGGTGACCCAACAACATTGACGTCATGACACACTTTGAAATGAACACGCAGTACATACATACATACATATTCATTCATACATACATACATACATAGGGTAAAGTTGCCTAATTCTGTGATACGTTTTTTTTTCGCTGAATGTGGCGGGATTGGGTATCTTGATAGGAAGTTCACCGATGTCTCAAAAGTAGGCGAAAGATGCACTGTTTCGAAAAAAGATGTCTGGCGCTATGGTCGAACAGCAAAACTTTGACTGATATTCAATCTAAAAAAGTATCACTGAATTAGTGGTCTCACGGAAGTAGGTAAGGTAACTTTACCCTACATACATACATACATACATACATACATACATACTGTACATACATACATACATACATACATACATACATACATACATACATACATACATACATACATACTAGTACATACACTACGTTACATAACATGACATGATACTGCATTACATTACATTAAATTACGCACATTACATACATTAGGTTACATGCATTACATTATATAAATTGCGTTTGATACATTGCATTAAATAACATACCATTACAGACATAGCAAGTACCTACTAACTTAAGTGTTGCATTTTTTTCTAAGTTTCAGGATTAGCACCTAAATCTAGAATGATTTCATGCAAAGAATTTCACAATTTTTCTTTCGTAGAAGCGATAAATATTAATATTTATAATTTAATGACTATATTCATGGCTTAGTCCAATTTCTTACGCATTATGTATTTTATACAGTATTTAGGGGCGCTGTGGATATTATTACGAAGTCAACTACCCTCAGGCGAGGTTGCTAGCGTTTCTTCCTTAGTCATTGTGTTAGTGATGTTTTTACTAAAATGATAAAGGACATTTTGATGCATTAAACTTTTTGCATTTGTTTCAAAATATGTCTTGCTTAACTCTCGAATTAAGTTTTTATTCAGGGTTTAAATTACTAGTAATTGATTTTTTGTTTCAAGTGTTAACACGAAGAACACGATGGCATGAAAAATTTACACTTTGGTCCTTGACTCCTCACTTTCCTCAGGTATGGATTCTTATAAATTTCCTGTCACAAATTTCAAATAATGTATTTTAAGGACTTACGTGGTATTTTCATTATCCGAGCTATTTTATTGCTCAAAGTCTTAAATATGTTAGGGAGAAATGTCATTCAGGAGGTGCGGAATTCATTTATCCATTTCGATTAGGCCTATGTCAGATAATATATTTCGACATCATTCTGAGTGATCAGGATTTAAAATTATGTATTTCATTAACATACTAATCAAAATAAATTTCTAGTCACCGGCGTAGCTTAATCAGCTGAGGCACTTGCCTGATGATCCGGAGTTGCGCTCGGGCGTTGGTTCGATTCCCGCTCGGCCTGATTACCTGGTTGGGCTCTTTTCGAGGTTTTCCCCAATCATAAGGTGAATGTCAAGTAATCTATGGCGAATCCTCGGCCTCATTTCGCCAAATACCATCTCACTATCACCACTCCCATCGACGTTAAATAATCAACAAAAAACTGAAGAAGAAATACCTAAATTAAGGATTAGGGAACTATTTCACATATTTTTTTAGTTTGTTATTGAGCGACGCTGTATCAACCACGAGGCTATTTAGCGTCGATGAGATTGGTGATAGCGAGATGGTATTTGGCGAGATGAGGCCGAGGATTAGCCGTACATTACCTGGCATTCACCTTACGGTTGGAGAAAACCTCGGAAAAAACCGAACCAGGTAATCAGCCCAAGTAGGGATCGAACCCGGTCCCGAGCGCAACTTCACTTCGGCAGGCAAGCGCCTTAATCGATTGAACAACGCCGGTGGCTTTCAGAAAATTAAATGTTGGAAAGTTCTTTAAACACAATTATCTTTTTCTTTACAATTTGATTTTTTTTTCATGCCAAAATTTCCCTGAATTTGATTTTGACTTGTGGAGTACGATATGGAAGACTGAAATTGTCGGGTAATCTTTTGGCGAATCCTCGGACCTCACCTCATCTCACTACATCTCGCCAAAATATTGTAAAAAATTGCAGAAAATTGTAAAAAAAATTGTAGAAAATAACTAAATTGTAAAAGGAATATTGTAATTTTTTACTTGTTCCACATCTTAATGCTTCATTGCTCATGTAAGATCTATGGACTATAATGAATGAATGAATGAATGAATGAATGAATGAATGAATGAATGAATGAATAAAATGGACTGACAAGAAGTAAGTAATAAATAAATAACTACAATAATGTGAAGATATGAGCATTTCACAATACATAAACAATGAAAAAGGATATGTAAATTAATGATTAAGCGACAAAATTACTATCGCGTTAAGTATAAAGAAACTGGCTTCCTTAATTACTGTGTTAGCAAATACACAAGCAGAGAAATGTTCTTTTACGAACATAGAGAGCGGAAGAAAGAAGTTGAAAACGTTTATTCATGTATATGCTTGATTAAATTACACTTATGGTGTATTCTTATTCAAATTATCACACCAGCGCGGCAGTTCGGGGAGGCGATGCTGGAGGACAGCACCTCATCACGATCATCACTAATTTGTTGCTTCCTATTCCCAAGGCCAAATGTGTAAGTAAAAGTAACCAACCTAATTTTATTTTTCAAGCTAAAATATCCCTGAGGCGCATGAATAGTTTAAAATTAGAAAAGAAGGAAAGGGTTACAAATGCTGGCCTACAGACCGTTAACAGACGAGGTAACAACCTTTACAACAACAAATAATTAAATTGTTTCCCATAATTAATACATTTCATCCTTTGGTTTAAATACCAAGAAATAATGTTCATTGTTTTTAAATACTATAGTAAATAATAACAAAATTACCATCACATTTTTATCTTGTGTTAAACTTAACGCAGCCGGCGAGAAAATGCATAAAATATTTTGTTTAATCGGTTATTTTACGAGGCTTTGTCAACTCCTATGTTTATCTAGCGTCTGAATGAAATGAAGGTAACAATACCAGCGAAATGAGTCCAGGGTCCAGCGCCGAAAGTTACCCAGCATTTGCTTTTAAGCTTTGGTTTTTCTGAACCGACGCATGCGACGTCCGAGGCCCGCGTCGCACAAATCCGGACTACACGAGAGATAGTGAGTGGTTTCTATAACGGCGACGTGCGCAGACCTCGCATCTCGCAGTTATAGAAACCACTCACCACCTCTCGTGTAGTCCGGATTTGTGCGAGGCGGGCCTCGCACCTCGCACGTAGCATGCGTCGGTTCAGAAAAACCAAGGGTTTAAAGGGTTGAGAGAAAACCACGAAAAAAAACAGGTAACTTGCCCAACCAGGATTTGAACCCGGGCCAGTTCGTTTCACGGTCAGGCATGCTAACCGTTACTCCACAGAGGTGGACATCCATAAAAATGACATCCATGTGAGATATTAGAGAATGATTTAGTAAAGGTACACCGGTATAGATACTCGCATTAACACATGGAAATGAATAAAGAAATCTTAATTTGAAATGATTATGATAAAATGTTATTTAATGCGTGTATTTCGCTCATGTACTAATGCATCAATTTACTGCAAGGATCTACAGAGTCAACCAATCGAAACCAGCTATGAACGGCAATTCTGACAAAAAAATCGTAATGTAGCTAATGCTCATTTGTTTATTATCTTGTTACACCAGAAGTTCAGGAGCAAAATATTTTCACTATATTCTTAACAATTGGAAATTTTTCTTTTAAAGAGGTGGAAAAATTCAAATATCTGGGAGCAACAGTAACAAATATAAATTATACACGGGAGGAAATTAAAAACAGAATAAATGTGGGAAATGCCTGTTATTATTCGGTTGAGAAGCTTTTATCATCCAGTCTGCTGTCAAAAATTCTGAAAGTTAGAATTTATAAAACAGTTATATTACCGGTTGTTCTTTATGGTTGTGAAATTTGGACTCTCACTTTGAGAGAGGAACAGAGACTACGGGTGTTTGAGAATAAGGTGCTTAGGAAAATATTTGGGGCTAAGAGGGATGAAGTTACAGGAGAATGCAGAAAGTTACACAACGCAGAACTGCACGCATTGTATTCTTCACCTGACATAATTAGGAACATTAAATCTAGACGTTTGAGATGGGCAGGACATATAGCACGCATGGGCGAATCCAGAAATGCATATAGAGTGTTAGTTGGGAGGCCGGAGGGAAAAAGACCCTTGGGGAGGCCGAGACGTAGATGGGAAGATAATATTAAAATGGATTTGAGGGAGGTGGGATATGATGATAGAGACTGGATTAATCTTGCTCAGGATAGGGACCAATGGCGGGCTTATGTGAGGGCGGCAATAAACCTCCGGGTTCCTTAAAAGCCATTAAGTATGTATTTCCTTACCAATACAAAGGGCCTTGATATTACGTGATGGACATGCTAGCAAATATGAATATTAAATACTTTCATTTATAATATAATCTGTTTCTGTTTGTGTAAATTATATATTAATACATTCTCCATATAGTCTTATTCAAACATCAGTATTACAAACATTCTTATCTTGGGGGTAATTCACTAAATGAAAGTACGTAGTTCAAAATTAAATATTACAACCTTGAACATTTTTTTCAATTTTATTGTTCCGCTAATCAATTTCTAAAGCTATTGTCAATTGTTTAGGGATGAATTTCATATTGCAGGAACCCAATGCCTGCCGGCGGCCAATGAAATAGAGTGGAAGTGATGTAACTTGGCAGATTGAAAGGGACAAAGGAATTAATTAAAATAAAATTTATTATGCGTTTTGTAATCAAGTGATTTGTTAATTAGAATAATAGACTAAAATTCTGCGTACATTGGCAACGTCGCATCGCCGGCTCACCTACGAAAACACACACGAATTGGGTCTGAGTAGCAGCGTTGCGTCCTTCGTCACCGCAGTAGATTTTACAGATGACAGAAAATAACGATACGCGCAAATATTTTTATTTAATTTGCAAGAAAATCATCCATTCAATTTTAGAACTGGAAAGGGATAAATTATTCTTTATCAGTTTCTGTAATGGTAAGTGTAATGAACAGAATCGTACGGATAGAAGGCCCTACTTACCAAGTAAATAATTGTTAACATTTTGAAGATATTTTTCTGAGAAATACAGGGTGTAACTAAAATGTATGTCAAACTTTTAGGGGCATATTCCTTTCATATATAGGACCAAAAAAATGTTATATGAACATTGGTCCGGAATCGCTTTAATTCCTTGTTACAGCCCTTTTCTTACAACTCTGCTTACATTGTATGATGCGGTACATTATGAAATAAAAATAGCATACAACATGAAAATCTGCCTTACAGGAAGTGTTCCAGATAGTCCCCGTTAGCAAGAATACATGCATCAACCCATTGTCGCATTCAATCTCTGATGCGCTGATGTATCCATGGAGAATGTCGTTTTGTCTCGCAGTCTTCCAAAATAAGGGCTCAAAGACTGTCTTCGTCTTACACCGGGGTTCCATTTACAAGCTCTTTTAAATGACCCCACAAATAAAAGTCTAGTGAGTTTAGGTCTGTAGAACGCAGGGGTCAAGGTATTGGTTCATATCTACCTATTCGTCTGTCACGTAACCTTTGATTTAGAAATCGAGGAACATTTCAACATTTCTTTGCAGAACGAAAATTTCTGCACATTTACAAGACAAATCTATTTTTTTTTAATTATTATCATAATATAATTATAATTAAATGCTACGTTTGTTCGCACCAAATTTCTGCACATTTAAAGGATGAAACTAAAAATTATTTGAATGATTTATCTTCATAATACACTGCTCTCTTAAACTGATTTAGCATATAGAGAATTAAATCAATGGCTTTTCAAAAACACGCAATAAAATGTTTCATACAACACAACTTTTATCTAGAAATGCGAGCAAAAACGAGCAAAATTGTTCCATTAAACTTTCTTGTTTGAAATATTTTAATGGATAACCTGCAATTAATGACATTGCCTACGGTTCGTCTTGTATAACTAAAAAGAAGAGAGATGCTGTTATACTACTGGAACCGAGATAATCAAGTGTTTAAGGACGTATGTACACCTCTAGCAAGACAGTATAAATTAAAGCAAATTTCAAAATTTAATTCTTACATTATTCTGACTTAATTTTGTGTTGCAATTTGTTATATTGATCAGACAATACATCTATATTAATGGACAATTTTTATAATTCCTCAAGTATAATTATATTTTTTATTTGAGGGTGAGATTTGTACATGCAAAATTGGTTTCCCTCATAACTTGTAAACTTTGAATATTTTTAATGCTTCCTTTTCTACTTTATTCATAATGAATGCGTTAACAAACCCTGTCTCTAGCACTACCTCATCAATTTAAGTTCTTTTTTCATTAATAATTCTTTCTGTAATATTTATATTTTACAATTCATGGTCAAAGTTCAAAACAATATTTGTTCTTTATTTATTCAAATGATAAAGGTAGGCTTTGTTAACATACAAATTGAAGAGTCCACTGCAAGAATGATGGATGTCATTTGGAATACATTTTGCAGGAGAAGCAATTGAAAGTTTGAAATGCTTAGCGCTCGAAGCTTAACTGTGATTTTCCGATCATTACTGGACAATGACTATCAGTGTTAATGCCATATAACTCTCTATGTACATTATATATGTCTTAAGCTATGCATTGACAGTCTTGGTTCATTTTCGACAAGAAAGTGACATCCATCATTCTTGCAGTGGACTCTTCAATTATTATTAATAAAATAGGAAATAAGATAAAAAAAAACTTACAAAACTGCACGGGATATTAAGGAAACCAAGTTTTCCTACACAAATTGCACCCCCAAATTAAACATATAATTAATAGTTTTCCTATCGATATGGACAAAAATTACGATCTTACCTGCAATAGTTACTGAATAACCGGTTAAACATTTGGAAAAAAAAAATCTTTTCTTTTTCTGAAAAAAAAACTATTAATTTCCATAAAAATGATATAATTTTTTTTACATACATGAGCTATTCGCTTTGAAATCTGCAAGACTATTTCACTTTCACCCTGTATAATGAAAAAGTGACTTGAAAAAATTCAGTACATAGATTAACACCACTTATAATGCGCATGGAAAATTGTAACCTTCTGAACTGAAAACTGTATTAGTGGTAAAATATTGTGTAATTGACTGCATCTTTGCCTAGATCCCCGCTTAAATACAGTGAATTTTTATTTTAGTAGGTTATTTTACGACGCTTTGTCAACATCTTAGGTTATTTAGCGTCTGAATGAGATGAAGGTGATAATGCCGGTGAAATGAGTCCGGGGTCCAGCACCGAAGTTACCCAGCATTTGCTCATATTGGGTTGAGGGAAAACCCCGGAAAAAACCTCAACCAGGTATCTTGCCCCGACCGGGAATCGAACCCGGGCCACCTGGTTTCGAGGCCAGATGCGCTAACGTTACTCCATAATACAGTGAATACTGAAAAATAATTAAGGATGACAGACTTAGTTAACATTGCCTACTTCGGATTAGAATAAATATCGCAAGATAAATTTGGTCGCATGTAAGGAAATTTACTGGCATAGATAGCATTAAACACTGACAGTTTTCGAAGAAAACCTCATTAGTTCTGTCTCCCATTGTATCATTTGACCCCGGGAGCTGGAAACCTGGGACCTCCGCCCGGTGAAGACACTCGAGGGCAGGTACTCCGAAGGTGCTTGAGGGAGGCTTCTCGTCCACAGTATCGATTCAGTTTAAGTAAAGTCTGGTCACCTCAAATTGATTTTCAATGAGTTATCCCAACTATCCGGAGCTCTGGCAAGTAGAGGTAACATTCCACTGTTGTAATACTGAGACCACAGCATATTACTTCCCGGCAAAACAAGGATTTCATGCACATTCCGCGGACATCTGTCAACACCAATACTGCGGAATTCAAGACGTCCGTACGCACGCTCCCACGTAATAATCAACACAATCTTTTATTTCCGACATTTCTCGGCTTCCGAGGGAAGCTTTTCACATTCTTCCGCACTCCGCGGATAAAGTCAATCCCTCTCGGCATGCCAGTAATACTACCCTCGCTCCATGAACAAACACAAGTATATGAAGTTTGAGACGAGGAAAGGTACGAGATTTCTTGTTTTCCAAGGTTTTGTCCTCTTTCTGCTCTGTCTTTCTGCACAGTTTTATTTCCTCTCATCTCCGTGACTTGTCGTTTCTCATACATCAATATTTTTTCAATTTCTTCCTTCCTCTATATCAGCGTTTCTCCAACTTTTTTGAAGTGGGGACCACTTTTTTAAGTCACAACAGTTTCGCGGACCATCTTACCCTTGTTCCCTTCGAAAGTAATTTTATAATTTTTGTAGCATATTTAATACCATTATACTTATATTTTAAATTATAATTAATTAAAATTAATTTAATTCAATTAATTTTATATTAGTATTAGCTAATTAAGTTAATGTTAATAGATGAAAATTTATTTCCGTTTTTTTCATAATTCAAGGCTATTAGAATTTGGATAATATTTAACTTATTAACTAAAAAAAAAAAAATAAAAGTTGGTACTCACATTAATGAAATGAATGAGCCTGTCGATTCTTACACAGTTGTTGAATGACAAGATATTTCTTTAATGGCACTAAAATAATTGATATTAATATCTTCACACATAGCTTCTGAACTATTTGCAGAGCCTAAATGAAGCGTATCATCACGTTCCTTTCTTTTCAAAGATCCGGATCGAAGCCAGTTTTTCATTGTGTATAATGGGCACTATTTAACAGAGACATAGACAAGTACTAGCGTGTACCACATAACAAAGATTTAAAGTCATAAATACATGAAAAGGTTCGGTACTCTGGTCCTCTGTAATGAATTCGGGTGGTCCCTGGCTGGGTTACAGATGCAGCACCAGAAGTGCAGGGAAAAGATGGCAAGAAACACCACGTTCATAGTGCTTTAAATCTCTCGTTTGTTGCTGAGAGTAGAGTGGGAAGTCAATAGACGGGTAGGGTAATAAATTTCATAAAATGTCAGTACTGGGAGAAAAAGTGAAAGCGATTGCCATGTGTAATTTCCAAGCTCTGAGATTTTCAGCTATAATGTAATACGCAATTCGTTTGAATTTTATTTTTTCGTCTGTCTTTTTTGAAGGACCACAAGGGCAGACCTCGAGGACCACAGGTGGTCCGAGGACCATAGTTTGAGAAACGCTGCTATCATTTCCTTCTCCAACGTACATCTTCCTATACTTTCTCCTGTTTTACCTATAGTTCTACATTCCCCAACAATCCTATAATCCTATTCCTCTTCCTCATCTCTATTTCTCCAGCACTTTACTCTTTTTTTCCTTCCTGACTGATTCCTCTCCATATTACCATTACTGAAGTTTCATTTAACTCTTTTAAATTTATTTTTTAACCTTTTCTGCCGCTTCTGTTTCCTCTTTTCTTCTTTTTCTTCTTTCCCCGTTCTCTGAATTCCTCTTTAACCATTTCTCTTTTCCAAAATCTCCTTTCTCTTCTCTCCCTATTTTCTTAATATTTCATCTTCGTTATCTATAGCTCATTTTTCCTCTTGATGTTATTTTCCTTCTAAGTTCTTTACCACTTGCTCTGCCTCCTCCATTCCTACTCTCCCTCCATCTTCACATAATTCTCTTCTCTTCCTCCTATCTTTCATTTCTAATCTTCTTTCATATCCCCTTTTTTGCCAATTGGAACATGTCGATTTCTTCTTTTTATTTACACTTCTTCTCCACTTAATTTTTTTTTCTTACTCTATTTCTTTCTTTTTTTTTAGTTCAATTCTGATGAGCCATAGTTTGGACTTTTTCTATTCTTAGTTCCGAATAGTGAAAAGGAAATTGTACCAGAACAATGGAAGGAGTACATAACCGTACCTATCTTTAAAAAGGGGGACAAGACTAACTGCAGTAACTTTCGAGGAATATCACTTTTGTTGACATCGTACAATGGGCAGGGCATGTAGCACGTATGGACTAATCCAGAAATGTATATAGTGTGTTAATTGGGAGGCCGGAGGGAAAAAGAACTTTGAGGAGGCCGAGACGTAGATGGGAAGATAATATTAAAATGAATTTGAGGGAGGTGGAATATGATGGTAGAGACTGGAACCCGGAACATGTACCTTCTCCCTATTCCTCTGCACAGAACATCCTTCTACTCATCATTTTTCAGCATATCTAGGCTATTCCACGCCTCTGGAACTCTCTGCCTGACCATGTCAGAGACTGTCGGACAATATTAAAATTCAAATTTAAATTAAAAACCCACATTCTAGTTCATGGAATTGCTTTTTGAACACCTGTCAGGTTGCGCAACGTCGGCTTAACCCATGACATATAGTAAATATTGTAACTATGCTGTTGTAAATTTGACAATTAATATGTAATGTATTTATTATTATTATTATTATTATTATTATTATTATTATTATTATTATCATCATCATCATCATCATCATCACCACCATCATCATCAGTTATCAGTCATCACTATCATCATTGCTATCTCTGTTTTCTTTCTTTTTTCTTGTATTAGCTCGATGAGAGCTCTATGGTGTTCTTTTGACTCTACTGACCCTCTATAAGGCTTTAATTTAATATGTATTATTTTCATCAGTGTTTGTATTCCTTTTTTGTATTTATATGTGCTATCTTGTAGGATGGAAGAGAAGACCTTATTGCCTTAATCCTGTCAGATTAAATAAATAAATGAATAAATAAATAAATAAATAAATAAATAAATACATAAATAAATAAATACATAAATAAATAATAAATAAATAAATAAATAAATAAATAAATAAATAAATAAATAAATAAATAAATAAATAAATAAATAAATAAATAAATAAATAAATAAATAAAAATCTTGCTCAGAATAGGGACCAAAGGCGGTCTTATGTGAGGGTGGCAATGAACCTGCGGGTTCCTTAAAAGCCAGTGAGTAAATTCTGAACAGTACTTCACAATATTTTTAAGGGTTAATTTATAATTTATCGTCTTCAGGTGAACACTGAAAATGGAGTAGGCTATGTTACTCCATGGAGTCATTTCTAAGTCCGCTTCATTGGCTCAAATGTATTTAGCAGTTTGCAACGATCATAACGAATTAACCCTCCAGTAGTCGCGCGCTCAAATGCAACGTTAGTGGTCGCTGGGTCACAGGGTGATCCATATCCTAAGTTTATTTTGATATAATATGTGAAATGTTATAATAATATAATGCTACTTTTTATATTTCCTGGTTAATTATTAATCATTGGTATTAACAGAATCCAATTATATTCATTTTTTTTAAAATTAAGAAAACAATTGTTTGTCCAATTACATATTATAATAAATGCTGTAAAACCATAATTCAGAGACTCAGAATATCCGTGCGGAGCAGTCCCGATCCAGTAACGGACCAACTTAATTACGCGCCAAGAAAACACTAGCTTCACACTTTTCAATTACAGCGAATAGCCGAGAGGTTAAACAAAATATACGAACGAAAGGTACCAAGATGACAGATAAAATGAGTGCTGCCATCTCGGATCACCACTCATAAATAAAATACTGGATCAGTATTGTGATCCACGCGAACACTGGAAGGTTAATGATCGAAGTGGATTTAGCATCATTTACACTAACATATGATTGACTCAAAATAGAGTGAGTCATTTTAACAGTCTCAACCAGTGACAGATTCAAGCAGATTTAGAAAACTGTAAAGGCTGGTTTACAATAAACCGGGAACGGAAACGACAACGAGAACGAGAACGGAAATATTGTTGAAATAAATGTATTTAGGGTAAACGTTGGTAATTTCGTGATAATTTCATGAAAATTAATTTAAAATGCAAATGTGTAAATATACCCTTATTCCGATTTTTTCATATAAAAGACAGTAATTTGCTGTACATATCTGGAGACATGAAAGATTGGACACGTTCTTGAACAAGTGCCAAAAACCACTTTTACAACTCGAGCTAAAAGGTTGGTTATTTCGTGATAACCTTGGTAATTTCGTGATATTGCATTGATAATTTCGTTAGAGGTAGAAGAATTGTGGAAAAATTCATTAAAGTCAAATGAAATTCCCATTTATTGTTACAAGACTTCAAACATAGTAATTCCGTCTAATATTCATAGCAAGAAAACATAGAAATACATATCAATACATAATGAGAATGAAATCAAAGTAAAAATTGAAATTGAAAAGGGATCTTCTTTGCCCTGAAATGGTGAACACTCTTATTACGGACTTTACTATAGCCTATATTATTAGGGTATCTCCAAAAGTAATGCATAACATTTGTTTAAAAATTATATTTTTATCCTACAGCTTTGCTATTTTCACAGAATGTAGATACACCATTTAGGAACAAAATGTGACTTTTCCACATAATCCCGTCCCTTTCAATTGCCTTACGTAAACTAGGAACGAGGGCCTGTAGACCAGCACGATAAAAGTCTGGACCAACACGTCTGAGCCACTCTTTAGCAGCGTGCACAAGAGAGTCATCTTCTAACGTCGTCCCGTGAAGGAATCCTTCAGTTTACCAAAGAGATGGTAATCGCACGGTGCCAGTTCAGGACTGTAAGGCGGATGTTTCAGTGTTGTCTATACAAAAGTTCTGATCTGGTCTGTGGTCTTGTGACTGACATATGGCTGTGCGTTGTCATGCAATAGCAGAACATCCTGCTTCTCCCGATGTCGTCGAACACATATGCCACATATGCGTCAGAATTAATAGTGGTTCCGTGTGGCATGATATCCACAAGCATGAGTCCTTCTGAATCGAAAAACACAGCAGTCATAACTTTTCCTGCCGAAGGTGTACTTTCGAATTTCTATTTCCTTGGTGAATTTGCATGATGCCACTCCATTGTCTGCCTCTTTGTCTCCGGTCCAAAATGGTGGAGCCATGTTTCATCTTCTGTCACAATTATTGCAAGTAAGTCATCTACCACTTATCATTGGCACTTAGCATGATAACAAATCAAAAAGAAGCTTCACTGAATCCACTGCGTTCCCCTTTTCTTTTTTGTTACCATATCTTATCTTCAGATTTCTAAAATTCGTATTGTAATACAATTTTTAAAATAGTATAAAATGTAAAGCTTAATGCTCAACAAAATTTCGCCTCAAACAGCTAAGATTTCTATCAGTAAAACTAAGCCTATATGGCGACTACAGCTGTATCTAAAATTTCGATAAAATTTCATTAAGATATAATAAATAATTGTACCAAATATCATATGCTTACCTTTAGTAATAAGCCTGTAATGTAATTACAAACATCCACAAAATTTGTACGCCTGAGAAGTCGACACTAACTTGCTCTCTCCAAACATAAAAGCTCACTGAAGCAGCTACAATAGTCACACAAAGCGTAGCTGTATGTTTCTGGAAACTGACAACATATGCAGTCCCTTGGCGGAAATTTGAATCTCGTAACACCATTGGTTAGTTCTCAAAAGAGCAAAGAAAAAGTGTCACGAAATAACCACTGCCACGAAATTACCAATGTTTACCGTACATGTGAGCGTTCACAATTAACTATTGTGAATGCTCACATTGAAATAAATTTATTTTAAGATTATTTCCGTTCTCGTTATCGTTTCCATTCCCGATTTATTGTGAACCAGCCTTAACAGTCCTAACGAATGACGGACTGCATTGGATTTAGCCAATTCAATGGCAGTAACGAGTAAATGACTCAAATGTGTTTACTTAAGTTAGGAGTTAAAAACACTCCCTTTAACATGCGAGTGACTATAGTGAATTTAACGTTGGTTCACAATAAACCGGTAACGGAAACGACAACGAGAACGATAACGGTAATATCTTTAAAATTAATGTATTTAAATGTGAGCATTCGCAATTAACGAGAAGCTTGCCAGAGCCCGAGAACAGAAACGGAGAATTGGTAAAGATTTAACTTCGCCGTTCTCGTTTCAGAACACAGCCCACTAGATTTATTCTCTTGTCATCAAAAAGCTATTTGCTCGTGGTATATTTTGTAGCAAGGAGGCCGTGACATAATATCTTGTCCATTCATTGCTTGTAACTAACGCAGAAATTCAATATATTCACTTTCCATAGACTACCACGTGAATTGAATTCTTAAATATTCCGTGTCTTTAATTTCGTAGTTGGTTAACCTGTGTTTATGTTGGTTGGCTTGCATTTTTTTTTTATTGGGTTATTTTACGACGCTTTATCAACATCTAGGTTATTTAGCGTCTGAATGAAATGAAGATGATAATGCCGATGAAATGAGTCCGGGGTCCAGCACCGAAAATTACCCAGCATTTGCTCGTATTGGGTTGAGGGAAAACCCCGGAAAAAACCTCAACCACGTAACTTGCCCCGACCGGGATTCGAACCCGGGCCACCTGGTTTCGCGGTCAGACGCGCTAACCGTTACTCCACAGGTGTGGACTGGCTGGCTTGTACTCATGACAGAATGTCACTGGTCAAGTATACACAAATAACATCAGAATGCGTAATATCGACTTTACTTATCGTTATTGACGTACCTATCTAGATTCATAAGTTTCCGTTCTCGGTTTATTGTGAATCAAAAATCTTCATCTTCAAGTTCTTCGCTTCTCGTTCTCGTTCTGGTTCTCGTTCCCGGTTTGTTGTGGATCAGCCTGTAGCCGTTCGCAATGACACTAACGAGTGACTGGCTCAAGTTGTTTTAGTAGTTCGTAACGATCCCAATGAGTGACAGATGAAGTGCATCTAATCGTCTGTAACGACCTTCACGAGTGACTGAATCGAGAGAATTTAACCGTTTTAACAGCCTCAACAAGAGACTGATTTAAGTGAATTTAGCAGTTTGTAGCGATCCTAACGTATGACTGACTCAAGTGAATTTGTCCGTTTGTACCATTTTAACGACCGAGTAACTTAATTGAATTAGCCAATGTTAACTGCCATAATAGCTCACTGATTCAAATGGATTTAAGCATTTTGTAATAGTGACCTTGACATGTTACAGACTCGATTGTATTTAACTGTTAGTAACGAACTTAATAAGAGACTGGTGCAAATGAATTTAGCCGTTTCTAACCATTATGACAAGTGACTGACTCAAGTGGATTTACTTGTTTGTATCGATCATAACAAGCGACTGATTTAAGTGAATTCGGTAGTAATAATCCTAACGTATGACTCACACAATTGAAATTTATTCTCTGTAACAACTTTGATGAGTGACTGATTCAAGTGGATTTAGTTTTTTGTAACAATCATAACGACTGACTAATTACAACGGATTTAGATGTTTGCAACGACCCCAACGAGTAGGATACACGGATGTTCATTCTTCCTTGTTCACCTGAAGAAAATTCAGTACCAATCTTCGATGTTTTGTGAAATCTTATTCATAAATAGAACAGGAAAGATTCAGATTGCACCTATTCTCAACAATCCATAATTAATTTTTCCCTCCTCTAGACCTTTCTTTTTTTATTTTTTCCTGCGCTCGGGCTTGGGTTGGATCCCCCGTTCGATGTCATTGATTGGTTTCTTCCGAGGTTTTCCCCAGCAGTGGGACTGATGCCGGATGGTATATCACAAAAAAAGAGTAATTAGAATAATAGTAGGTACCAAATCTAGGGAATCGTGCAGGACTACTTTAAAAAAACTACAAATAATGCCCATGGCTTATCAGTATATCTTTTCATTAATACTCTTCCTCGTATGTAATCGTGAAAATTTTGTAACTAATTCAACAGTTCATAGCATAAATACACGTCAAAAAATGACTTTCATACTCCATCGGCAAGTCTATCGCGTGCTATCAAAAAGGAGTGAGTTATATGGCAGTAAAATTTTTAATAGCCTCCCTATCGATATAAAAAATGAAACTCAAAACATAAGATTATTTAGGGCCAAATTAAGAAAGTACCTAATTTCTCACGCCTTCTATTCTGTAGGTGAATTCATGACATTGAATAACACTTCATGAAATTGATACTAAAACTATGTGTTGTACTAGTAGACTATATTATAAATCTCGTCTGTATATATTTCATCTAGACTGTGACTATAAATTAAGACTTAATATTATTATAAATTTTTTTGACTTGTTCCATATTCTAGCTGTGAAGCAATGTATGAATACCATGGAATGTTAATAAATACAATATAATACAATAAAATGGCGAATCCTCGGCCTCACTTCATTTCACACTCTTTGGTCTGATTACCTGGTTGGGTTTTTTTCCGAGGTTTTCCTCAACCATAAGGCAAATGCCAGGTAATATTTTGGCGAATCCTGGGGCCTCACCTTATCTCAATACATCTTGCCAAAAGATTGTAAAAAATTTTAGAAAATCGTAAAAGTTGTAAAGAAATTTGTAAAAATTGTAGACATAATTGTAATTGTCATCTTGTAAAATTTTGACTTGTTCCACATCTTAAGTCCACACCTGTGGAGTAACGGTTAGCATGCCTAGCCGCGAAACCAGGTGGCCCAGGTTCGATTCCTGGTCGGGGCAAGTTACCTGGTTGAGGTTTTTCCGGGGTTTTCCCTCAACCCAATATGAGCAAATGCTGGGTAACTTTCGGTGTTGGACCCCAGACTCATTTCACCGGCATTATCACCTAGATCTCATTCAGACGCTAAATAACCTGAGCTGTTGATAAAGCGTCGTAAAATAACCAACGAGTTAGTCCACATCTTAAAGCTTCATTGCTAATGTAAGATCTATGGAATAGAATAAATGAAATGAAAAAGAAATGCAATGAAATTATGTCTTCCTATTTCTCACATTTATTCCTTTTATCTTATCCTCCATTTTCCTTTCCTTCATGGTCACAAGTGTGTGTGTGTGTGTGTGTGTATCCAATGCTCACCCACTTCACTTGCGTTATTCGGGTTCCTCATGCTGCGGATAGATGGCAGAACTGTGACCCATTTTCTAGTTGTACACCACTTCGGCGGGTCACGCTCATGGTCACAAGTGAAGGCCCTAATCTTGTTATCCTTTACAAATGATTGTTCACAATTTACAAGATTGCTCCATGTCTTCTAAATCATGATTATAAGAGCCGTTCAGTGACTACAGAAATACATTTTTCAAAATTCAGTTGTTTCACGTATCAAAATGATATACAGCATGCATGATATTAAAATGAACTCGAAATGAAGTACTGTTCCGCACTGAAGTGAAGCAATTCTCTGTGAAGTAGTGTTTTATTGCAGCAGGATTTATTTAGTACCCTCGTCCGGTGGTTTCAAAATAATGGAGAAATTGTAGAATAAAATTACAAGTGACATCGTATCACTCGCAGAAAACCTGTTCCGCAGCCGCTTTGCCCACAATAAACTCATCAAATCCACCGGTGATCGACTACAGATCCCTTCGATAAGAAGCAGTCGGCACTGAAACCTACGAATATGTTTTCCGCTGCTTCGAGCTATGAATTGAATTGAATTGGTTTGCAGAAAATAAATCTTGGAAATGCTTCTTGTGCTCCGCTCCCGGTGTAAATGAACATCCATAAATCCTAGCTGCAACATGCAATTCTGCAATTCTTCTCGTAGTATTGCACAACTTCAATGTACGGAGATGGATTTCGTATTTCTCTCACGAATAAATGTGGTGCATTTGCATCAATCTACTTATTTTTTCTTCTTCAAGGCAATCAACAGAGAATAACCTGACACGGTATGAACCACAATATTGTTTCATAGGTTGATATTTTAACAACTGTGAATAATTGTGGAAGATTATTTCTGTAGAAATGACCTTTTGCTTGGTTGCAGTAGCAGCGAGGCACGTCTAAGTTCCGTCCAATTCGAGTAGGAATTTTAGTATAACAGAACAGATTACAGGTAACACCATGCAGCATAACGGGCATTCCCACAGCCAAGTTCACGAGTATATTAAATACGCGTATCTGCCGGTCACGCTATGAAATATCTTTCAAGGAGAGAAAAAACTTCATGGAAATATTCAACAGTACATCCCACCGCCAAAGTCCGTAACTTCGTACCTTGTACTAACCTAATCTTAATGTAACTAAAGCTAGGCCAGCCTGAGTTGATCTCTCACGTTTACCAAGCAAGCGGTCGTAACATACGTACAGATCATAGACGACCTGCATGTGACTTTTTGTGGTTTTCCAAAGGCGCTAAGACAAATGTTGAGAGGGGTCCTAAAGAAATGGGCCACGAACATTCATGTTTTCCCCACACATAATTTTGTATTTTTCTAGTTTAAGTCTCCAGAAATCAGGGCCTCAGTTTTAGCATGTAGCCTTTGGTACTTCTTGGTGAGCTTACTTGCTCCTCACTCGCCCAGTGCAATAGCTTAGATCTCTTGTGTAGCGAGGATAGCGACGCCCACTCTCACCACTCGTTCTGCCCAGATTTAGAGCTCACATAGATTCTTCCTCACAGACAAAAATTTCTTTACAAGGACACGCGATCGTGTAACTTCCAACTTTTCTTCTTCCCATTTCCCCTTACATTCATTTTGACTGAACATAGGGAGCTAACCTTAACTCCTTTTGTGTGCGTATTCCGTGTCGGTTGAAATAGCGAGAATTTTTAAACCAGAAATTAATATTTTGTTATGATCAGTTGATCATGAATTTTTTATGATATTTTATTTTAGTTAGTCTTTAAGGAACACACAAGCCAAAATGTTAGTTACTTTTTCAAATACCAAAATAATACTTGCTCTTCATTTTATAAACCTATAAATAAAATTCTACCACTGATATTACTACCACTTAAACACAATTAATACTCAGACGTTATAAGAGGTTAATTTGAAGTAAAATTTCTGACAAAGTTCAAAACGTGCTATTGGAAAAGGTCTATAGCCTATTTTTCTATCAGATAAAAAAAATGAAAACAAATTTAAATTAACAATATTAATGGAGAATAAGTTCCAACAGAAGACCCATTGATCCATGTGCCCAAAAAGTAATGCTATTACATTTACAGTATTAGTGAAATTGAGAAAGCTGTGCAAAACCTGGGACAGATTAACACACAATTGAAGAAAAACTAGCAGTCGGTAAAATATCGTTTATTACTTCTCTAAGATCTGTACAAATTATATATTTTGACTATAATAACTGTGGAAACCTGCTTCTGTTATTTCTATATTTTCGCAATAAGTCTCCTTTGGTTTCAAGTTACTGCTTTCAATAAAATTTCAATTTTGTGGCAGTAAACTACTACAACGCTATCGGCTCATCTCACCAAACTACTGAATCGCTACCGACTTGTATCGCCAAATTACCTCATCGATACCGGCTCATCTCATCAAACTACCGAATCGCTACCGGCTTATATCGCGAAATTACCTCATCGTTACCGGTTCATCTCACCAAACTACCGCATCGCTACCGATTCATCTCACCAAACTATCGAATCGCTACTGGCTTGTACCGCCAAATTACCTCGTCGATACCGGCTCATTTCACCAAACTACCGCATCGCTACCGACTCATTTCACCAAACTACCGCATCGCTACAGACTCATCTCACCAAACTACCGCATCGCTACCGACTCATTTCGCCAAACTACTGCACTACTACAGGCTCATCTCATCAAACTACCACATCTCTACCGACTCATTTCACCAAACTACCGCATCGCTACCGACTCATCTCACCAAACTACCGCATCGCTACCGACTCATTTCGCCAAACTACCGCATCGCTACCGACTCATCTCACCAAACTACCGCATCGCTACCGACTCATTTCGCCAAACTACTGCACTACTACCGACTCATTTCACCAAACTACCGCATCGCTACCGACTCATTTCGCCAAACTACCGCATCGCTACCGACTCATCTCACCAAACTACAGCATCGCTGCCGACTCATTTCGCCAAACTACCGCATCGCTACCGACTCATTTCGCCAAACTACCGCATCGCTACCGACTTATCTCACCAAACTACCGCATTGCTACCGACTCACCTCACCAAAATACTGCACTACTACAGGCTCATATCACCAAACTACCACATCGTTACTGGCAAACAACCGTATCCCTACAGGCTCGTATCACCAAACTACCGCATTGCTACCGGCTGATCTTACCAAACTACAGCATCGCTACCGGCTCATATGAACGAACTATCACATCGCTATCATCTAAACTAAATTAACTAAAATATATGCAGCTACTATAAAAACTACAACTACTGCTGCAACAATTATAACTACTCCTTCAATAACTGTATTAAAAGAAAAAATACTACTACATTCACTACAACAACTAATGTAATTATTACACCACTACGACAATAGAAACCACTAACAAAGTCACCAACACCACTATCAATACTACTACTGTGCTAAGTTTCTATTTAGGTCCAAACTATAGCACTATTCCTACTTACGTGAAAATTTCACATCTGTATGTAAAAGAATTGAATGGGTGATATATTTTATTTCTAATTTAAAGTCTTTAGAAGTATCCTGGTACAGAACCGCAACATAATAATATATCCGTGTAGATAGCGTAATCGAACGTACTTCTACAACAGCATTATATTTGTGTAGTAAGTGTGTAGCTTGTAAGTTTCCCAAGACGCATTTAACTTGTGTTGGCTAGTACAAGATAAAGTTTTCTTGGTTTTCATATAGTTGGATACTCCCTCAGAGTTCCAAAGTTGATGTGTTTCGCCGCAGGAAATCCGAAGTGTTAAAAATAAATTGAGACTACTGTCATCTGATATCGCGGCTCTCGCCCCTTCCTGGGCAGGTGCAGGCCTCGGGCCCCCCAGGGTCACCGCCATAATAGTATTATAGAATAACGATCGTTTCGCAACCCCACAGGCCGTTGTGCATAATCTATCATTTCTCAATGAAGAAACCTGAGCTACTGCGTTTACTTTGATAATACTGCTATCAGTGGATCATAAAACGCTTCGGGCCACAACATTTCAACCACAGATGGCTAGTGAGTTAGTAAGCATGTGAGTGGACTCCTTTGATTACGCATAAAATAGTCGAATTATTAAACAGTCCTAGGCCTATGTAGTTAAAGAGCGGCTAGCGCATCTGCTATCCACAACGGAGATCAGACCACAAATACTGGGAAAAGAAATGTGAAACACGTAACGGATATTTGCAATGCTACAGTAGAATTTTCCCGTTTCCCCTAACATAATAATTTATCGTAGTCTCAATATTATCGTATCCTGAAAAAAATAATGGTACTCTAACGAAGAATTTAGTGAAGAAAATAAAAACAATAGTAGTATAAATAATAATAATAATAATAATAATAATAATAATAATAATAATAATAAATAGTACCTTTTTACTTGGTCAATTAACGACGCTGTATCAACTATTCGGTTATTTAGCGTCGATGGAATTGGTGACAGTGAGATGGTATTTTGCGAGATGAGGCCGAGGATTCGCGATTTATTACCTGATATTCGGCTTACGGTTGGGGAAAACCTAGCAAAAACCGAACCAGGTAATCAGCCCGAGAGGGAATCGAACCCACGCTCGAGCACAATTCTGAATCAGCAGACAAACGCGCTACCGCATGATCTACACCGGTGGCTCGAAGTACCTTATATAATAATAACCTACAATCAAGCTTGGAACTATAGACATCCAACAAGGAAACCAGCGGGTGAGACTGTCTCGCGCAGATGACGTATGCTCCCGTTTCCAGCATGCTCTCACGCCTACTGCACGTGGGTAAGAGGGGTATAGCATGCGCGCCGCGAGGAGTCCGAGCTGAGTTTTGCTTGTAGAATACCTGTAGTAAACTTGGGATTCAATTTAACGGATTACATTATGCCCTGACTTTGGATACCTGGAGAATAGTAATCAATTTATTTCATTGCACAGAATATGCTAAGTAATTTAATATTTTGTATTAAGACTGTTACTCTGATATACATTTAAGCTAACATGTAGGGTAAAGTTGTCTAATTCCGTGATACTCCTAATCCCGTGATACGTTTTTCACTGAATGTCACGGGGTTGGGTATCTTGCTAGGAAGTTCACCGATGTCTCAAAAGTAGGCGAAAGATGCAATCTTTCGAGAAAGATGTCTGTCGCTATAGTAGAATGGCAAAGCTTTGACTGACATTAAATTTTTAAAAAAGTATTACAGGATTACGGGTATCACGGAAATAGGCAACATTACCCTAATATTTTAGGAGAAAAATTGGCTCCGGCGCCGGGGATCGAACCCGGGTCCTTGGTTCTACGCACCAAGCGCTCTGACCACTGAGCTACGCCGAATTCAATCCAAAAGCACTGGATCGAACCTTCCTCCTTCGATGTTTCCCTTTCTGGCCTGACTCCAAGTTAGACATATATATGTTGACGTGCATCTAATGTCAACTGCCATTATACTAGTAGCGCACTCAGCTGAGTGACCTGTTGGTCGGGAATCCGCAGTTATTATGCACTGCTAGCTAAGAGACTATTATAATAGTACATTATGCAACGAGCCTATAATGATAGTAATTAAGACGCGAGTATGTTTGTTTATGAAACGAGCGCAAGCGAGTTTCATAATTTTCATACGAGCGTTTTAATTACCATTATAGGCAAGTTTCATACCACTTTTTATGCTCGACCATATTTCTAACTTGAAATTATTCAGAAGTATTCATTTTATTTGTATCTGACAGAAGATCGGAAATGACCTTGTTCATAGCTCGTAAGATGTGCGCAGACGCGAATGTATTGATTTTTTTCGAGGAACAATAATGTCAATGACCTTGATGTAATGTAACATGAACTAATTTTGATATAGCCTGGAAATTGATTTAGAATTGAAAAACGAGATGACAAATTGAATTTATTTGAATATTATTTACAATTAACGTTAATTATTATAGTAACAGAACATAACCTTCTGCGACAATATTGGATTTGCAGCCTCCGTGACGTTTCCCTCGTTGTCTTTCGATTGCATATCCGAGAATAATCGAAAACCTAAACTTTAATGAATAGGTGTACTTTAACGACATGCATTAAAGGACTGCTACCAGGTGTACAATTACTACATTTCGGCATGGTCGATCATAAATATATTAAATTGTCCTACAGAATTTATCTGTAATATTGACACTTAATATTTAGGAGAAAAATTCGCTCCGGCGCCGGGGATATATTTTATATTTTCAAACTTTCATATGGCTTAACAACCAAATTCCCCTAAGTTCAATGAAGAATTCACTTCAGCTTCCTGCCCTAGTCCGCCACTGGACCCTATTTTGAACTGAGTGGATTCATTTCACATCACAACTCACTCCCCCCAAAACCATCCTAATATTTCTCCCCCCTCTTCGTCTCGGCCACCCTAGTCGTCATTTTCCCTCGGGGCTTCCAATCAAAACTCCGCAGTAAAGTTTTTGGGTATATGCGCCGCGTCAAAGAGGGGACTGTCCCTCCTTGACATGGCGTAAGATACACAACTTACAACCATCTTACAACTATGAAGGCTTAAAATCTAAACGACCTCTACGTAATTTTATTGCCATTGTAGGCTATTGTTTCTACATACATATTCGGTTGTATTCGCCTAAATAGACGACATCAAATTATGATAATCAGAGAAAACAAATTTATAATTAATTAAGCGGAGAGTCGGCCTGGTTGGCGCAGTTGGTATAGAGCTGGCCTTCTATGCCCGAGATTGCGGGTTCGATCCCGGGCCAGGTTGATGGCATTTAAGTGTGCTTAAATGCGATAGGCTCATGTCAGTATTTACTGGCATGTAAAAGAACTGCGGAACAAAAATTCCGGCACACTGGCGACGCTGATATAACCTCGGCAGATGCTAGCGTCGTTAAATAAAATAACTTTTTTTTTTCAATTGGAGAACTGAGTTCAAAATGGGAACTTGTTCTCGCTTTTCAAAAATATTGTAATAAGCACTGGACTATATACTTTCTAAAATTATTAATGGATATATGTATAGTGATGACACTAGGTTGGAAAGAGTTTGCGAAGAAAGAATGAAGCTGAAACTGATCAGGAAGAGAAAAAGGAATTGGTTGGGTCACTGGCTGAGAAGAAACTGTCTACTGAAGGATGCACTGGAAGGAATGGTGAACGGGAGAAGAAGGTATCAGATGATAGACGACATTAAGTTATATGGATCATACGCGGAGACTAAGAGAAAGACAGAAAATAGGAAAGACTGGAGAATGCTGGGTTTACAGAGAAAGACCTGCCATCTGGCAGACCAGTATGTATGTATGTATGTATGTATGTATGTATGTATGTATGTATGTATGTATGTATGTATGTATGCATGCATGTATATAAGTATGTATGTATGTATGTATGTATGTATGTATGCATCATCATTTTAACCAACTAGCTATCTCAAATTAATTATAATTCTTTACATATTGCATATACACTGGATTGAATGAAATTAGTTCATAAATTAATTTATTATTTTATCTTAAACTTTTATCTCAATTTAAATAAACTTGTACTAGTCGTTAAAACTTAACTGAAGAATATTGCTGGAGAATCTTTTAAGTGTATTGTAAATATAAATAATTTAAATATCTATGTAACTATTGTACTGATTAAGGCTGGTTGAGTGGAAGAGATGGCCTTATGAGCTTAACTCTGCCAGCGAAAATAAAACATTCTATTCTATTCTATAATGATATTCAAAACTCAAATATGGAAAAGGAAATACCTATATGAAATACTGTATATGACAATTCATAAAGTTCTTTATGTTGTCAAAGATTGTTTTTTTATGTCAGAGCTGCAATTATTATTCTAAAAAGAAATTAAGGAGTCATTCTGAATCATGTTCACCGACGTAACAAGTCTCACCGGGTGTAAATCTAACGTGTTAGATGAAGAAGAATTCCAGGATATGCACATATGTTGTGGTAATTTTAAAGCTATCGTGCGAAGACAAGAATGATCCATTTACTTTCAGACTTCGACTGCGTATGTACTTGCTGCCGTAGTGAGGGAGAAAGTCGATCGTCTTGAAGAGGACTTCCAAGAGGATATTAATGGTATGGAGTTAAGAAGCCTGCCGTTCATTCTCCTAAACACCCCTTGTCAAACACAATTCATCTCAGCTCTGTTCCCTGTCTCGGAACAAAGGGATGAGTCACAGCCACAGATGCTGTGCTATGATTTTATGAGGAATAAGAATGTCGGTGTTTAACATAATGGGTAGTGCAACGACATGTTTCCAATTTACCGATAAATTTAGGACGAATTTTAATTACGGGGAAATTTACCTATGCAAAATAAAATCTCAACTGGTATTTATTAGGACTACCTAGTAAATAGAATATATATATATATATATATATATATATATATATATATATATATATATACACACACACACACACACACACACACACACACACACACACATACATACATACAGGGTGAACCGAAACTAATGTTATTAATTTCAGGGGGTTATCCTTTAAGATATTTCAAACAATAAAGTTTAATAAATTTTGCTGGTTTTGTTTTCTTTTCGAGATAAAAATTGTTTTATATGAAACATTTCATCGCGTGCTTTTGGAAAGCCATTGATTTGATTCCTAACGTGCTCATTCAATTTGAGAGAGCAGTGTATTTTGATAATGAATGATTGAAAGAATTTTAATGTTGTCCTTTCAATATGCAGAATTTGATCCGAACAAATACTACATTGTAAAATTCCTTTGCACAACGAAAAGATACATTTGTTCTGATCAAATTTCTGCACAACACTAAAATTCTTTCAGTAATTTATCATCATAATGCACTGCTCTTTTAAATTGACTGAGCATATTGTGAATTAATCAATGGCTTTCTCAAAACACACTATGAACTCTTTCATAAAAAAATATCTCGAAAAGAAAGCAAAAACGAGCAAAATTTTAATTAACTCTTTTTTTAATATCACAAAGAATAACTCCTGCATTTAATGACATTACTTACGCTTTACTTTGTACACATAATTTTTCAAAGCAGGCGCACAACTGCAATTAAAATTGATTGAGAGATTTTGAATAAAGAACTCAAACATGTCAAAATGTTGTATTTAGATATAAATACTTTTAAAGGAACAAAATCCACCTGAACAGTCATACCAAAATGATTCTTCGAAATCAATCTCCACTTCACCTTTATTAATCCGTGTTGGAACAGCCTATAAAGGGCCAAGACCGATCAACTTACTGCTGGCCTCACGTCCATATGCCTCAGCAGTGGTGAATGATCATTCAACTAGAACGGAGATATCGTGTTGAGCACTATGATCATCCAACCATTACATAGCTTGTTTTTATTAAACGAATTTCGCTATCTATGGGTATTGTAGCTACCCAAATTCATCACGATGTTGGGTGTGCCGAAATATTATGAGAAAGTATCCCTCTACTTGAGGGCTCGAATCAGTAATCATTGCGTAATGCGAGTCCTAGGCATGATGTCATTGACCACGAGGCGTCGCGTCGGCGCAGGACTCAGCCAATTTCATCTTCATTATTGCCATCAAATTCTCCTCTGTCATAACCATTTTCATCACCATGACCATAATGTTTGAGAAAGTCCCAGCCAACTTCCTTAATCTGCGACCAAAATCTACTTGAAGATCTACTTGTCAAATTGATTCTTCAAAACTAATATCCTTTTCACTGTCATTACTATTATCAACCTCTTCTATTTCATCATCATCATGACCATAACAATAACTAATAACGATCGGGAGATTCTCAGTTACTTTACTGTGCCTGAAAACAAAATCCACATGAAGAGCTGTCGTTCCAAAATGTTATTCGAATTGAATATCGTTTACACCTTCATTATTGTCATCTATCTCTTTGTTGTCATGACTTTTATCTGCACCATGATCATAAAAAGACAATCCAAAGAGTGCTTGAGGAAAAAAAACCACTTTAAGAGCACCCGTTCCAAAATCTTCCGTCAAAATCTGTATTAATTTTGCCATAATTATTATCATCATCAAAATCCTATTTGTCGTCATCTTTACATTTACCACGAATATAATAATAACAATGGAGAGAGACCTAGCCACTGCATTACGCCTGTGAAGAAAATGTACTTGAACAGCAGTACCAAAAATTTTCTTTGAAATCAATGTCCCTTTCATCTTCATTATTGCTTTCAAACTCTTCTTTATTATAGGCCTATCATTACCATGACCACAATAATGATTAGGATAGTCTCAACCACTTTATTTATGCCAGCGATCAAAATCCATTTGAAGAATATATCTGTCAAAATGATTCTTCGAAATAAATATCCTTTTCACATTCAATATTATAGTATCAGTCTCTTCTTTGCCAATTCTATACAGGGTGTTTAAAAAATACGGGGCATAATTTCAGGTATGTATTTCCCACATGTAGACAATTAAAATAGTTCATTACAACATGTGTCCGGAAATGCTTCATTTCCGAGTTATGGCCTTCACAACATTGAAATTCACCGGAACGTTTTTCTTTCCGCAGGTCGTTGTCATTACAGAAGACGTTCAAAATGTCCACCTCCTGCTTGAATACAGACCTCACATCGATGTCTCATTGACCTGCGAACACGATCCCAAACTCCAGGTGTATTGCGTATGTCCTCAGAACATGCCACAATTCGATTCCGAAGGGATTCCAAATCACGCACCGGAGACGAATAAACCAATGATTTTAAATGGCCCCACAAGTAGAAATCGAGAGGGTTCAGATCAGGTGAGCGTGGAGGCCAAGCAATTGGGCCACCTCTACCTATCCATCGATCAGGAAACCTTCGATCCAAGTACCGGCGAGCCGTACGACTGAAGTGTGCAGGAGCGCCATCATGCAAGAAGTGAATGTGTTGACGATTGATCAGTGGAGTGTCTTCTAAAATATGAGGTATGGTGTTTTCCAGGAAGTTTGTGTACGCCTGCTCCGTAAGTCTGTTTACAAGTACATGGGGTCCAACTAATCGATCACCAATGATACCGCCCCACATGTTGAGGGAGAACCGCACCTGGTGATGAGATGGAACCGTTGCACGTGAGTTTTCATATGCCCATACATGCTGTTTGTGGAAATTTGTTATGCCATCTCGTGTGAACTGTGCTTCATAATACTAAGGCAGGAAAGTTCGGATTTACACCACACTGCTGCAAGAACCACTGACAGAACCTAACTCGTGCAGGGTAATCTGCTGGTGACAGGGCCTGTACACGTTGCAAATGATAAGGATACAATTGATACTCTTTCAACAGTCTCCAGACAGTCGTATGAGGAACATTTGACTTGCAACGCTACCCTTCGTGTGCTGATAGAAGGAGTCATGTTCACAGCCTCCAGAATCTCCTCCTGTACTTCTGAAGTTGTAGATCTTGGTCGTCCCCTTCCCAAACCAGGAGAATTAAATTTTCCATACTCGTACAGACGGTAATGGAGACGTACAAATGTCCTCCGATCTGGACATTGTCGCTGTTTGTACCTCTCCTGGTACAAAAGACGAGCCAGCGCAACATTGCCGTCCGCTTTACCGTACATGAAGTGTATCTCTGCCAGCTCTTGATTTGAATACATATCGCACAGTCTAACGCCTACACAACACTGAATGTAACCTTCGCCTCGGAATGAACTGTCAGAGTGCCCTCTTGATGTCTCCTTTGACGGCAACGACCTGCTGAAAGAAAAACGTTCCGGTGAATTTCAATGTTGTGAAGGCCATAACTCGGAAATAAAGCATTTCCGGACACATGTTGTAATGAACTATTTTGATTGTCTACATGTGGGAAATACATACCTGAAATTATGCCCCGTATTTTTTAAACACCCTGTATATTTACGTTGATCATAATGAACTTTATCCCACTTTATCCCACCTTCAATTTTACCATAATATTCATCTTCACTCACATCATAGTCTTGATCTTTCTTAACATAGTCATCATAACCACCAACATTTTTTCCTTCGTCTTCAATATCTCTCAAATCTGCAACTTTATGTTCACCAGATAAGTTATTTCTTTTACACTATGTACACTTCTTCAACACAATAAACTTATATTGAGCTCCAAGATCTGATGTCACGAACCGATGGGTTCTATATATTATGCATTGACTAAGTCTGTGGTTGGCAGCCCTAGCTGAAATGGGTAAAGGGTATTTGGTGCAACATCATATGTCCCGTCGTGCAGGAGGCAGAGAGGGAGAGAGCATACCCGCCAGCAGCTACGGATGCACCATAGTGCAGTCTCTTATCCGCGGGTAAGAGACGCTAGCACTAGGGTGCTCTGTGCTGATGACCGCTGGACTGAGTGGTCATTGCAAGACGGTCTTCTTATGGTTCTTTTCACGGAGTCGTCGCAATTAGAAATAAATAGTTTTATATCTGAATGGGTATATTTGGAACATGTAAATATTGTGACAGCGACGTGAGATTCGAACTCACGACCAGCGTCCCGCGAGAGAGCATATCGCGCGGGCTTCACGGAGTACTGAGGGTCGGCGCGCGGCGGGGAAAGGGGAAAGGGGAAAGGGCCTACGCGGCGAGAGAGTGGAGAGAGAGATCGCGCGCGCAGCTGCTTACGGAGTAAAGGGGGAACGGACCTTCCCGACTCTTCCAGAAGCCCGTCGAAGTGGAAAAATCGCGAATTCGAAGTCTCTCGGTTACGTTGCTGTGGTTATAAATTACGGACGCGAAGGAGTGTGTGTGTCATTCATGGTTAGTTCAGTCAGTAAGCCAGTGAACAGAGCAAGCCAGTCTTGTGTACCGGAGTTCGACTCGAGTGTGCGTCCGCAAATGCGTCAGCATCCGAAGGCCTGAGTTCGAGTGCACTGGTCCGCAGTTTGAGGGACCTGAGTTCGAGTACAGTGAACTGTCTCTGAAGGTCTGTGGTTCGAGATACTGTGAACTCGAGTGACCGAGATAGAAGAACTGTGAACTGAGAACTGATAGTTATGATTTGTAAATAGTGGTTTGTAAATATTAGTTAAGATTAATAGTTCATTGTTGTTCGTAATAGTTCAAGTAAATTGTCATTGCCATCAGTGGAGTGCTATAACGAATGCTGTGTTGAGTGAAAATCCTATTGTTGACGAGAGCGTTTAAGGTGAATTGTAGAAAGGAATTATTGTTGGAAGAATAAAATCCTTTGTTGAGTTGAAATAAACTCACAATATATTTACAGAAATAAATATATAATTATTAAGAAGTCAGTGTACGCCTTTGTGTGTATTACTCGTACAATAAATGTTTAATTGATACCAATTTACGACGACAATACATAATTCTAAAGAAAATATTTTGAAAATATTAAACTAATATTTTGTTTAATTTCAGTCGTATCAATTGTTTCTACACTATTTTATCCACGAGCAAGCACTGTCCTTTATTTCTAGAATCTCTGAAATTTGAAAAGTACACCAGAAGCTTGTAAGTCCTTTGTAAATCTGTGTGTGTTTTTTTTTTTTTTGGCAATAAGATATATTTATTATTTTGTATTCTGATTTTCAATGTTTACGTGTATGAACTTTATGTATTCGTTTCTGTTACGTTATTATTTTCACTATAATGTGCTTGTTTACTAGGTACGCTTATGTTTTTTTTTTTTTAAGTTTTAGATTTTATAAACTGCGATAATGTTATTTTCTTTGACAAGAAATTTAACGTAAAAGCTGTGATTTGTTTACTATAATTTTACTACCACTACCACTATTCAAGCATAGTAAATACTATTATAATTTAATACGAGTAGAATAGACATGGTTAGTTACTGTTAATTTAGTTCGTTTCTCTTGTTAGCCTACTGATTATTTTATTAGTTACAATTATTTACAATCAAGCTGTGGTAGAGCCCGATCACAAACTCGTGGCTCCAACATGCGCGAACTTCTTTCTGAGGCTTCGGAGTGGGGGGTTCTGTGTGTGCAGGCGACTGCTTACTCATAGAGCGTACTGTTCAAACACCAAGACTCTTGGGCGAGTCCATGTAAGTGGATGCCAATTCGTCTTTCGCGCAGATGCCACGAGTTTGCGATCGGGCTCTACTACTGGTAAGATATAAGCATGACCTTTCACCACTGCGCCGCTAATGTACATCACAACTGTAGAGCCACAGTGCACGTCACCACTCAGCTATGTTCCCATATGGGCACGCTCCAGTTCTGTATTGCCAAAACGGGGAGTATTGCTCGCCGGCACTGATCTAGTACGACACACGTCGCCTCACTGCTAAAGTAAAAACATGTAAATTTCGGCGTGGGATTCGAAAAAATAATTGCGATTTCTCATCAGTGGCTGTGTTCACAAAACAAATTACAAAAATCATTCGATGTGTATCTTGTGTCTCTAAATGATGGAGTTAACTTCAGTTCACTACTCGGATTCATTCTAACTTTCGAAACTGTGAACCACATATTTCAGCATGTCATAATACGAAATCATTTTATTTGTTGGTATATATCCAATTACGTTGTCAAATTCTTTCTGTAACAACAGACATCTGTCACATCGGCCGATCTGGCGGCGGATTCTGCCCTCGTCTTCTTCCAAGATATTGATTCCGCATCATCGCTACCCTGACGTCGAGAATAGACTCATCACGTTTTATGTATCTATTCTGATCACACTCCACAAGTCCATCCCAATTCAGCACAACCAGCTTTACGTTTAGAGTCTGATTTACACTACAGCTACGCTCATGCTCAAAATAGTGTCACATTTCAACTCCATTTCTTAGTCCTCTCCCTTCCTAGTTCATTATTTGAAGACAATTTTTGCAGTCTATTCAGAATCGCTGAGTGTGGTAATATTAGCTCAATCTGAAGCGTCAGCTATTTGTGCGCGCTCAGGAAAACCTAAACAGGTCATGCAAATGTATGAGTATCTAGATTTGTTCTGATAGAGGGACTACTACGCGTGCAAGAAGCGCGTTCAGAGTAGACTCAAGGCTGGTTGACGAAAAAAGAATCACCCTGGAAAACCTATCAAGAAATAATAAAGCACAACTTACTTTGGTTCAAGTATGCAGTGGTTGCAGTGCTATGGTCCGGAACCATACTGTATTATCTCGATATTTCTTCATTACATAATAAAACAGCTTCTACTGAAGATGAGACTGAGGGCATGGAGATCAGCACCAGACAAACTCCTTATCGGCGAACCTATATCTGACTTAACTAATTCTGGGTCTGGAAAGGAGAAATTCAAATGGACAACCTGACTTCTGACTGGATATTGTCATTTGAAAATATGCATGTATTGGGCCCCATAGAGGCAATGGTATCTCGGATAAATAGTTTCTTGCACAGAAGATTCTGGAAATCAAACCCAGGAGCATCGTCAATCTGGTCACCCATTAGGGTCCCCTGTAATGGTTTCTACTTTATGGGATGCAATGCAGGACATTTGTGCTGAAGTGTTTCTGTAGCTGTCTACCTACATCTTCAATAGGAAGAAGTAACAATATTAAAAGAGCGGAATAAAAATGGTAAGCAAATGAATGCACAATAGTGGCAAAAAAACCGAACCCATTGTTCATTCCAGAGCACGATAGACTGGTAACTAAGATTTTCGTGGTTCGAATCCTGCCTAGGAAGGAAACTTTTTTTGTTCTTTATTCAAATTTATTCCCAATGCTTTTCGATTGCAGCGATATTTTACTACTTAATTAACTTATTATTCCCAGAACATGAATATTACCAGCAATCGAAAAGTATTGGGAATAAATTTTAATAAGGAACCTCAGTAAATTTAGTCTATTTTTAGTTAGGTTGGCACTATTGCCTATATCGTCCCGCTTTCTGTGGCATGCCCTCAGGCTGATGGCTCGTCTAGCCTCCCCGACCCTCCTCACTGTCGACAACCTGTTCCCACAACTCTGTCCACTTGTCTGTCATCCTCCCCAACCCCTCTATTGTCTACCTCTCAGCTGTTAAAGCAGTCTTTCTCACCTGACCCCAAATCTTTGAAAATAGCACATTTAAATTGTCAAAGCATTACTCCTCACTTCCAGGAATTCTCTTCTATTTTCACTAATATAGATGTCCAATGTATTCTTGTTAGCGAGACGTGGCTAAAACCCTCGTTGTCTTCCTCACTCGTTCACTTAAACGGCTATACGTTATGTAGAAATGACAGATTATACAAACGAGGGGGTGGAGTTTGCGCATATATTAGGAATGATCTGCACCCTAAAATTATTCTAAAATCACAAGGCGATGCATTACGACCCGAATATTTGTTCGTAGAAATACAAGCAAGTCTTCATAAATGTCTCTTAGCAGTTATTTATAAGCCTCCCAAAGCTGGACATTTATCCGATTTAGAAAGCCCGTTAGCCGATCTTTTACCGCAATATGAACATATCTTACTTATGGGGGATTTCAATATTAATCTTCTGGCTGTCAGATCAAATGGGACTAATCAACTGCGTAATTTGTTCGAAACTTTCAATCTAACAATTCTTCCACTCAATCCTACCCACCACACACCTACTTCTGATACTTTAATTGACCTAATCATTACGAATAATTCTGATAGAATTCTAACCTCAGGACAGTTACCAGTTCCGGGAATATCTGGTCATGATCTTATTTTTGCCGAGTACTCTCTTCAGTACCCAAAAAATGCAGCTAAGGTAATTACTTACAGAGATCTAAAAGGCATTGACAACGACCAACTAATTTCTGACGCCCTACAAATGCCATGGCATACTATTTTTAATTTAATCACAGTTGACGAAAAAGTTGCCACCTTTAATGACATGGTAATACAATTATTCGACAAACATGCACCTTTAAAGAAGAGACGTGTCACTCACCGACCTGCCCCATGGCTGAATGACAGTATTCGTAATCTTATGACGTCACGTGACGCTGCTTTCCGGAAGTACAGACACAACAAATCTGCCGAAAACTTTAACTACAAAAAACTTAGAAACAAAACCACACAAAGCATTAGGAATGCTAAACGCCGTCACGCCCTGAGTCTCGTCGACCCGTCCATTTCCCCTCGGTGTCTTTGGAATAACTTACGTGATATGGGAGTAGGGAAGAAAGCATCAGAAGCTGAAGTTATAAACATACCGCTTGATAAACTCAATGAATACTTTACCTCACCTCCCACTATACGACCTGAAAAACAGTCAAAACGAAATACAATTAATACTCTCCTAGCTAATCCTCCACCTTCTCGCGAAAAATTTTTCTTCTCGCACATTACTGATTCTGAAGTAAGAAGGGCTCTTAAAAGCATTAAATCTAAAGCACAAGGCTCTGACAACATAAGCATAGTCTTTATCAATAAGTTAGTTGATATCGTGCTTCCTGTAATAACCCATATTTTCAATTCTTCAGTTATCACGTCTGTTTATCCGCAACTCTGGAAAACAGCTTTGGTACGCCCACTTCCTAAAGTAAATTCACCTACTTCTGCAAAAGACTATAGGCCAATCTCCATTCTTCCCGTTTTATCTAAAGCTCTGGAACGCATCATTCATAAGCAGTTGTCAGACTACCTAATAGAATTTAATCTTTTAGACCCTTTACAATCAGGTTTCAGAAATGGCCATAGCACTTCTACTGCTTTGTTGAATGTTACTGAGGACATACGCGCAGCCATGGATAAACGACAGGCTACTGTACTAGTTTTATTGGACTATAGCAAAGCCTTTGATTCTGTTGACTTCGATCTACTATTAACTAAACTACAAACGCTACACCTTTCTGATAGTGCTATCACCTGGATGTACTCCTACCTTACTGGCCGCCAGCAGCGTGTCATATCTAATAATCGTTTCTCATCCTGGCGTACTGTAGATACAGGAGTTCCTCAGGGATCAGTATTAGGCCCCTTGCTCTTCTCTATTTATATAAATGGAATTTCCAACTCATTTAAGCACTGCAGATATCAAATATATGCAGACGACGTTCAATTGTATATTTCAGCCCGTCCCGACGCACTAAACGATAGCATTAATAGTCTGAATGAAGATCTTGATTCCATCTCTTCCTGGTCTCAACAATTTGGGCTTAACCTAAACGCATGTAAATCACAGGCTATTCTGTTCGCGAACCGTAGATTAATTCCTGAAGTCAACGACCTGAATATTCCACCTGTGAAACTGAATAAAACAATCATCCCGTTTAGCTCTACCGTCAAAAATCTCGGAGTACATTTCGAATCTAATCTCAATTGGGATACGCATATTAAATATACATGTAAGAAGGCATTCTCTATTCTCCATTCACTAAAAAGATTGTATCATTATCCAACTAAATTAAAACAGGCGCTGGTACAGACGCTCATTCTACCTCACTTCGATTATTGCGACGTTTTGTTCAGTGATCTCAGGATTGATTCCGCTCAGAAACTACAGCGTGTTCATAACGCGTGCGTCCGCTTCATTTGTAATGTTCGATACTATGATCATATCTCACCTTCTTTCAAGAAGTTATCGTGGCTTAGGTTACATGAGAGGAGAAATCTGCACTCACTTTCTCTCTTATATCGAATTATGCACTCTTCATCCCCCTGTTATTTATTCGCTCGATTTCATACTCTCTCTCGCTATCATAATATTAATACTCGATCACAACGCGATAACACGCTAGAAATTTCACTTCACGCATCGTCTCTGTATTCCTCATCCTTCACTGTTGCTACCTCTCGTCACTGGAACTCTCTGCCGCCTGAAGTCAAGGGCTGCCGAACATTGAATTCTTTCAAATCCAAGTTAGAAAATTATCTTATGACGAGTTGCCAAACTAACTTACTATTATGACAAGTGTTGTATTGCATGTTTCCACGTATTCACATTTTTTTTATGTTCTAATGATATTCAACTTATTTTATATTTTTGTTTTCATATTTTCCGATAATGTTATATCTCTAATGTGATAAGTTGAGCTATATATAATCTTAATTTTCCTTATTGTGTGTACTTAGAAATATTGTATTCACTGTATACTTTGTACTGCACTATTTTATTACTACTATTAGTATTATTATTATTATTATTATTATTATTATCATCATCATTATTACTATTCTTATTCTTATTATTATTATTATTATTATTATTATTATTATTATTATTATTATTATTATTATTATTATTACGAATAATTGTCTTTTTTTTGTATGCCTCATTTATTTTGACCTGCTGTTCACATATTATTATGCTTTTTTCTTTCTTTCTGTATGTTATATATTATGTTTGATTTCTTCTTATTTGTTGTTTATTTATTATTATTATTATTATTATTATTATTATTATTATCTTATTCAGTTTTGTGTGTAAAATTGTAGTGTAATTTGTAAATTTGTAGAGTTTTTGTAACGCAGTCTTTACTCCTGGTTGAGTGTTAGAGAAGGCCGTATGGCCTTAACTCTGCCAGGTTAAATAAATGATTATTATTATTATTATTATTATTATTATTATTATTATTATTATTATTAAGAAGAAAATGTTTCCTTCCCAGGCAGAATTCGAACCACTAAAGTCTTAGTTACCAGTCTATCGTGCTCTGGAGTGAACAAGGCTCTGAAATCAGCTACAAGGGTCGGTCTGGTTTTTTTTTGCCACTACTGTACTTCGAAGGAAAAGAAAGATCACCCAGATAACGAGCGAAGCACGTGCTCCGATTCCTCGTTGAGCGTGTGCTCTAATTCTGCTTGGTTACATTTCATATTTGAGGATTTTCGGGGTTTTCCCCAAATTTAACTTAATTTAAGTTAATCCTATGGGGAGTCCATGGAATTATCTTGTAGTAATTCCAACTTGCTATCACCAATTCCATCGACTAGACAACCAAGCTACAGATACATCAATGTAATATCACTTATTATTTTTTTTGTACATGTCCAATTCGTTCATCTAAAAGAATTCATCTTTGATCAAGTGAGTCAACTTCATAGAGAAACAACCAGCTACGTGACAATTCAGTCCTTTCTTAATAATCTTTTCGTTCTACGTTTCTTGTACCCGTTTCCCACATTAAAGGCTGTTAAGATATAAAGCTCGTAGTAGGTGCTGGAAGAATCTAAAATATAAGAAATCATTTTGGGAAAAGTCGCGTGGTTAAGAATTTTTCGGGGTTTTCCCTCAACACATTAAGAGCAAATACTGGGTAACTTTCGGCGGTGGACCCTGACTTATTTCGCTGGCATCACCATCTTATTGAGACTCTAAATAACCTTAACAATTGATAAAACGTTGTAACATAACTAATTAAAAACTGCAGTACTATTACCACTGCTGTGTTTAATCAACCTTCAAGATGCAGAGAGTATTCAACCTCGAAATTCAACGAGGACGAGAGATAGCAACAAATGTATAATTATAACCCTCTATGAGTAATGGTGTTCCCATATGTGCCGTAAATCTACAAGGAACCTACACCTTCAATTCATTCAGGAGAGAGCCATGCAAAGAATTTTAATGCCGGTTGAAATCCATCGCTTTCGGCCGCTATTCATAGACATTTCGCTAGCCCGCGCTACGAGCGTGCTAAACTAACCCCGGCTATCAACTGGTTACGTGTACGGGATTCATATCATATAGTTAACACTGGTTTATGAATACGAAAAACGTTAGTTCGCTGATCATCCACCGGAAGCCCGCGCTAAGAATGTCTATGAATACGGCCCAAGAAGTTTGGATGCAATGGCCAGAATGGTAATGCGAGAACTCTGTGGCAATAAATTAGGTAACTTATAAAAACTAAATGTGCTGCGTTTTCGTAGATGATTCAACAAGTCAACAAGGTTTTAAAACAAAATAATTTCACTTTGAACAAATAATAAGAACCTTAAAGCATAATTTCACGTAGTGCCATATTCAAAAACCTACAATACTGAAAATATTTAATTTTTCTCTGATACTGAAGTGCATTATGGCAGTGCCCTTTAAAAGAGGAATGAAAATAATACGTATCAAAAGATTAAACTCTTGAAAGAAACAAATTTGTCACAAGACCTGAATACACCAAATGGCTTCTTGTAAATAGTTCTTTTATTCTAGCACAAAATATTTCAATATCCAGTAATTTCATCACCACAAAATTTTATTATTCTCGGTTTAATTTGTACTTTAGCAAAACAAAGAAAATAATTCTTTCTTCGTTCTTAACTTCTGCAATAAATTGTCTAGCCTTTATTAATCAGGTAGTCTATTCATACTTTGATTTTTTTGTAATTCTAAATTTAATATTAATTTTAATTATAATTTTAATTGTATTCTTGTATGAGCCGTTCAGAGCAGAAGTGGTGTAAGTAAAAAATGGGTAATGAGGGTTAAAGTAAACATTCTGTAAAATACAGCGCAAAGTAGCAATTAATATTCAATTTATTTAAACTATTAGTAGTCAGTGGATAGCAAGAAGAACATATTAATTGCTACTTTGCGCTGTATTTTACAGAATTTTTACTTTAAACCTCATTGTCCAATTTTGACTTACACCACTTTTGCTCTGAACGGCTCATATTGTAGTTGTAATCCCCTGGTAGAGGGGAAGAGAAGCCCTCATGGCCTCATCTCTACCAGGTTAAATAAATAATTACAAAATGCTGCACTATATATATATATATATATATATATATATATATATATATATATATATCAGAAAATAAATTACAGAATTTTAAAGGAGGCACAATTTATACCCATTCTCGAAAAAGTTAATGAATAAGCCTACATACAGGCCTAGGACTATGCTACGAGAACGATGGATACAGATTACAACAATGAATTTTGAACGACCGACCTCAGGGAAAAGGGTAGAGCAGGAAGATGTCTGAAATGTTTGACAGATGACATTCATATGTTCACCGAAACGCACCACCTGGTTTACGACTTGTGAAGGATACTGATGGAGATGAAACTAAATATTCCTTCAGTGGTTCTATTCAATCGGAATATCTCCCGAAATAGAAACGCATGTTTTAAGACACGGCACCATTATGTACTGCACATCATTCACTGCTCTTGGGTTATGTGGGAGATCAAAATAATTCATCGAGAAAATTGTAAGGAAAGACATAACTTGAAGGTCATAGTAATAGATCCATTCTCAGAGAGGAAGAATTACAGAGAACAGCTTCTGTACAGAAGAAGGTGGATGTTTGCTGCATGTAAATTATTTAAATTGCTCTTACGTCCTACAGCAGACATATTTCTTCCAGCATTTGAATAGCAAATTTTCTATTGAGAGCGCTTCCGGACTAGTCTTACATCAGCTTTTACTGCATTATCCGTGTGACGATGTTTATGGTCTTTACTGTGTTTCGTAACATTATGAACTCCAAACCGTGTACATCTCAGTGATCTTAATTCATTATATATTTTTAAATATTCGTATTATTAAATTCCGTAAAATTAACAAGCGTTAACGAATGATTCAAGCCTTTAAATTAACATCACAGTATTATATGTGTCTCGTAGAATGTCACATCCAGTTGTATCTGTATTCTTTAATATCTTTTGCTCGACTATACTATAATACGCTCATTAGATGTGACGTAACTGAACCTTAATGTCATACATTAAAGTACGGCTATTCATTACGTTATTCCAACTATCGATTTCTAACTAAGCATATGCGATATTGATTAATATCGTACGCGCAACAACCCGCAAGTCTTGAAAGGAGCAATCGAAAATGGAAGGCACAAACTGTACAGCACAATCAACAAAAAGAATTCAAAACGAATTCTATTCACGTTAATTTTAATATTCTAATAAATTGAGTTCATTTCATGTGTTTTAATGTGTTGCTTTGAGGTTAAAATCGTCAAACCAAAGCCTTGTAAAAAATCAATAAATATCGCGTACACGCAAAAATGCTCTGTGCCTGCCATTTGTTGCACTATTCGGGAGCGCGTTGAAAAGACACTCATGGTCCGTGCCTGCCATCCGTAGCAACAGTCGAGAACACGCTGAAAATACACTCATAGTCACCATTTCATTATCAACAAAGTAACAAGATAAGATATTTGTAATTATTATTATTATTATTATTATCATTATTATTATTCTTATTATTGACTCGTTGCATTATATACTATTCTGGAATAAGTACATATTGCACATCCTTTAGTACTTCGTAAATTATTTCATGACGTAACAAAATGTATTCAGCTTTTCCGCTTACCTAATTTCATTCTTTTAAATGTTAAATTGTTTATATTTAAATGATATTTAATATCATTAACACATCAAGAGTATCGTTTCAAAAAATACTTTTCTCATTCTTAGTGTTCTTCTAGTGAAAGAATGCAACCGACAAGGTTACCACGGCAGTTATGAATAAACAAAGCGACTGGCGTGAGAGATATTGGATGTCCAAAAAAACGATGGAAAGTACAGTTACAGACAGCTACAGACACTGCAAGTTTGTCTCTTTGCAGGAAGATTTTTGTGCCTAACCGGAAGCACCTTTCGAACAGCGACACACACGTGGATATATCTCACACTCGGCTCTCTCCACTGCGCATGTGCGGTATTTTACAAGGTATGTGACAAGGTTAGTGGGTTAGTTGAGGGGATATCTAAGTGACGCGAAGCCGAGGAATATGTGAAAAGATTTCAATAATTCACAGTGAAGAGAGCCGAGGTTGTCGCTGTTCAATAAGTACTTCCATTTGGACACAAAAATCTTTCTGGAATGAGATAAACATGGCAAAGCTACCTAATGCATGAAGGATGACGACGACGATCACGATCATGATGATAATGATAAAGAATTTCATAGAAATTACTTACTGAAATTTTCTTTTCGCTAAAAAATGCATTTTGAGGAGAGGAGATACACAAGTGAAGAAATGGAACAGAGTTACGATGACATTTGAAAGGGAATCAGAAGTACTAAGGAATAATACCTCTCGCTACAATTTTTTCAGGCATAAATCTCACAGAATCTGCAGAGAATCGAGCTCCTGGCTGATTTTAGTGAAATATTTACATCTTGCGAATAATCTAAAATAATGATCATTTTGACAAAGTCACAAGGAGAGATTTCATTGGAGAATTAAACATCAGATGAAATCAAACTGGTCATGTATCATGTGCTCGTTATCATTTGAAGATGAACAATCCTTTCACACAAAGTAAACACGTTTTCGTCAAATACTAGCACTGGTAAACAAAAATTTCAAGCAGCTGCAAAATTAAAAACCCACACGATTTGTGATATACAAAACATTGACAGTTACAACGCTACTGTTTGCTAGTGAAATTGGATATTGTTGTAAGCGAGAGAAATAAACATTTCAAACAAAATAAAAGATTAAACACTTTAGAGATTAAATATCCTAGAATAATTGAATACATTACTTCATTATATCGAAAACTGGAAAAACTACAGAAGGCAGAGAATAAAATCAATCAACACTAAAGCTACCACTACTGCTGCTGCTGCTGCTACTGCTACTACTACTATTATTATTATTATTATTATTATTATTATTATTATTATTATTATTATTATTATTACTATTTCTTCTACATTTGGTTTGCTTCGTTCTTGCCCTTGTGAGGATTATGAGCAAAGAAGACAATGAAAAAAATTAATGATTATTCCAAATCCCATATATTTTTCCAATGCATTTTTTCGAAAGGTATTTTTTTTTTGGAAGAATGTAGTCCTACTTTCAAGTTTCCGAAAAAAAAATCCGAAAATCATTCTTCCAAAACTTATTAATTAGTAATAGCAGAATTGTTAGCAATAATTATAAAGCAAACCTATACATAATTGGATATAATATCGGAATACTAAGCTTGAATGTGCCACCTACCAAACACTCGTAACTTTTCAGTGAGGAGAGAGGTACACCTTTCGCTATTATAACTATACTATAATTCAACCATTTTTTCTCAGAATCTATAGGTCCTCTGGAAACAAAAATTGAAACGCTTAATATAAACTATCTGTACATCACTGAGCAATAACTTTAATGCCCCTGAAAACTTGATAGTTTTTTCTTAAATTGTTAAATTTGTGGAGTATTCAGTAGGACAGCGTTTACCACATAACTCGAAAAGTACTTCATATATTTTAATTAACATTTGCATGCATATACTACAGTTCTCCTATGTGAGCAACACATTCTAGATCCTTAATATAGAATATAAATTACAGTTATTTTTATACTAAACCTTTTCTTAAGTCGATAAATAATATTTCTTAAATTAGATGTAAATTCTCTATTAAAAATTCTGGAGTATGTAGTTGTTCACATGGGGCAGCTAATTTCAAAGTTTCACCAAAATAACTTAAGTATTTTTTCAATTACCACGTAAAGGACGACCGATTGAACAAAACAATTCACATACATTGATAACTTTAAAAAATTAATGACTATTAGGTTTTCAAGAATATTAAAATTGCTTACGTCTACGTGAAGATAATAACCAATTAAAATTACTTAGTTCTGTTCTCGAAGTTGCGGGTTCGAGCCCAGCCCAGGTGCATGGCATTTAATGGAACTGGGTAGTGATACTGTGCGATTAAAAAATTTCAATACAAAAGTTTAGTTGAATATTTGTAGGCTTCTAGTGCTCAGAAAGGAATAAAAATTTCCAGGTTTATGCAATCGATCATTCTGAATTCAGTGGTATAAAAGACAACTAATTAGCTTCGTATCCAAGTGCAAAAGAAAGGCCCTAACTGATAACCTGTTTTCCAACTTTGCTAGGTGTACCTCATTCTTCAGGTGCACATTACTTGCTACTATCTTCACTCATATACCTTGTATTTTTTTAAGTTATCCAGTATTGTGTATTGTAAATTCCAAAGCAAAATTAAGTTAAATATTTCACCCCTAGTGAAACAGAAAAAAATATCGATTTTTGTTTAAAATTTTTTACAATTTTTTCAATGCATATACATTTTTTCTCGTGTTATGTGTATGACATTCTTAAAACCGTAGGTCTACAATGTAGAACACAGACTGCAGAAAACACTGTAAAAATTTCATGTAAATTGATTCAGTAATTTCAGAGAAAAATGCACTTAAGTTTGAAAATGTCAACTTATGGAAAACTGTATAAAAAAAAGAATGTATGAATTACATGCACCGCCAAATTTAAAGAGGTCATTTAAAAGGCTTATCTGCAGAAATACCCTCCACAATATTTATATTGTTTTAAAGACCAGTTTTGTAATTTATTTTAAAACACAAAATAAAAAATCGGATTTTTGACCCCTAATCACTACCTGGTTCCCTTAAGTGTGCTCATGTCAGTAGATTTACTGGCATATAAAAGAACTCCTGTGAGACAAAATTCCGGCACACAGGCGACGTTGATATAACATCGGCAGTTGCGAGCATCGTTAAATAAAATAAAATATAATTTAATTCCAATTTAAAATTGCTTAGTGATGCACAGATAGTGTGCATTAAGAGTGGCAATTTATATTTCCAAATTCCTATAGATTCTGAGGAGAACATTATTTTTTAAATACCTACAATGTATAATTATACTAGCGAAAGATGCATCTCCCTCCTTAAAAGTGTAGGCCTACAATGTATACGTTTTCTTTCATGCTAAACGTAAGTACTCGGCATCCATTACTATATATATCTTCCCATACAGAGGGTTCCTATGCAGACCGGTTCCAGGTAGTAATGTCCCGTCGGCTTAATGGTATATGTACGTGAACGACCACAAATATTATCAGAAAATGCAGGCTCTAAATTTCTAAAATTTGATAAGGAAATGAACTCACAATTGGAAAAAAATTACAAAGTACCACAACAAGACTTTTAGAACTTAAATATCTAATGAAAGTATAAAAAAGGTTACTAATAATATTTTTAAGAATTCACTTTTCACTTTAAATTAAATGTTCCTTAGTTAGAAAATTTTCACACATATTATTTCATAACTCCACAACCATTAGAGATAAAATTCTGAAATTTTGCACACTGATTTAACATGCATTTATGCAAAAGGTAGAATACAATAATACCCATTTCTTTGAAAATAAAAATATAGGTCACAAAACATTACGTAAATTTTAATATATTTTATATAGAACAAATAAAGAATTGTATTCAAATGAACAACTCTACATGTCTGAGAGTAGTCTACTTTTCAGAAATAAGTGTTTATTACATGCAGGAAAAATATTAAAGATGTCAGAGAGACCATAACAATGTTGTGGTTACCAAATTATGTAACTGAGGAATTTTTTTTCATACTCTGATAAAACTGGTTTGATAAGTATTATTAGTAACATTTTTTAATACTTTTATTAGATATTTAAGTGCGAATAACTCTTGTTGCTGTACCTTGTAATTTTTGTCTAACTGTGAGTTCATTTTCTTATAAAATTTTAGAAATATAGAGCTTGCATTTTCTGATAATATTTGTGGTCGTTCACGTACCCTTAATGACGATAGTGCGGAGCTCCCGTTGCAAGAAAACTAAGTGGTAATGGCTGGACTGGGACCTGTCTGCGTAGGGCAGCGTGTACGAACTTCTCCGTGCGCCGGCTTATGACCACTCGCCTCCAGTCAGCAGATTGTTAGGTAGAGGCTAGAGTGGGACCGGTCTGCAGAGGAACTCTGTAGATATTACTGAAATAATAGTAATCTCACCCTGAACAGTTCCTTGTATCTGTCACCAATCTTAAACTGCTTTTCTAATAATCAAATTTGGGGGTTGATCACGTCTCCCCTATCTGCGAATTAATTTATTTAAATTTTCGCGTTCGGGAAAGAAACCCATGACACTAGAACAACATTAACAATATTTTCGTGATGGAAGAAGTTCCGAAGAAACTTCGACTGCACGCTCATATTTTTTGTTACTTCCTCTGTCTCTGCCTCTTCTCTGTATGGAGGATAAAAATAGCGTGATAGCTTCGTCACCTTGAAACACTAGAAGAAGCCGTCCACTGCCGGTGGTGATGGCTCTTGCGGAATATTTCTTAGTTCGAACTGTCTTGTATTGCCAATAAAATTTCCCCACCTTCAAGGTCTTTTCTTTTAGAATAAAATTCCATTGATAAAAAGTTAATCCCTCCAATTCCAAAAGTGTCTAAAATAATTGAGCCGTTCAGAGCAGAAGTGGTGTAAGTCAAGAATGGGTAATGAGGGTTAAAGTAAACATTTTGTAAAATACGGTACAGCGCAAAGTAGCAATTAATATTCAATTTATTTAAACTATTAGTAGTCAGTGGATAGCAAGAAGTACATATTAATTGTTACTTTGCGCTGTACGTTACAGAATTTTTACTTTAAACCTCATTACCCAATTTTGACTTACACCACTTTTGCTCTGAACGGCTCAATTATTTCTGAATGTTTTCTTTGCAAGTCAGTAAGTGAAAAAAAAAACACAACAATTTTTATCTCTAAACATAGTGTAATGTAGGCCTCAGCATTACTCAGCGACTAGAAGTAGTTATTAAACTTTATGCTCGACCATGCCGAAATGTAGTAATTATACACCTGGTAGCAGTCCTTTAATGCAGGTCATTAAAGTACACCTACTCATTAAAGTACACGTCTTCAGCCAATCACAAGTCAGCTTTGTACCGTTATATCGATTATTCTCGGATATGCAATCGACAGACAAATAGCGAAAAGTCACGGAGGCTGGAAATCCAATACTGTCGCAGAAGGTTATATTCTGTTACTATAATAATTAGCGTTAATTGTAAATAATATTCAAATAAATTCAATTTGTCATCTCGTTTTTCAATTCTAAATCAATTTCCAGGTCATATCAGAGTAATGTTCATTCTTATTCTGTGCCAAGGTCAATGACATTCGGCCTCGGAAAAAATAAATACTTTCGCGTCTGCGCACATCTCACAATTCAGGTCAGTTCGCACATAACCATAAAAAGACCTAATTTTCAATACTTTCAAGTTAGAAATATGGTCGAGCATAAAAAGTCGTATGAAACTTGCCTATAATGGTAATTAAGACGCTCGTATGAAAATTATGAAACTCGCTTGCGCTCGTTTCATAAATAAACATACTTGCATCTTAATTACTGCCATTATAGGCTCGTTGCATAATGTACTATTAATGAATTGTCATGCGAACATAATGCTTAACTCCTTTCGGAAAAATATACAGTAGAAGTAACTGTTTCGGAAAAAGTACAATTCGTAAAAAAGGATTAAGTATAATGGTTTGGGGAAAATGGTCGGGAACGGGCAAGGTTACCTCTCGGGACATAACAATAGAAATATGTGTATCAGGCAAGGGAAGCAACTAAAATCCCAATGAGAAAATAAAGTTCGCTCCCAGGTGAGAATCGAACACGGGTCGTCTTGTTTTACTGAATAGAAATTACTCCGCTTAATCGAAATGTATACTGTACAAAAATGTAGGAAATCTTAATTGTGGATGTGCATATCCTGAAGAAATAAGGATGTAAATGGACAGACTGAAGACGGACATATAGACAGATGGTCAAACTTGACCTTTCCAAAGAGGTATGTCTTATTTTATTAGTGAAAGAACGCATAAAAACGGAATGCAGTTCAGGGATTAAAAAAAAAAAGAATGAAGGAAATAAAAGAAGAACGGAGAATGTAAATTATGTCTCCGTTGCTCGAGGCTGGGCGTAGGTTTTCATAATACAGTGGTTTGTATGCACATGTTCGACCCCAGGCTAGGACAATGCTCCACCCTTCAATGACCCCATGCAAATTCATTAGTTAGAAGATTATGATTTTACACCCAAATATCTCGATATCTTTTCGTATTTTCGGAAGGATTTAAATATTATGCCTGTAATGTCATCATTAAACCCACCCTCGCTCATTGCTTAGGACTGTGACGGTTCTGTTCTACCTGGGTACAGCATTACCAACATATGTCTACAAAATGCTTTCGTTCATCGGCAAATTAATATTTCGAATATAGGTGACGAAAGGCAAAATATAAATATAAATCCATAACTACAATTATTATTATTATTATTATTATTATTATTATTATTATTATTATTATTATTATTCTCGTTATCATTTATATCATTTGTATTACCTGTATATTCATTTATAAGAGTCCATCCTTTCATTTTCAATTATGATTATTTTTAATCGTCTTTATTTTAATAATTATTCTTATGTACTTTTATTGTAAACTCTATCATTATTAATGTTTTTGCAATGATGCAGTCATGTGCTGAACTGTTATTGGCCCTGGTGAGCGAGATGCCCATGCAATTGGCCCTACACAACCAATTCAACGGCCTGGCAAAAGCCTATCAAGTAGCTTACGAACCTCGAAGCGATAGTGAGGTGGTGCCCTATTTTGCTGGTAGTGAATGCGTCCATTTTGTCATCTTCGACAACCTGCGGAATGAGGAAATTTTCGAGCATATCTTGATACATTGTATCATCTATGATGAATTTCGTATTACGGAGCTACACGAGTCAAACTTTATGCATTATCCCTTAAAATGACACCTGAACCGATTATGTAAGATATGTGGATAAATTTCTATAAGCTTCTAAAGTTGTAAAGTCCTTTTGGAAACAACTTGTACACTGGTACATACAGCAGAGTTTAGACAAGATACAACTCATCACTTCCGATGTAATCACTGAAATCAACTTTAGAGGTGTTTCTTTCTTTTGAGAATATCTCTAAAAATAGCAAAAGCCTCTGCAAAACAAAGGAGGGGAATAAAGTATGAAATATTAATATGAAGCAATGAGTCTGCAAGCTACCATGTATGCTGGACTGAAGTGTAAAAAGTGTCTCAAGCAGAAGTCACTGTAATGTCATATTTCCTCTGTATGATTAATAAATCAGCGAGTGTCCTTTTAGGGCTATAACTGCATAGCTGAGAATATGAATTCGTTACTTGCATTGGTTGAAACATCACAGCTCGCTTTGTGCCAATTCAATTTAGCCATATCACGTTTGATCGATTACAAAATGAACAAATTGCAGAGAGAATTGTTTGCTAACCAGAGGGGCGGGGTGGGACTCCATTTCTGTATTAAACGAACAGCACTAAAAATATATTAATATCTTCACTCGCTGGATGGAAGCGAAGCCGGTGAAAAAATAGGACGGGCCAGACACAGGGCATTATACAATAAACAATACTCTATATTTATGCAATGTTTTGTTAAATAATTCACAACTAGCTACATGTGAGCCTATAAATAAATATGGACCTTGAAATTCATAATACAGAGAGGTTACAGTTGCTAATCTAACTTTTGAAAACTGAACTCTAATTCATAAAAACAACAAAAACAAATTCTGATACAAAATAAAAAATACACTGGTAAAATCGAAACTGTTGCAATTTCTGCTATTCATGCTCATGAAATATCAAACTCCGTAATAAAGTACAGTAAACTTCTAACTTAAAAACAAATAAAATACTGAATTAAAATTTAGAATTTAATGGATGATACAATTTCAAATAAACAGTGCCATATAAACTGCCACATAATTATGAATATTGAGCAGTAACAGAACTATCTTTATTTCAAATAAAGTACGTAGTTTGAAATGAAGTCTACGTTTATTTTTAATGCCATCAGTTTTATTTTTAACGCAATGATTACACGACAGTTAAACTTAATGAAATTTGTCTTTATCACTACATATCTACAGCTGTGTGTCCATAAATCATTCGCGCATAAGCGAGCGATCAGTTCCCGAAAAAAAAATAGTCATCATCAGCAGCGCATTTTCGTTCCCAAACAAGTTAGGAAAGTTATCGGTTAGTATATCCTGGAGTTTCAGGGCTGTATTCATAGACATTTTCAGCGCGGGCTTTCGGTGGATTATCAGCGTTTTTCGTACTCATAAACCAGTGTTAGCGATAGGACGTGATTTGAATTCTGTACTAGTAACCAGTGGATAGCCGGGGCTAGCTTAGTACGCTCGTAGCGCGTGCTGCGAAATGTCTATGAATACGGCCCTCAGGGTTCAAACTCTAAACTTAAATGCATATGTCGGGATGCTACGAAAAGTAAAACCTAGTTAGGTAAATAATAATAATAATAATAATAATAATAATAATAATAATAATAATAATAATAATCGAACATGACAACTGTAAGTGAGATTACTACTAAATTGAAATGGTCTGTCCAACTACTTTTAACCACATAAACGCACTAATATTGCGAAACTAACGCTCTATAAAATATTAGTGCTACATATGACAGGAAATTTAATTAGATCGATAAAAATACTGAACTATTATATAATACTAGCTTCGTTACGGTAAAGAAAAATATATATTCTGAGATTATGAAATTCATATCTTTTCATAACTGTCAGTAAAAATTTGTTTAAGCTAAGAAAATGTTCTTCCTACGTCACAAGACGTTACAGTGACACAATTATAACAAAAATCGATATACAAATTAACAATATTTACATTTTACACAATATATACAAAATATAGATCAAAATGAAATACAATATAAGATAGATTCAGAAATTAAAATAATATTAACACAAAAGTCTGAATGAAAATGCAACTTATTCTGTTTTAGAATCAGATAACAATGCAGTCGTAACCTGCTGTTTTACAGATTAGTTGCAAAATTTGACAATTATAGCATATTATTTAGTGTTCAAAACAATGTGTTCCTTTTTAACTTGATGCAAATAGAAATAAATTCCCGTGACACTAGTTCTCGTACTCCAATGCCAAACGTGTTCACGAAGTAATTTCTCAATTTTCAACCCTGTTTCTTCAATTACTATAACTTTTTGTAGTTCAATTACTTATTCACTAAATATTTACTTCCATTAATACTTAATTATTTACAAATAGCTTTTAAGAAACCCGGAGGTTCATTGCGGCCTTCACATAAGCCCTATCCTGAACAAAATTAATCCAGTCCCTACCATCATATCCCACCTCCCTTACATCTATTCCCATCCCATTTACGTCTTGGCCTCCCCAAAGATCTTTTCTCTCAGGACTTCCAAATAACACTCTACATGCATTTATCGATTCACTCATACGTGCTGCATGCCCTGCCCATCTCAAACGTCTGGATTTAATGTTCCTAATTACGTTATGTGAAGAATATAATGCTTGCAGTTCTGCGTTGTGTAACTTTCTCCATTCTTCTGTAACTTCATCCCTCTTAGCATCAAATATTTTCCTAAGAACCTTATACGTGAACAACCTTAACTTTTGTTTGTCTCTCATAGTGAAGGTCCAAGTTCCACAACCATACAGAACAAGCAGTATTATAACTTTTTTTTTTTTATAAATTCTAACTTTCAGTTTGTTCGAGAGTAGTCTGGATAATAAAAGCTTCTCAACCGAATAAGAACAGGCACTTCCCATATTTATTCTGGGTTTAATTTCCTCTCGAGTGTCATTGATATTTGTTACTGTTGCTTAAAAATACTTGAATTTTTTCATCTTTTCAAAAGATAAATTTCCAATTTCTATTTCGTACTATGTCCTGGTCACACCACATAATCATATACTTTGTTCTTTTCGGAGTTTACTTCTAAATCTATCTCCTTAATTTCTTCAAGTAAAATTCCCGTGTTTTTCCTAATGGTTTTTAGATTTTCTCCTAACATATTCACGTCAGCCACATAAACAAGCAGCTAATGTAACCCGTTCAATTCCAGTCCCTCTCTGTTTTTCTGGACTTTCCTATTGGCATATTCTAGATCAAAGTTAAAAATTAAAGGTGATAGTGCATCTCTCTGCTTCAGCCCTCAATGAACTAGAAAAGCGTCAGACAAAAACTGGCCTATAAGGACTCTGCTGTATTTTAATTCCATTAATATTGAAAAGAAAGTAAAATGTTTTGTTATTCTAAAACAGGGCTGGTCATCGAGAGCGGATCAGACTCTAAAAGGGGACGCTTAATATTCATCCGTTACTGAATCAACGCTGTGCGGTGTTAGGCGGGGAAGGAAGGGGATGAAGAGAACTCATATGGCTCCCCGTGAGAGAGTAGAATCCGCTCTTGCTGCCTAACCCTTTTCTAAAAGGATAGCTGTGGGCATCTTCTCGTAGATTACGGCACGTTAAAGAAATCTGTCTCAGGTAGAGGAATTCAGGAAATATTTGTCGGTCATTTTTTTTCCACGTCGAATTTCGAAGATGAATAAAATTTGCAGCGTTAAATACACTACTACTGTTGCTGCTGCTAGTACCTACTGCTACTGCTACTACCACAGGAAATTCTGCATAAGGAACACAATTCTATTGGAAACGGAGGCATAGATCTCCTAACAATGAGATGGGCCGATAATTTTTAATCCGTATTTGATTGGACTGAATTGCATCATATATAAAGACGAAGGAATTTCAGAACCTTTCTCAACAAATTTGTTTGCTTTAAACGTGTTATCTACAATGCATTTCAGACATAATATTCTAAAAACGTCGGGATGTTCTTCAATAATTAACACTTTCTTGGAGTAGGCCTATTCTAGATGTAACAGCTTTTACTTACACATACAGGCTAGTAGTTTGAATTTTCATGAAAATTGCGGAGAAATTATGGTATGAAAAGTTTAATTAACTTCACTCTTGAGAACTACACTTGTCTCATCTCTACTACCTTAGCAATGGGAGGTCTGTCCCTCATATTGGATATCTGTAATACGGAACTGATTTTCCCAATTATAAAAGTGAAAAAATAATGTCATGCAAGGGTATCACCCCAAATTTTTAGATGGGAGAGAAAAAGGCGGTGATTCTAAATTTGAACCCTGTCATTGAGGGTCAAATTTAGTTTACGTGCTGACAATGTAAAATCTAGTCCTTATTTCTCGTCTCTATATGATGCAATTAATCTGCCATTTGTAACAGCCAGGAAGGATAGTGTCCGAAGCTAAAAATTAGAGATATTATTAAAACAGCTAATAAAAGTCACTGATAATATCCACAAAATCAACCAAAATAATGGGCAATCATACATTACCACAAAACAAATAGGATTATTAGCTTCACCCAAGATAAGGGAAATTAGGACTACCTCGGAAGAATGAGTGACAGTTATAGATATCAGTATGCTCTCCTTTCAGTGAGCGGGACTCGTACGCGAGGTTCCTCAGGGAAGATGGATTCAAACCCACTTTGGCTGATTACAAGGTTGAGTTTCCCCTTCTCTTCCTCAACTATAAAGCCAATATCAGGCAGCCTCATGGTAAATCCTCACACCCATCTCGCCAAAATACCATGTATGTACCGTAAATTTCTTTAACGTTAGATAATCTCGAAGTTGAGACCGTATCCTTAATTAAATAATTAAAATACGAACTGCACATGAGGCCATAAAAGAGAGAGACTTTGTAAATTTACAAAGATTGAAGAGATAAGATTGGCTTCTGAGAATCGAAAAGATATCAACAAATAGGAAAAAATAAAAACGATCATAAATTGCAGTCATGTACGATAACTTTGAGACTTGAATTTTGACAATAAGAAGAACAATTCGCTTTGAAATTTGGGAAAGACTCTCATATTCAGGAACAGTTATTTTGTTTGCTTGAGGGAGGAGGTACAACTTTCGCTAAGAATCCATATATCCTCTGGAAAGGAACTTGGCGTCTTTAATATACACTATCTGTACATCAATTAACCACTTCAGTGTTCTCGAAAACCTAATATTTATTTTTAATTATGACAATTTTTTAGTATTTTGTTCAGCTGGGTAGTGTTTACATTATAATCCAAAAAGTACTTAAGATATCTTAATATAACTTTGCGTGCATGTAAAGTTCCCTCATATGAACACCATACAGTAAAATCTTTAAGTTTCTTAGTAGAATGTATAGTTCATTTTTTAAAATAATATTGATAAAAAAATATTTCGAAAAATTTCGTATAAAGTTGCAAAAAATTAAAAAAATCTTTAAAATAACATGTTAGAGACTTCATTGTATACAGTAGATATGTTTATTGAAAACAGATAAAAACTAGAATTACATCGAAATTTATTGAAAATAGAAAAAACAAGAATTATATCGAAATTCAAATATTTGAGTAATTGATAATGTAAACGCTGCCTGCCTGAACAAAATTCTGTCTGTCTGTCTGTCTGTCTATCTATCTGCCTGCCTGCCTGCCTGCCTGCCTGCCTGCCTGCCTGCCTGCCTGCCTGCCTATCTATCTATCTATCTATCTATCTATCTATCTATCTATCTATCTATCTATCTATCTATCTATCTATCTATCTATCTATCTATCTATCTATCTATCTATCTATCTATCTATCTATCTATCTATCTATCTATCTATCTATCTATCTATCTATCTATCTATCTATCTATCTATCTATCTATCTATCTATCTATCTATCTATCTATCTATCTATCTATCTATCTATCTATCTATCTATCTATCTATCTATCTATCTATCTATCTATCTATCTATCTATCTATCTATCTATCTATCTATCTATCTATCTATCTATCTATCTATCTATCTATCTATCTATCTATCTATCTATCTATCTATCTATCTATCTATCTATTAAAATCGTAATTAAAAGAAAATAACTTTTAAGTTTTCAAAAATATTAAAATTGTTTACTGATGTCCAGATTGTATATAATAAGCAAGCCAATTTTTAGCTCCAGGTGACCTACAAATTCTCATAAAAATATCGAAACATAGTAAAATTCTATTAACGATATGTACAGGCCTACCTTCTTCCTTAACGTAAAACATGATATCTACAGAGAAAGCAACGAAACAAGATGTGCCTAGTGAAATCTGCGCAATAGCAATTTTTTCAACAACAATTTTACAGTAAGTTCAGCAATTCAATTTTCGTCCCTTTTAGTGAGAAATCGTCAGTTAGTTCAGTTAATTTTGGTTACAGTATTTTACTAAATGCACAATCAAATCCAATAAGCAGGTCTTGTATCAGGCATTACTGTACATTCCGGAATACGAAACTGTAAGCTAGTGCATGGCAAGACAAACGAAATTTGATAGGAATGTGTCTGAATGACTCACTGTTGGAGCTTGTGGACCTCCACAAGTCGTCATATACTTTTTTACTCACATAATGGCTGTAAAATGACAGAAATGGAAGGTGGAGACCTGGTAACGTCGCTTTTCGAAAACTCAGACGCCCAATTTCCTGCACTAAGTGACATGAACAGAAGGGTTGGTTCTACGTGTAATTTCCCTCATCCTGCCATTAAACTGTCGTAATATCCTCTCCTATATCGACAACTCTTACATCTGTCACGCATTGCAATTTCACAGTGGAGCTATTTCCGTAATTCGCGAACACCTTGCCCACTGGAATTTCCTCAGGCAGAAATAGTTGTAAGTCATTTGCACATATTCCAATATTTCATATTCAGTCTGCTTTGTGTCGAGAAATTTATACAGCAGTAAAATAATTTTGGGTCAAGGGTCTGAACAGCATAAAATTTTCATCTAAATTGTGTAATTTGTTGGGGTTTTGAAAAAATTGTTGAAATCAATGACCCGCAATGTTTTGAAATAATTAATTCACTGATTTCATTTTCAGGAACACAAAATAAAATCGCACAAGTCGAACAATAAGGAGAATAGACTGAAGCACGTTATTCGATTAGGTAACAGAACAATTAAACCAGATGTTAAAATATCAAAGGTAAAAGGAAAATACAACTGGAAAGACCTCTAAAAGTGCTTCTGGACAGCTACTTTCAAGCCTAAACGGACCAACATCTGACCTAGGATTAGTGACTAGATTCTGAATACGATTATATCGTTTGTGACCCTACAGTTTACCACAAGGTCTTCAAAGATATTTTTCTTCAAAATTTTGTAAAATAAAAGGTTCTCCTCATAATAAAACTCATTCTTGTAGTTTTTAGGGGAGAGTTGGGTAGTATCGGGCATCGGGTAATATTGGACACTGCGTTTCTTTCATCTACCACAGATGGTAGTACCTGAATAACATGGTTACGTTTCTGTATGCAACATCACAGAAACGTAGCCATGTCAGTCAGGTACTATCATCTGGTGGTAGATGAAAGAAACTCACTGTCCGATATTACCCGGTGTCCGATACTACCCAACTCTCCCATAAAACTATATAACTTAACTTGCATCCAATATCTCAATAATTTATTTAATTTGACCTTTATATTTTACAACATAGTATACATTTATATTGTATTTGTTTCAATTTTTTTATTGGGTTATTTTACGTCGCTGTATCAACATCTAGATTATTTAGCGTCTGAATGAAATGAAGGTGATAATGCCGGTGAAATGAGTCCGGGGTACAGCACCGAAAGTTACCCAGCATTTGCTCGTATTGGGTTGAGGGAAAACCCCGGAAAAAACCTCAACCAGGTAACTTGTCCCGACCGGGATTCGAACCCGGGCCACCTGGTTTCGCGGCCAGACGCGCTGACCGTTACTCCACAGGTGTGGACTTGTATTTGTTAGTCAACTGCCCGAAGGAAGGTTTGAACCTCATAAGGAATCACTCATGAGGCAACTAAGCCAGGAGATAATGAGCAGAGTGGACTGTTCCTTTCCCCGTCCACATACATCGCTGACTAGTACTAAAACATATAGCATTAATCAGACTTCAGATTATTCTTCATTTGACACATCAAGTGAGCTGTACTGCCTGATAATAGGTGTACGTATCAGCCAGAACCTCAATCACAGGCAACATTTATATTATAAACCATAATATGTTTCCTACAACATACGTCACCTTTAATGCCTCTTTTCTCCTATTTCAGAATTGTCGACATTTTTTATCCTTCCGATAGACAAAAAGTAGTCTTCCAATTGCACAAAGAACTTCATTCAGATACCACACTAAAGTGGATATGTTGTATTGTACAATTATTCAATTAATAAATTGGAAGTAGTTCGACCCAGATATATGAAAAAGGACTCTACTTTTTTATATAATGTAACACGTTTTATTAATGGTAAAAGATAGATAAATAATTTTACTATGTAACAATCTCCATAAGTAGGGATCCATTCCGGCGAAATAGATTTCATTACACGTAGGTGAATATGTAATGAAGTTAAGCATGTCCACAATTTTATTCCTCATATTTTCAAAAAAGAAAGGAAAAGGAAAGAAAGAAAAAAGAAACGAACGAAATAAAAATGGAAGAAGGAAAGAAAAGAAAGAAAATAAAAGGAAAAAGAAAGGAAGAAAAAAGAAAGGAAAAAAGGAACAAAGAAAAGAAAGAAACAAAAATGTAAGAAAGAAGAAAAGAAAAGAAAGAACTAGAAGTAAAGAAAGGTAAGAAAGGAAAAAGTTAACAAAGAAAAGAAAGGAAAGCAAGGAAAGAAAAGGCTCATAGTAAAGAAAGAGAGAAAGAAAGAAAGAAAGAAAGAAAGAAAGAAAGAAAGAAAGAAAGAAAGAAAGAAAGAAAATCATTTTGGCCCCACTAAATTTGATTTTCACGTTTCAAATTATATAAATTACTTATTTTACTCCCAGAATCGTATCACCAATGTGAGAAAGACTTTAAGTAAAAAGAGTGGATTTTCCTCTTTAAGGATCGATAAAAAACATGATTTTGTTTGATCCACGGGCTATTTAATATCGTGATTTCTTAATGATTTCGTTAGAAATAATTCGTTAGTAACCGTGAAAGTTTGTTGAAGCAATAGTTCATTTAATGTTTAAACAGTTTTCAATCTAAAATCAACAAAATTGCATAACTATGGTTCCTGAAGGAATAAATAGTTGCAACCGTTGAAATCTGTCCCTATAGATTAGCAACTAGTAGGTTCTCAATGATTCAAATCGTATTTTCAAATATATAATACCAGAATATAATGACTTCTTACTGATGGTGTTAGAAAAAAAACGTTTTTCATCTTAGAAATTTGTTCCAGAAGATATAAGATCACAATAGCCTACTTTTGGATGTTTAAATAGGAGGTATCCAAGATTTCGAAATTGGAGCGTATAATATTTAAGTTCACTTCTTTTTCTTCAGATCAATCCCAGATATACCGTATCTGCTCTTAGAGACGATTGACTGACATTGTTGCTTAGTGATTCAATTCCAGAAAGACGGGAATCGAACCCGGGTCAGTTAGTCTGGAGGCAGATGCGCTACCACAGAGCTAACTTGCCGGACTCTCTATGGAATATTAAAATATAAAGTGTATAAGAAATAATGCACATAGTCTGAAACAACTCAAAAATATATAGCATATGGAAAAATATCTTCTACTCTTTTAAAAGGCAACCACCGTGAGTGATGTCTTATTTCTTAAGGATGTGCCGAAAATATTTGGTACAAAATATTCCCTTTCATTTTGGTCGAATCACCGGTACTGCACCGTGTCTGTAATCAGTATGTAAGAGCGCGCCCGCCGATAGTCAAATTTGCCGTTCTACGGTCGGTAGATAATTTGCTCATCCAGATGACAAATGTCTTATTATGGTTGAAATATTTTTTGTTGATACTGTATTTTCTAAAAGCTTACTTCTATTCTTGAACAATGATTAAGCTTACGTCGTAGGAAAGCAGTAAACAAGTTTGCGGATTTAATTTAAAATAAAGCTACGAGTATGACATAATTGGATTTTGCAGAATAATTCATCACGAATGAAAGATGAAGTTTGTCTCCCTTTGGGATGGATTTGGATGGATATGAAACCCCAAGCGACCAGAGATCAGAGTCGAAAATCTGCGCTATGTAGCCGGTGCTTCAACCATTGTCGTTAAATTACATATCAGTTATGTATTATTCGTATATCGATCTCTATACAGTGACAATAAAAGTCTTGATGAAGGTTTGACAGTCGGAGCGATAAAGCGCTGTGCCCTATTCCATATCCAAATCAATGTGTCATTCTAATAAAGCGTGTGCATAAAATAGCCCCTGTCTGCCGACTGGAACGCTCTAATTTCGTGTTCAATAAGGTATAATATAAAATTAACTGTGGCAGCGAAATGAACTCTATTGGATATTGTTATGTACCATACTGCCTTTAAATTTATGATATCTCGCTACAAATTAATAGAGATGACAGAGAGATGTCGGATGTATTGCATACTTTGACAGGAACTGCGAATGAAGTTGGTAAAAATATTAATTACTGGTTCAGTTTCACCAGGGGATGGTGGGAGTTTTCAAAAACTGTGTCAGTATGTTTCAAGAGGTTTTTGGCAGAAGTTTTATTTGCGTAAAAGGAGTCACTATATTGCGGTTTTTTCTCAGCGTTGTCCTAGTCCTTAAATATCTGCCGTCTTTGGTTGGGATTCTGACCATGAAATTTGGATCAACTGGCGAATGACGAATCTGAAAAAAAAATTGGACCATTAAAGGTGACGATGTCTATCATGCTATATCTAACTACCACAGTTTCTCGTCGGCCTCGTTGTATGTAAAAGTCGAAGAAGATTGGTTCAACGCTGCGTGGAAATTACGGTCATGGGTTCGTATCTCGCTTACTTATTTATTTATTTATTTACTTATTCATTCATTCATTTATTTATTCATTTATTTATTTATTTATTTATTTATTTATTTATTTATTTATTTATTTATTTATTTATTTATTTATTTATTTATTTATTTATTTATTTATTTATTTATTTATTTATTTATTTATTTATTTATTTATTTATTTATTTATTTATTTATTTATTTATTTATTTATTTATTTATTTATTTATTTATTTATTTATTTATTTATTTATTTATTTATTTATTTATTTATTTATTTATTTATTTATTTATTTATTTATTTATTTATTTATTTATTTATTTATTTATTTATTTATTTATTTATTTATTTATTTATTTATTTATTTATTTATTTATTTATTTATTTATTTATTTATTTATTTATTTATTTATTTATTTATTTATTTATTTATTTATTTATTTATTTATTTATTTATTTATTTATTTATTTATTTATTTATTTATTTATTTATTTATTTATTTATTTATTTATTTATTTATTTATTTATTTATTTATTTATTTATTTATTTATTTATTTATTTATTTATTTATTTATTTATTTATTTATTTATTTATTTATTTATTTATTTATTCTGGTGTAGTTAAGGCCATCAGGCCTTCTCTTCCACAACATGAGGAATACAAATACAATAATAGAAAAAAATGGCATTCATATCACATTATTTTCTCAACTTCATGCTTTATATTCTCAGCTCTAGCTTCAGTGTCGTGCTGGCTCTGTCTTTAGAGACACACTTTCCTCTAGCTGAAGTTTTAACGTCTATAGTCCGAGTCAGCTTACTTAATACCCTCAGGATGAAACCTAACCATTTTTCCCCTATTACTACATATGCTAGTGAATTATAGTGATTTTCTAGCTCTCAGGTTTAATTTTCTTTTTACCCACTTCTTTTCGAATTTCGGGTACTTACAAATATTACAACTGGCAGTTATTTTCTAACTGTTATGTTGGGAGCAACAATTTCGGTTTGTAGTAAAGTAAACCGATGAAAATGCAAGTACCTAGGCTTGTAAATTAATAATTAATTAGTAATACCGGTATTAATATTAATATCAATACACAACTCAGTTCTGTTGTGTTGTGGTTCCAATTCAACTCTATATTCAGGTACGTGTAATGAAATAAGAAATAGCTTATAGACCTACTTCGTATGAAACATGCGGGTAAATATATTTTTTACATTTTAATGAAATTATTTCGTGTGTAGGTTTTTATTAAAATGTCCAAGAGGAGAACTAGCATGATAGCGACTTCTCCAAGAAAGAAAGTGCTTGTAAGTGTTAAGTAGGCCTAAGCTATACATTTTAAAGTGGTGTTCTGTTTTCAGTATTTGTACTAATAATTTCACGTGATCAAACTACATTTTTACGTTAGGTCTCTTGAATCGTAAACTGTTTAGTTGAAGCAATGAGTTTCATGTTGCCAGACAAAATACATTTTAATATTAGATCACACTAGTCCTAATTACCAACATAATATACGAGAAGTCCAGAAGGAAAATATATTTTTTCATAATTTATTGAACCATTTAGAGAACACCTCTTTACATAAAGATGAGATGTGGTAAATAAGTAAGATATTGTTATTGTTAATTTCTATTATTTCGGTACGTAGCATTGTGATTTTTCCCTCTCTGGTGATGACTGGTAGTAGTTGGCAAGACTGAAGAGACGGCCAAATTAGACTTTCAGGAACTACACTTACGTGATCCTCACTATAAAATGTGATCATGGGATGAATCACAGTAGATAAATGGAAAGACTTCATGTATAGATGGATGACCGTTATGGACGGAGAGAAGATAAATGAATAGATGGGTAGACATAGGGACGGAAACAAACCAATCTTAGAGCACATTTGCAGCTCTATCTAACGATATATAAATATATTGCATTGAAATGTTTGTTTTTTTTCTTTCGTAATGGGTAATTAGAAAATAAAATATTTATTATGATTACAGTAGACTCTTGCTAATGCGGCTATTTCTTGCACAGAGGGGTGCCGAATTTGCGAGAGTGCCGGTTTACTGAGAGTGCATAATACTTTGCTTCATTTTTCATTACCGGTGCATTTAATGTTATAAGCTGCACCAATCATTGCATTTGTACTTCGAAGTCGAAACTAGAACATCCCACATGTGGTCGGCGCAGCGTGTCTCAAAAGTCGTGACGTCACATGAATGAATAACCCCGCCTCTTTTATGCAACTTTAATTAATATAAACTGATACAAGCTCAGATTGATACACACTGATAATTTTATTTGCTTAGAAGTTAAAGGGTTTCCACCAAATTCCTGAGTTGTTTGCAGAAATATAGTTTATAAATAATACAGCATAACATTATGGCACCGGTGCAAATTCCTCAGAAAACTATTGCAGTAGAAATGATAGGAAGCACACTATACTATATTTGGCGTGTTTATGGACACTGCTGCACCGTTGCAATGACGTCTAATTTCTGTGAAAGAAATCTTATTGCCTAATTCGTCTGCAGAATTTCTTCTGGTTGTCACAGTTTTGAAGCATCGTGTGGTTCTTCTATTATTATCGTATCACGTGACTACGGTTTAAAATTTGACGCGGGCAGAATCTATCAACTGGCCAAACGGACTATAGGAGGAGCCGGATAATTGAGGGGTACACAACCAGTGTGGACCAAGTCCATCTGGAATAGTTCTAAGATATTGAGTCTTAAAGTTCCTGGCTCATGCTTAGCAATCTTCACCTTCCACAGGAAATGCTGTCCTCTGTGGAGTAACAAATGCGTTATGGACTTTGTTTGTTATGGCAATGAATAAATCTAAGGGTGCTATTCATAGACATTTCGCAGCGAGCGCTACGAGCGTACTAAGCTAGCCCCGGCTATCCACTGGTTATTTGTACAGAATTCAAATCATATCATATCGCTAACACTGGTTTATGAATACGGAAAAAGCGTATCATCCACCGGAAACCCGCGCTAAATATGTCTATGAATACGGCCCTAACTTTCTTCATCCGAGATTGTATTAATCCACAAACTGATCACTGGTGGACTTGGTCCACTCTGGTTGTGAGCTCCTCAATTGAGATGTTATATTATTGAGTGCCGGATTAACAAGAGTTTAGTACATAATATTTACAGTAAATAATATATATTACTAGCTTTATTTCCGTTATGGCTAAAATTAAGTTACTACTCAAAAGTGATTCTTATAGTTACCTGAACTTCAAACTGTTTGTTTTTAGTCAGAGAAAATTGTCTAACAAATAACGTGTCTCTAAAATATGTCTCGGGAAACATTCCGTCTACACATCTCTCTACTTTCCACATGCCTTTATGTACAAAACGTCGTCAGAGCAGACAGCATGTTTGCCTGTCTGCACTATAGACTACTGTAATTTAATAAAGTTTCAAAAGTAATTGAATCTGTTATTGTTGAAAGGAACTAAGTCCACTTTTTAAAGTTTTGAGATAATCCAAAGAAACTGTTTTGTGAATAATCTATCGAAGATTAAACCAAAATATATTGTACACATATATTTTAATCTTCGATAGATTATTCACAAAAAAGTTTTTTTTTTCGATTACCTCAAAACTTCAAAAAGTGGACTTAGTTTCTTTCAACAATAACCGATTGTTGGTGAAAGTGATTATCTACTTTCCTTAAAGATTTGGTGGTTAAATAATATGAAATAAGGCCAAATTTGCACCCAGTGTATGAGTAATCACTATATGTGAACGTTTGGAAGGATTGACAGACAAACGGCACGCATAAAATAGACACATCATTAACCTGGTCCTCGTGCGACTCAGTTACGATGATGTCTGTATAGGTCTACGTCACTTTTTTGTCTCCAATTTATTTCTTAAAACTTTTCGCACTCTTTCCTTTTCTCTTTTTTTATCTTATTTCCCATTTTTTACACTTTCTTCTATTTTTCTTCCATTGTAGCTTTCTTAACTATCAATTTCTTCTTCTTCTAGCTACTCATTTTGTTTCTTTCTTTCTGTCCTTTTTTGTTTTACGTTTCGCTTATTTTAAATCTTATTTGCTTCCATTTTCTTTATATTCATTCATTTCTTTCCATACTTTATTTTCTCCCTTTTCTTCTTTTTTTATTGCTACTTACCGTTTTTCCTATTCTTTTCTATACTGTATTTCAGTTTCTAATTTCCTTATTAATTATTTAAACTACCTCTTGTCTTTGCTGAACTGTTTTCTTTTTAAACGAATTAAATTTGCATGCTACACTGACACAGATCTTCTGTGACTTGCAGTTGACTTGACACTGGACTCCTATCAAGAGGAATAGTACTGACAACGGAGGTATTCGAACCCATGTCCTGAGCGTAAACTATGGTTGGTTGTCGCTCTTCCTGCCTTTACATTCACAACTTATAAGTAACAGTGAAAACATTATCTTTTATTTCACTTTTTGAACAGGGTAATCAAAGCACTGATTAGTATGAAAGGAACTCGACCCATGTAAAAGACGGGTCGTTATGGACGGTAGATAAGTAATCAAAACTCAAGTCGGATAGAGTTTTGTTTATTGATATCAATATAAACAGATCGTGTTGGCCGTTGTGTCTGTTGGGTTCTTTTAATGTGGCATCTCTCTTACAGGTTATGCAAGCCGATGGCTTGGCCAGACCCGTTAATTATGTCCATTAAACACAGGGAAGAGCTCTTTCATTAATACAGGAGCTAGCGGTACAGGGGAATTGCTACTGTTGCCTTGTAATTTGGGTGCCGCCCGCGAAGTTGCCGTGGGCAAGTCCCACCCCCCTCTCTCACTCACTCTACTTGCCCAAAAAAACCCTTGGGCCAACCCCTAGTATCTACCCTCGGAGGCTCCTCGAATGCTAGACATGCAACTGGTCGACTGCATACTATTACCGCCGATGCTGCATAACAAATACGACAAAAAAGGAGCCAATAGGTAAACCATTAACTCGGGAACATTTCCGGCATTTGTCGAACCAAACTTCCCACGTATCACACTCTGTAGAGACGTGTTTTCTTAATGAATTACTATGGCATAAAAGGAAATTACGTATTACTTTTCAATTTCCTTCCAGAACAAGTCTTGCAAAAAAATCTATAAAACAGGTAGCGTATACATGATTATTAAACGTTAAAAACAGGTTTAGAATTGTCAATAAACATTGTACTTATGTTAAATTATTGAATCAATTTTATGGTGAATACGATTTTGGTAAAAAAAAATTCTTCGGGAATGTTTTGGAGAAAATTATCTTAGCCTTTAGGGTCAAAGAGCAAAAGGGGACTGCACACAAACGCCGACTGAAAGGACCAGCGCTCAATCCACCACGAATATAGCAATTTGCTTACATTAAATAAATGGTTGTAAAGCCGTGAAGCATTTAGGTTTATGAGTTGCAACTCTCTCCACACTGTTTCCCTCCCACACTTCCATGTCCGGGAAGATGCAGATCCAAGTTGTTCGTTTACACCCTCCCCTCGGCTTTAGTTAAACACGAAAAATTTTGTAGCTGGAAAAGATAAAAAAAAAAGGAAAGTGGCGATTATAGCACTGACATGAACGTCAAATTAATATCACTTTCATCGCAGTTAGGTAACTTAAAGAAGATTGGATTTATGGACTACTAAACGTTGAACGTGGAATCAAATTCCTTTTTCCCAGAACTGAATAAGCAAATTGGTCTACAGGCCAAAAAAGCAAGTGCACCTAATGTAAACCGAACGTCAGAGTAATGTGATTGTGATTGAATAATTTCTTGCATAACACACCAAAGCCATTTTATATAGTTTTGATAAAACTAAAGAAAAAAGGGATTATCAGGAAAATTTTCAGAAATAGCAAACAGAGCATTTTTATGACAATATAGCTTAAGGTAACCATGAGGTGTGAAACTACTATAAAACACACTAACCCTCATTTTGTTCTGTATCTAATTAATTTTTAAAACTATTCATTTGAAATTTTTAAGACAGATTAAGGAAACTCTGGTGAACATAATCTGTAAAAGTTTATATTTTTAAAGAGCATATAAAAATTTTAATGTGCTGCTTTTTAATGTGAAAAAATAATTTATACACACTTGTCAATTGCTCTTGTAACCTATAGTAATGCGAATAATATCAAGAGGCTATTCTTACCAGAATCATTTTCGTAGCTTAGTCCGGAATGTAGATATGGTTTTATATGTATTTGAATAATAATAATTAATGTAACTTTTCACATTTCTAAAAAAAAAATATTCCCAGACTATCCTGGGGAAAAGACTATAGTTATCAAAATTAAATTATGCCTACAGCCTTTGTAAAAAACATAATTCAAATCCTTCCACTAATTAATGAGAAAAATTGCCACTTATATCTCAATTATTTCTTTTTCCATTCCAAAAATTATTTAAAAAATGTGTATTGAAAGTTTTATAAGTAGAATACTGTAATTTACATACTATGTTCATCAGAGTTTCCTATATCCCAGTGTCCTATTTAGAGGACAGTAGCTTATTTATTTTTTTCAGCAATCACAATATCCTAATTATGTTAATTGTGTGTGTGTCATGTTACAAACTGAACTGTTTTGATGTACAAAATAATATTTTGGACTTGGTTTCTATTACAATTTTATTTTATTTTATATTTTTTCTTCACCCTATACAATTGTACTTCATATTATAGCCTATCACTGCCAATATCATCCGAGATTTTGGTAATGTAATTATTGTTTTGTGAATATATATATAGCAGATAGTTTGGTGTTTCAATCTGATATATGATCGTTATCATCAACAATGCTAGCTGACTCTGACAACAATGCAAATATTGGTGTCCTCTAAATAGGACGCTGGGATGAAGTGTAATATAATATAACACTCTTCTGCGCTTTACGACATTCCGTTTGTTAGGAACTTATGACTACCCAATATATAGTGATATCAGATATTATTATTACTATTCCGTGCAGGGAGATATCAGAGTAAGCACTGCTTCCGACTGCCAGTGTACCTTGTGCGATGCTGATTCAGATTCAAAGTCAGACTTCTCATAAAGATGATAAATATTTCATTTCAGCAGTTCGGGAATTTTTTAGGAATTTCTGTCCGTGGATGAAATGATTGTGAAGTATTATTGGCATCACAGTCTGAAACACTTCATTCGTGGGAAGCCAATCAGATTTGGGTACAATTATGGGCTCTTTGTGGAACCAGTGAGTACTGCTTCAATTTCGACCTATATTGTGGAAAGGATGCTGTGGAAAATGAAAAAGATGATTTGTTGTTGGATCGAGAGTGATTCTGAATATGCTCGACTGTGTTGAACACTCAAATAGTTATACTGTGCTCTTTGATAACTATTTCACAAATCATGATATCCCTATTCATTTTCAAAGTCAGGATACGGAGCAACAGGAATTGTAGGAGAGAGTCTTACTGAAGAATGTCCACTACGCATCAGCAAGGAATTGAAGAAGCAAGATCGAGGTACATTTTACTATCAGTATGACCGAAATAGGTCCCGCGACGTGGTCTAAGGCATCCTGCCTAAGACTCGCATTACGGAATGCGCACTGGTTCGAGTCCTCATGGGGGAAGAAATTTTATCATGAAATTTCGGCCAGTGTATGAGACCGGTGCCCACCCAGCATCGTGATGCACTTGGGGAGCTACGATAGTTAGCGAAAATCCGGTTTCGCAAAACAGCTATAACAGCTGGGGGGGATCATCGTGCTAAACACACGATACCTCCATTCTGGTTGGATGATCGTCCACCTCTGCTTCGGCATGTGGACGTGAGGTCAGCAGCCAGCTGGTCGTTCTTGGCCCTTCATGGGCTGTAGCGCCATGGTTTTTTTTTGGATGACCGAAATAGAGAAGTACTTTTCGTCCGGTGAAATGACAACAAGTATGTCAGTATTTCCACAAATTATGACACCATAAATCTCGGAGTACTGAAGACTACAATTATTCCCACATGGAGGTGTTGATCATCATGATTGGCTAGTAGGAAAATACGTAATTGGCGTCCCAAGAAAGAAGTATTACTGGCCCATATTTACAACATTGATAGACATGGCATTGGTGAATGCATGGCTTCTATATAGACATGCGCATGGGGCAAATGCACTGGATCTTCTAAATTTCAGATGTGCAGTGACTATGTCCTATCTCAAACTTGACAACAGCAGGAAACAACTAGGGCGACCATCTGCATCACCATCTAGCTACCTAAGAGTTGTCCTGATGTCAGGATGGTTGGAGTTGGACACATCATTGTCCGAAGAAAGAAAGAGAGAAGATGCGCACGAACTGGCTGTGGAGGAAAACAGAAGTCACATTGTGTGAAATGTAACGACACTGTGTATGTAATGTTTTGTAGTAATGGTTTTTTTTGCTATTTCATGAGATATGACTGTATCAGGAAAATTTGGCTCTTATGATTGCAGTAGATCCCAGCGTCCTATTTAAAGGACAGCTATTTTCTCTGAAACTAGGCATCTCAAAATATTATGTATGATAGGTATGTGTTCTGCTGGGCTTTCTTATGTGTTTCCAATAAATAAAACATCAAAATGTAGAAAATAAATAATTTGGGACTTAATGGGTGAAGCAGTTAAAAAAATTCAATTTCTGTATGAGATACCAGAGAACAATGTGTTACCTTAATATTTCTAACTTTTTCGTTTGTCCATTCTTCTTGAAGTTCATTTTTTAAAACTTATTGTTAAAATATAAAACTTTAAAACTTCAAATTTTAAAAGTGTTAAAATGCTCGTTATTTTATCTATTATGTAGCTAATGTAGCGTTTCTGGACACAAATCTCGCGTAGTGTTTTTTTTGTACGGAAGTGGGACCCGAAGGCTTGCACTGCAGCCTGAGGCTTATTGTGCTTTCCACTCCTATTCATTCAATGATTGAGTAGCCGAACGTCTGCGCTCTTGCACAAATACTGCGGGCCGCATCGTGAACTCAACTCGGGCTATTGTATGGATGATAATATGTAAATTAATGATGACGAATGAAAAACCCCGGAAGAAATCGCAACCTGGTAACTTGCCCCAACCAGGATTTGAACCCGAGCTCCCTCGTTTCACGGCCAGACGCGCTAACCGTTACACAACAGCGTTGGACTGGCGTGGTGTTGATGTTAATATCATTTCCACAGTGAATGAATGTAGCCTATATCCTTGCCCTCGTCTCTCCTGTAATGTTCCAAGCCGAGGTATAGCCCAAGCTAATCACATGATCAAGTAGTCCCGCTGTTTATGAATGTCAACGAATTATATAATTATTTAACGTCGTTGTGTCAACTGCGCGGAAAAGTAGTTTTGATGGAATTGGTGACGTTTTAATCGATTTAACGACGAAGAAACTGATGATAACCAGATATTACTAGATGAGGCCGAGGTTTCACGATGTGATTACCTGACTTTCGTATTAATAATAATAGTAATAAAAGTTTTATTTTTCCATGGCAGAGTTAAGGCCATCAGGCCTTCTCTTCTACTCAACCAGGATCAAATCACATACAGAAAAATACATACTGGTATACAAATACTAACTTAAAATTATAATAATAATAATAATAATAATAATAATAATAATAATAATAATAATAATAATAATAATAAAGTAAAAAGCGATATTGAATACATATACACAATGAGTATTAACTTAAAATAATAATAATAATAATAATAATAATAATAATAATAATAATATATATATATTAAAAAAGAGACTGAATACATAATCACAAACAGGAAAATACATTCTAGTATACAAGTATTAACTTAAAAAAAAAGAATTAATACATATGAATGTAATCTTACAACTAAAGGAATAATACAATTAGTATGATCAGCATAGTACGGGTTACATTGAGACAATGACAATTACCGAGATATTAGTGTTAATGGAAAAATAAAGTAATGACTGTATAAAATAATAATAATAATAATAATAATAATAATAATAATAATAATAATAATAATAGTAAATAAAATTATACCTAAAAACTAATTCTGTGCATTTAAGATATTTCTAAACAACCTAATTTTAAACAACTGAGGACTAAGACTACCCCTGATTTCCAGCTGCAGCGAATTCCAGGAACGGGCCATGGCTATTGAGAAAGAAATTGAGTACAGAGATGTCTGATGACGTGGTATTGATAGCAACAGTTTGTTGTGTATTACGATTATTACGATTGTAGAAAATCTCTAACAAATCCAAACCCAATACTCAGCCAAAGCAGGAATGGCACCCACGACCGAACGCAGCTTCAGATCAGCAGGCAAAAGCGCTACCGACTGCGCTACGACGGCCGAAATTGGTGATTATGAAATCGTATTGCGCGAGGTGAGTCCGAGAATATGTCACGGATTGACTGCTATTTTCTCTATAGTTGAGGAAAAACTCGGGAGAAAAACTCAACCATGTAATGATTGTAAACGAGATTCGATTTCATACCAGAGATCACGAGATTTGTCAACTACCTCGAGACTATAAATTTCGCCTGGAAGTCAAAAAATGATTCCAAATTGTCACAAAACTGTATAGGCAAACAGCCATTCATTTAAGTTCCTGAATGATGATGTTTATAGTAATGATGTGAGTGTTAATTCTGTTATGGACGTACAATTAATACGAATTTCATTATAACTTATACCTACCAGATAATAAATTAACAGTCAATTCAGACGTTGAATAATGTTGCCCTCTTTAGGACTACAGAACTAGAACAAGCAAATCGATGTACATATAATTCCAGAGTGTACATTACACTTAATATCAAACATAACCAGAGGACAAGACCTCTAATGATTTCATCAATCATAAATGCTAATTTCATCGTTCGAACAACTAGAAACTCTAACTTTGTTACACTAGTAAGTTATTTAGAATTTACTTAATGCTTTGAGCATAATCAATCACACATTTTTGTAACCTTACACCCTTTCAGTCCTCATTAGTGATTATATATCTGCCACAGATATTCAATAACTTGACTCAATATTTTCAGGCCAATATGGTGCAGTACCACCTCTTAATGAACAAAGAATAAATTAATGTTCTATGCGACATAAATCAATCTAAGCTCTCCTGCAGGGAACATAACCTATAACGACTAGGTCTTTGTCTGGAGAGGTGATAACTTCAATTACAAAAAAGGTATACTGCATCACTCTTAATTGCATAACAAGCTGGGACTCTCCGCATCTTAAATAATAAGCAATAATAATCAGTGATAAGCAGCATTGCCAAGTTGTGTGAAATTCCACAAACTGTGTGGAATTTTGATTCAAGTGTGGAATGATTAGCTGTATGAATTTCTAGTTCTCACAACTAGGCCCTCTAAATTTTTGAGTTAATTAAAAACTAAATGTGTATAGAAAAATATCGGTACAGTTCACTCTAGAGTAACCGAGGGTGGATTATCTAAACCGCGCTTAACCTATAGGGGTAGCTTGCGTTTTGTCATTTTGTTTTAAGGGTTTCGGTCATTTTTATATACTTTCTCCCGGGCTTTCAAAGTTCTGAGTGACAAGGAAATACTGGACACCACTCAAGGACTCTGAAAACTGTCTGACAATGAACTTGAGGGGGATGGTATTGGCTTGGAGAACAATTTGTTACCGCTATGGATAATGTTAAGAGGGTGGGTGAGAAAGTAACAATAAACTCAATCTCTTGCTTGGTTTATGGTTTTCTCTGCCTCTCTAATCTTCTCCATATACGACCCTTAACAAAAATATATTTTCTATGTATTATCTAAGATTAAATTGCTTAATATACACTGCATTTAAACAAATAATACTGAATATAATTAAATAATATATATGCACAATACATACATAAGTGAAAACACTATATAAACATATTTTAAGCAATGGTGATAAGTGATGTGGAATAGGCTTAAAAGGCCATGAACTCAAACACTGTGCATTAGAGACCCTTCAATTTATTATTGGCTTGAAACTTTCAACAAGAAATTGCAAGGCATTAATGTGGTTTAATGAGTATAGACTTACTTACATACAAATGGCTTTTAGAGAACCCGGAGGTTCATTGCCACCCTCATATAAGCCCGCCATCGGTCCCTATTCTAAGCAAGATTAATCCAGTCCTTGCCATCATATCCCATCTCCCTCAAATTCATTTTAATATTATCCTTCCATCAACGTCTCGACCTCCCCAAATGTCCTTTTCCCTCCGTTCTCCTAACACACTATACACATTTCTGGATTCGGTCATACGTGCTACATGCCGTGCACATCTCAAACGACAATGAGTATAGTCTATCAAGTATAATTACTGCCTCATTATATGGGCGTATATCTGTATGTAGCAGAAGGATACATGGAAAGAGCGACTTTGATATTTTCAAGGAAATAAATATATTTTATCTTCAGCTCTGATACATAAAAATTGGTCATATCATATTTATATCTATTTTTGCCAAACTATTCGATAATTATTTCCGTACTTCCAGCTGCTATTCAATCTAAATCAAAGACAAATACTTTTCTACGAGGTCTATACAGGAAGAACCGATAGATGAAGAACAATTACACTAAAGACAATATTAATGCTTAAAATTGTTTCCAGATTTTTTTTAATGAATTAGTATGTTTATATCAGAGGGATGACTAATCGTCACAGGTACAAGAATGGAGTTCACCAGCGAGAAGTGAAAGGCGAAAAACAAAAACCACGATGATGAAAGAAACGGTGTGCATAATGCAAGCAATGGGATTAGAATAGAAAGGTTTACAAAAATGATGAAAGTGACGCACATTATATTTAATATAAATAATGTGCTTCACCTGACTATGAAGTATAGTTACTGCCTCACTATAAAATATATACACACATATGTAGTAGAAAGAGATATAGAAGGAAATATTTTGATATTTTCAGAGAAATAAATACATATTGTCATCATATTATATCATAATTTGGATACAATAACAACAACTATGTTCCAGGTCTGCTAACTAATACTAAAATATTAAACTGACAGCAATAATTTATTATTATCGATTTTGTCTTAAGATAAACGTATCTCGGTTCCCGTGCTACCGTTACATAACATTATGTAATACATTTGTTTTATTGGCTATTTTACTACACTTTATCAACTACTGTGGTTATCTAGCGTCTCAATGAGATAAAGGTGATAATACCAGCGAAATAAGTTCAGAATCCAACGCCGAAAGTTACCCAGAATTTGCTCTTAATGAGTTGAGGAAAAACCCGGGAAGAAACCTCAACCAGGTCACTTGCCCCAAACGGGATTTGAACCCGGGCTCGCTCGTTTCACAGTCAGGCAGGCTAATCGTTACTACACTAATGCATTTGTACAGAGCGTTCAATTAAAAGAGAACCCGCCATAGTCAACTCCAGTATATGTTGAAAATTATGTCCCACCATTTCAATGTATTTGTCCACAAGTTTCACCATGTCACTAGTAAAACTTTTTGCGTAGGCTACTCCGATACCTCTATTCTGGATGGCAGCATTGAAATTCACCTCCAGCTTTTGAAAGGTGTGTGGACTCATTTTTCACACAATTAGTTTTAGATGTTCATACAAAAATTAACCTGTACTTGTAAAATCTGGAGATCTTGGAGGCCATAGTCTTATAGATATGATTCTGTCCCCAAAAATGCTCTCATCGTCGTCACGGTTGCACCTTTTTTATAACAGCTCCCACCGTCTTGTATCCAGGAATCACGTTCATTCACTTCTAGTAAGGCTCGACAATATCGTGATAAACTTCAGCAAACAAAATTTGCTAAAATATATCCAATCTTTTAAAAAGTCAAAAGTATCAAAATTCTAATTAAATTTCAACCACTTAAACGTTTCACGCAATTATAGAGTTTCGTTGGATTCTACGAATCTCCTGCGATGTTTCATTTGTATGCATTCGTACGCACTTATACAATTTTTAAAATATTTTTTTTCACATACTTTATAATGGTGAGAAAAGGAAAAACGATCCCCCTAAAAATTATGTCTATTCCCTTAAAATATTCCTAAATAGCTGCAAAAATCACAATAAATTATGGCTGATAATTTTTTTGTGCATATGCTATTTAAATATTAGCAGGTTATGGTGATTTTTTTTTAATTTAAGAACGGATATCAGCCAAGGGTAAACGTGATCAAGGATGAGAATGGTGACTTGCTTGCAGACTCTCCATCAATCCTAAACAGATGGAAAAACTATTTTGCGCAACTACTAAATGCACATAGGACAAATAGAAATGATCGGGACGAAATTGAAATACAAACTGCTGAGCCATTTATACCCGAACCCACGCTTTCAGCAGTCGAAATTGCGATAGAAAATCTGAAAAAGTACAAGTCTCCAGGTATCGATGAAATTCCAGCAGAATTAATACAAGAGGGTGGAAGTGCATTATATAGCGAAATTTATAAACTTGTACTTGCTATTTGGGAAAAGGAAATTGTACCAGAACAATGGAAGGAGTCCATAATTGTGCCTATTTTTAAAAAGGGGGACAAAACCAACTGTGGTAACTTTCGAGGAATATCACATTTGTTGACGTCGTACAAAATGTTGTCCAATATTCTTTTGAGAAGATTAACTCCGTACGCAGATGAAATTATTGGGGATCATCAGTGCGGTTTTCGGCGTAATAGATCGACTATTGATCAGATTTTTTGTATTCGAGAGATAATGGAGAAAAAATGGGAGTATAAGGGTACAGTACATCAGTTATTCATAGATTTCAAAAAGGCATATGACTCGGTTAAGAGGGAAGTATTATATGACATTCTTATTGAATTTGGTATTCCCAAGAAACTAGTTCGATTAATTAAAATGTGTCTCAGTGAAACATACAGCAGAGTTCGTATAGGTCAGTTTCTATCTGATGCTTTTCCAATTCATTGCGGGCTAAAGCAGGGAAATGCACTATCACCTTTACTTTTTAACTTCGCTTTAGAATATGCCATTAGGAAAGTTCAGGATAACAGGCAGGGTTTGGAATTGAACGGGTTACATCAGCTTCTTGTCTATGCGGATGACGTGAATATGTTAGGAGAAAATCCACAAACGATTAGGGAAAACACGGAAATTTTACTTGAAGCAAGTAAAGCGATCGGTTTGGAAGTAAATCCCGAAAAGACAAAGTATATGATTATGTCTCGTGACCAGAATATTGTACGAAATGGAAATATAAATATTGGAGATTTATCCTTCGAAGAGGTGGAAAAATTCAAATATCTTGGAGCAACAGTAACAAATATAAATGACACTCGGGAGGAAATTAAAAGCAGAATAAATATGAAAAATGCGTGTTATTATTCGGTTGAGAAGCTTTTATCATCCAGTCTGCTGTCAAAAAATCTGAAAGTTAGAATTTATAAAACAGTTATATTACCGGTTGTTCTGTATGGTTGTGAAACTTGGACTCTCAATCTGAGAGAAGAACATAGATTAAGGGTGTTTGAGAATAAGGTGCTTAGGAAAATATTTGGGGCTAAGCGGGATGAAGTTACAGGAGAATGGAGAAAGTTATACAACGCAGAACTGCACGCATTGTATTCTTCACCTGACATAATTAGGAACATTAAATCCAGACGTTTGAGATGGGCAGGACATGTAGCACGTATGGGCGAATCCAGAAATGCATATAGAGTATTAGTTGGGAGACCGGAGGGAAAAAGACCTTTAGGGAGGCCGAGACGTAGATGGGAGGATAATATTAAAATGGATTTGAGTGAGGTGGGATATGATGATAGAGACTGGATTAATCTTGCACAGGATAGGGACCGATGGCGGGCTTATGTGAGGGCGGCAATGAACCTTCGGGTTCCTTAAAAGCCATTTGTATGTAAGTAAGTAAGTATGGTGATTTTTTCCTTGCATTTACGTATAATTCCCCTTAACCACGGGAAAATTTCTCAGCCGATAAAAGTTCCCTTGTAGCTTACCACCAATATGAACGTTTGTACTCCTTTTCATTCGACCATTTTCGAAACAATTACGGCACAAAGAAACCGCTTGTACTTTGAGCCAGCTATGCTGCGCCACACCCTAACAATAACAATTTCTTCTATCTTGGGCTTGCACTTCGGGGTGGGACTTGGGCGAAGACCATACCCGGATTTTTTCGACTTCACACTATAAACTCGTGTCTAGTGATCGGCATGAAGCCGGATTTCCAAACAGAACATTACAAACATATATACCCTGTACGGAATTAAAAATTTTACAGTATGTGAACAAAGATTTGACGTGAAATTTTGTAAAATAATCGTCTAGATTCAATTCGTTATTTACGCCTGTTTATCTTTTATGACGTTTGTGAGATCTATATTAGCAAAATGGTAACTTGCATAATGGGCTCGAGGATTCGCAGTGATATTACCTGTTAATCGTCTTATATTTGGCGACAATTTCTAAGAAAGAAAATCTGGTATTCTGCCCAAGAGGGGCTCGACTCACGGTCCATCGCAGCCTCAGACCAATTACCTCTAGACTAAACCACTGGCTTTCTTCTTAAACTGTGGCGCGACAGCCCATAAAAGGCCAATGCCAACCAGCTGACTGCTGGTCTCACGTTCACATGCCTCAGCAAAAATGAAGTACCATCAAGTCAGTACGGATGCAACGTGTGGTTACCACGATAAATTCCCGGCCCTTATAGCTGGCATTCGAAACTGTACTTCGTTACTGTAGCTCTGTAAATTCATCACGATGCTGAGTTGGAACCGGTCCCATACACGGCCGAAATTCCATAATCAAATTCCTTTCCAATGCATACTTGAACCAACGCACATTCCGTAACGTGAGTCTAGGTATGATTTAGACCACGACGCTACGGCGTGAGAAAACCGCTTGCCTTACATCTTGTTACACTTCATAGTGCACAAATGAAGTCCACATCATACCCTTCACATAAGTAATTATAAAATTTTGTTTTCAAACTTCGTGGCACATTAAATTAACTTAAGTATGTTCGAGAAATAAACCAAAGAAAACGTTACTATTTAAGGGGATAAAGAACAGAGTTATTAAAGTGCAGAGTCCTCTCTACATGACGCTAGGACATAGAGAAACATTAGTTCCCACAGTGTGCCTGTCGTACGTGTCGAAAGGACGTGTCGGGCGTTGCATGCCAGCAGTTCACCTCACTTAGTTGAGAGCTTCTGAATGGATTACATATACGTGCATGTTGCATTGCCATACATTGTATTTTTCCTATTACTGGATAAAAATGAAGGGATTACTCATTCGTACGTAGTTTACTGCAAGCTATTGTCTTTTTTCTAATTGTTTGTGAATGGTGTAGAGTATATTGCAGTGAGATCTTATAGTTCTAAGTTATGTAAAAAGTGGAAGAAATTATTCGACAAGTCATTACGAACATTTTGCAAGAAGAGATTAGTCGAGTATTTCAGAAAAATATTTCGAGACGTAAGAATGTACTGAAAGAGAAGGATACTTCAGACATCTTTTATAACACATATAAGACGAAGTTGTATATTCATCTTAAGTTCTCTATAAATATTTTTCGAGATGAATAGGTTTCAGAAAAAGTTACTACCATAGAAACGGCGGCTGATTTCTCGGTAACCGGTGGTACTGGTGAGGCGTACCTATATAACAGAAAGTACCATCAAGTTTGCGGTGAGGGGAAGAGTCAAAGGATGGAGCATCCTGTATAACGATAAGGTTGTACCACAGTCTAGTATATACAATCACGAAGCATGAGTTGTGGGGGTGCTAGGAACAATAGACTGTGCTGGTACTATTTCGCATTGTCTGTAATGAAGCGATATTAGCGATCCTAGTGGTTAGCAACTATCTATGGATGCATATTTACTACGTATTGAGCTTCGTGACTGGATATATTAGAATGTGGTTGTCCTATGGCTATGACACAATGTTTTAGTATGTATACCTATTTGTACCCACATCCAACTCTTTACTTCGACGTGGGTACCATAACAACGCAAACGAAGCTTACAGAGTTTGAATTTCTCCGTAGTATGCGAGTCTTTACATAGTCTCCCGCATCAAGGAAGTGTGTGAAACGGAAGAACGTATTCCATGCGTTAATGGTTTCTTCAGACTCCTGCCAGGGTTTACCCAAGCCCAGGCTTCAGACTCTTTGACCTATAACAGAGGGACATACAGGAATTCCTGTAACATGATATCACACAATACCGGTTCTATACCTGTGCTGTAACCACCTTGGTGGCTCAGTTTACAGAGCGCTGATTTACGACAATCGCGGACCCAGGTTCAAACACCGACGTTGGTAAATCTGTAACAGTAGTGGTCAAAAACAAAGTTATGACTGTTTTTGGGGGATTCTTCCGTTATTTCCACTAAATTTATCAACGATTTTCCTTTTCCGCCAAATTTATCAACGATTTTCCTATCATCATCTGCGTCCCCAAAAAATAGGCCACCTCCTTTATCTGCGTGACGCCGAATCGGTCATCAACCATGGTTATGTTATCCTGGATTTGTCCAAAGACAGATAGCATTAGTAGTGGATTTTATACTACTCACAGATCTGTAGAGGCACTGCTGTACCCCAGATACTGTTGCTAATTTGGTGACTGTCTTTCTAAATATGGCGACTTTTTACTTTTTCGACGACAATTTATTTTGACTTTTCTATTGCTTAGATAGAGATACAGCGAAGTTTTCAGCATCCTCTAGCAACAAATATTATATTTTTATTTATAATGAGTAGGGCTGAAGAAAAATATAAGTATCAGGGTAGTAAATAATTTCTATACACATTGTTTACAAAATGCGTCCCGTTGCAGGGTGTCTCTACTTTGTGTAAAAAGCGGATAGAGTGAACATTCAACACTCCTCAATAGTAGACCTGCTTAAGTGACGAGAGGTTGTATCAGAATGCCGAAACAAAAATCCAACAAAGAACAGATAATAAGAGGACTGAATTTAGAACATGGGGGAAAATGTGTTTAACTTAATTAATAATAATGATATTTTTTATAAATGTAATATTTGTTCAGTATTAATTAATTTGAAACACAAGTAATCCTGTAAATGTAAATTCTATTATGAGTTCATTCATACGGAGCGGACTGTAGAAGCAGCCGCTACCGTAACTAGTCGAGTGTGCACACAAGCATTTTGTAAACACAGAGCTCTACGTACGATGCAGCGTAGTCTATAACCAACACTTTTTTCAGCCCTAATAATGAGAAATCTAGCGACTTCCAGATCTATTTGATGACGATCCGTACACTTCAGTTAGCAAATCTCCTAAATATTCTTCTCCACTTCTGACGAAGTTATGACTACCATAGATTAGATAACCACCAAAAGTGTGGTATACGAATATGAAGGCTGGAGAGAAATGCGTAGTGTGGCAGATAATGGGTTTGCCATAGCCGGGCATCACAGCCGGCATGCAAATCATTCTATCACGGGTGCACAAAAAGAGTTATTTGGGCTGAAATCCTTCGAGCTACTTCATGTACCGACCGTTAAGGACAGAATCTATCCATATTTATACGTGTAATTATACCATGATAGAGTATCAAATCAGTAATACACGAACATTTATAGCATCACACTTATCCCCTACTTTTCCCTTCCCCCACTCCATGAAAATACTGCGCGTGTACCTGGCGGATTACACTGGATTGCTGTACTTCGGAGCTTCATTAGTGATACAATGTCTTTCGCAGAATCATATGAATCGAGAGGATATCACACTTACAAGAAAGGCGGTTCTTTCATTTCTCATGTTTAGGATTAGTTACAAATTTTCAGGACGCGAACTTAAATATGTACTGCTGTCAAAAGAAAAAGTGGCCGCTCTCCTGAAACAAAGTTCCCTTCGGGTATCTTCGCTACAATTCGGAGACAGGCGATGTTACATGTTGTTGGACCAAATTGCCTGATATCTACAGTTATAATTGAAGTATTCTGTGTGTTATCGATAGCATAATGGTAGCGTTCAGGCCTCTTATTCATGACGTCCTGCGTTCGACTACAACCACGTGCTTTTTATGTTCTTTTTTGTTCTGTTTTTGAGTGAGACAAACTATACATAATGGCTCCTTTCTCTTTTACGATTATTTTAGTAATTAACATCAGGTTCATTAATATATTATGCCATGACTTTATCATTATGATATTGTGGCTGCAAATGGAAAGAAAAAATATTTTATTCTCAATAAAAATATCTTTCGTGGCATAAACAAAACAAATTTACTGGCGTCGGCCTTAAACATTCAAACAATTAAGCGTTCAAAAAACAAAACAAAAAGCCACAATTCAATATTTAGTCTATCTTCCTCTTATCTCGATCATCTTGCAGTCGAGTGGGCATGGAATTGACTAGTCTTTGCAATCCATGGGCAGGTCTTTCATTGCAAAACCAGCAATTTCCAATCTTTCCTATTTTCTGCCTTCCTCTTAGTCTCCGCATATGATCCACATATTCTAATGTCGTCTATTATTCTTTTCAACTAGAGACCCAACCAGTTACTTTTTATCTTTCTAATCAGTTTCAGCATCATTCTTTCTTCACTCACTTTTTCAAACACAATTTTATTTCTTATTCTATCTGTCCACTTCACACGCACCGTTCTTCTCCACATCCACATTTCAAATTCTTCAATTCGTTTCTCTTCATTTCGTCGTAATTTCCATGTTCCTTCCCCATACAATGCCACACTCCACACAAAGCACTTCACTAGTCTCTTCCTTAGTTCTTTTTCCAGAGGTCCGCAGAAGATCCTTCTTCTTCTATTTAAAGCTTCCTTTGTTCATGTTTGCAGTTTTTCTTGGGAAGGATAGGCCTAAATGCGGTAACATCCCGTTGCTTTCCGCACACCACTATCTCTTTCGCATCTTATTAAATTCCAGGGGGCCCAAGCGTGGAGATCAGGAGAGTGGATTTGACTAATTGGGCCCTCCGGACTTCACCGAAAGTCACGGCAAGGGTTAAATATTAATTCTATCAGGATGTTTGACCCGATCAGAGACCGGGAAATCTCAATTAGCCTTTGCCCCCCGCATCCTGGACTAGCTTCTACGAATCATCAGAAAATCTTAGAGTGTGATTGGGCCAATTTTTCCGAAAATGTTTCCACACTTTTGCCCTCGTAGCTCAGCGGACGAACGTCGGAATTTAGATGTCAACGTCTCAGGTTCAATTCCTCGTTACTCCTTTTCATTTTATTGTGGTTCAAGATAGTACAATGTAATAATAGAAAAAGAAAAACTAATAGCAGTATTATGCAACTGGATTTTTCCAAACATAATATTAAATGTATGTTATTTATATCGCTAAAGAACGATTACAATATAAATAACTTGAATATTATTTATACAGTATCACTAAAGAACGATAACAGAATATAAATGATAAATATCGGTTTGTTTAATTAATATAAGATATTATATAATACGTATTTAATTATCTAAATAAAATAACCTATTTTACAAAGAAAGATGTTTATTTGTGTTATAATAATTACCTACATAAAATACAGATCATTTATATTGCGAAAGAACAATAACAATATAAATAACTTGAATATTATTTTATAATGCTAATGAAGGAAAACAATATAAATGATAACTTGAATATTATTTATATCGCTAAAGAACGATAACAATATAAAAAACGTGAATATTATTCATATCGGAATTTCACAGATTTATTACAGATGTATTTAAGAAATTGTAGAAGAATAGTAATTAGTAACAGTGTCCTATTTATTCTTCTTGGAGCCAAATTTGTAACTTTTAAAAGTGTGGCTACTATGTTGAAGTGTATGTGTTGCAACGGATGCTTGATTTGTTATGTATGTGAGTCAGTTATGGGATGCTTGATGTCGTCGCAATGTCGTAATTATAGTTCGATTGTGTTTGTGTGACTAGGTGTATTAATTTATGATGTATGGTACGGAAAGTTGCATATTTATGTTATAGAAGTGTTACGTATGTGTGTTGTTAATGTTTTTGTATGTTTCAAATTGATAACTGATATTTGTTTTGCAATCACAATGCCTAATTTACGGATTGTTTATGTTTTGTTTACATCGCGTAAGCTAATTTAGTTTTCTTTTCCATTTCTCTTTATGCTTATCTTTTTTGTGTATAAAGCTATAGCCCTAACATACATATGTAAAATAGGGCTAACCCCCATTGGAGATACTGTAGCTACAATAGTAATAATTATTATTCATATCGTTATAAAACGATAACAGAATACAAATGATGACTTGAATTTTATTCATATCTCTAAAGAACGATAACAAAATATAAATAACGTGATATCCATCAAGAACGATAACTGGATATAAATGATAATTTGAATATCATTGACATCGCTAAAGAACGATTAAAAAATAAAATGGAAGCTTGAAGAAGGCGCGAACCCAGAACCTTTGAATCATTACACAAGCATTCTACCGCTGGTCTGCGAGGAGCAGATATGGAACACTTTCATAGTTCCGGAACTGCTTGTACAAGCACATGCATCGTGTAACATCGCCGCGACCCGAAGTGGACTTTGAAAATATTCGCTGTTCACGAGTGCGGCCACTTTTTTTTTGACAGCTGTACATTCTTAAAATAGATCACCTGTTATACGAGTTCAAAGAACACAGATTCAGTGATTTTCAAAGGATGGAGAAAGATTTCAATATTTTTGCCACTCCTTTCCATGTTTAAATTGAAAATGTTATCCCAGAATTGCAGTTAGGGGTACTGGATTTGCAGAATGATGGCTTCTTGAAAGCAGAATGTGAAGGTCTACTGGGGGCTAAAATTTTTTAAAGGATAAGATGTCCAGTGCTACATATCCACTGCTTAGACAGTTTGCTTCAAAAATAATGAGTACCGTCATTTCCCATAATTATGGTCCTGGAACATAACTATTGTCCACGATACAAATATTCAAATTTTGTACTCCATAACGCAGTACCTCATTTATCTATATTCTTTCTGTACTGTAGTTTGAATTCAAGTCACTGCAGCTACCTACGAACGGTCTATGTTACTTCTACAATGATCTTTGAATGGTTGTATCGTGAACCATAGTTGTGTTCCAGCACCATAGTTATGGAAAATGCCGGTATGTATTTATCAACCTGCCAGTGCAAACAGCTGTTTTCTAAAATGAAATTTATAAAGTCCAGCCACAGATCCCGCTTAAGCGATGCTCATCTTCTTGCGCAGCTGAAAATAGCATGCACAGATATAAATCCCAATTTCGAAGAAATTGCTTTGAAAAATGATTAATTAAATATCACGTGAATGGACTATTCCAATTACATATGGTAGGTAGGAGTGTAGTGGCGCAACTGTCTGTAAATCCGTCACTGCACTGTAGAGTGCAACCCATCCCACAGTATGTAGTTGCCATTTAAATCCTGTATTGTGGGTTGCGTTCATTTTGCCACCACTGATATACTGGAATGGAACCCACGATCGTGGGTTAAGCGCTGCTCTGTTAGTCGTTACATAAACAGCAGATTTACAACAGAGTATCAATAATTAGGTTTCTTGCAGCCATTGCGTTAACAAAAATGTCTAAGTTTTAGAAGTTCCGGGAATATTTTGACTTCACTAGTTGGATCCTTATCATTTACAATCTTCCATCAGTTCCGTAGTGTCATTTACACAGAACAACAGAATTCCTTCCCCAGGATACTGCTAATTAGTGAAGAGAGCTAAAGACAAAATTCAACATGGCAGAAAAGTAACTTCTGAGGTAATTCTACAGAAGCGGCACTCATATCAGGATGATTCAGGAAATATTTATGCGATAATGACTTCGGACATTGTAACTTCTCAGCTAACCGGGGAATTTCGTTACACAACTGTACGTTAACCTCTACAACCTCATCATCTAACAAGTGTAATGTTCAAAGAAGCACACATGGCTATTTTAGAATCTGCTTCCTCCGCTTACCGACTGTTATGGTCCTTCAGTTGTACGTTGAATATCTACTACAAACTTTTGATAAAAATTACAACATTTTTTATCCCTGCCATTTTTACAGAAAAAATTAATAAACATTTAGAATGTTAACAAAAAAGCAGTACAGACTATGACCGTAGATATTATTAAGGGTATATGAACGTGTCCCCAACAACTGGACTAGAAGATGTGATGTCTGCCTTCAGAATGACGGTGAACACGTGGAAAAACTGATATATATCGGTATGTACAATTTTCAAATGTAATTTAACGAGTTCGTATTGATACGAAAATAAACTGAACTTAGACAACCAATTATGAATGGTTTATCTGTAAGAAGTGATTTTTCGTCGAGTGTCATGTCCTCAAATATGACAAACTGCAAACTTTGAGTTTCTTTAAAATGTTACTATTTTACGGAAGCGGGAGAGATTAAAATTTTGCACTAGAAAAAGAGACGTTCGTGTGATTTTGTGCATCAAACGATCATTGTTTATTTTTAGACGTACAATAAGAAATGGAGAAATATTGATAAATAAAATGGAAATTTACCATAATGTTCTAGTAATGAGATTGAAAGTTTGTATTTGCTGCGCGTTTTATGTAAACAACAGCTGGCCTGGTCCGGGCCTGCATTAGAACAGAGCATCTGTTTTGTACCGGTATATCTGTCACCGCTTCAGTTGTACCTTGTAGCCTACCTGTAAAACACCTCCTCCCATCCAGCAACGTTGTCAAACGTTGCATATTGTAAACTTTAATAATTCGTTAAATATTGCAATTAGAGAACAATTGTGAGGACAATTTTTCTTCCTTATGACATGAATAATCATCAGTTAAAATAATGGCACTGATACCCCTTACACTCTGTATAAATTCCCCTGTATGTTTAGAAATAGTATAATTACAACTCGCCAAATAATTATCAAAAATATGATATTTTCAAATCACCTCCCAATATATCACACACTACAATGTATGTATGTATGTATGTATGTATGTATGTATGTATGTATGTATGTATGTATGTATGTACGTATGTATGTATATATATATATATATATATATATAATTACTGCTAAGAACACCATATCGTAATATTCAATTGCCAATATCAGATTATTATTCATGTAACACACATCACAAAACAAACTCACAAGCAAACATTCTGATGAGGGCAGATAAAAAAAAAATATTTTTTTTCTTCCACCATACTAATAATGTCAAATGAAGTGCGTGTACAAATTTTGGCCACTCGACTGCAATTACGAGGTCGTCCAGAAAGTGATTTTCCCTAGGGCCGTTTACAGAAAAAAAGCACAATAGCATGAAAGGATTTATTGAAACAGATACAGGCATTGTTGCGCTATTTGTGAACATATCCCCCACTGAATTGAGACATTTGTCATGCCATGGGATCAATTTTTGTATCCTTGTGTCGTAGAAGTCAGCCCGGCTGGGATCGGAACCCGCGTTGACAGCCATCTGCACCTCTCTGTCGATCCCATGGTACGACAAATGTCTCAGTTCCGGTGGGGGATATGTTGAAAAATAGCTCTGTAATTGCTGTGTATATTCCAATAAATTTTTCCAATGGAATTGTGTTTTCTTTCTGTTAACGGCCTCCGGCGAACTTGTTTTTTTTACTGTCCTCGTAATTTGCGATCGAGTGGCCAAAATTTGCATAAGCATTTCTTTTGACATTATTAACAAGGTGAAAGAAAAAAAAATAACGTTTTTATCTGCTCGCAACAGAATGTTTGCTTGTCAGAAAATATTTTCGTATCGTATTTTAGTGTAGACCGCTGTGATGATAATGGTGACAGAGGAGCAGTAGGAGGAGAAGCAGCAGCAGCAGTTGTTGTAGCAACTGGTGTACAGTAGTTATGGTAGTAGTAACAGTTTTATTGGTGGCAATAACAGTGGTAGTGTGGAAGGGCTAGTATTATTTCATTGGTGCTTATAATTATAAAATTTGCATTTGTGATTGTATTTACGTTCGACAGAAGAAAGAAAAAAATACGATTTCAAGCAATGGTAAATGGGCAGGGCATAAATGTGCTGTTACTTATTCATATGTCGTTCCGAGTATTATTCTAACAGAAATGAATGCATTAATGATTTTGAATATTAGCAGTATTGAATAGCTAATGTAAATTGATTTACTTGTAGGACTTCCATATTCAGTATCATTTAAATTTTGAATATCCGTAAACAAATGCCTAGGTAGAATGACTCTTATACACACACACACACACACACACACACACACACACACACACACACACACACACACACACACACACACACACACATATATATATATATATATATATATATATATATATACATATATTTTTTTACTCTACAAGTGCAATGTGACAGTCACCTATGTAACGCACGCCTCTATTACTGTGGGATAAATAGCCGCCTAGTTTTCGCTACTAATTTCAAACAAAATGCTTAATTACATTCGAACAAAGTTTAATATTACTTTCCCCACCACAATTTGTTCATGATAGCCTACAAACTAATTGAATCACATTTATGAGGCGTACCCCGTTTTAGTTCGGACTCCAAATCTATAAATCATTCTTCATGGCTCTCATAAAATATAATACCCATGATTCATACACCGAAACATAAGTTCAGACTCGGCTGAAAATTATACTTTGCTATAAACGTACAGCTGCAAGCACTACAGACTGAAATCAATTAAACCTGGGTTAATGAAAAATAAAACAATGCGAGCATGGTTTTAGGACTTCTCTCCCACACGAGCGATGCCTACTACACCGGGACGCATAAGGGACACGAAAGCACAGTTTTATTATTGGAAATATGTGGAAGATTAGTTGACAACCACTTTTCCATAAAGAAAAAAAAAATGTTCAGTTTAAAACCAGATGCGGACCATGTAGTGTGCAGAGGCTTACTATGTGGAATGGAAGGCACGTTTGTCGGTTTAACCCTCCGATGTGCACGTGGGGTCTTTTGAGACTAAGAGTTGTTCTGTAATGTGTAATGGATGACGTATACATTAGCGTCGTGCATTACAGGCGCTATGTTCGGTTCAATTTTGTCGAGTATGGCGAAGTTCGATATTCGCCCATGTTCCCTCTGCAGAAAGAGACCTATCGCGTTTGTTCCACCTTGATATAAAATATTCGCTGTCCTCCACTTCAACCCCTTCATGTATTCACCGCTTAAGTATTTTAGCACATATCTTGCGATTAGTTTTTCATATGGAATAAGACGAAGTTTGTAATGTCATGGTTACCTCTCTCATGTTCGAACAATACAGGACACTAATACAGGGACATCATTTTATTTTTACTTCAATTTTTATTGTACCTGAGTTTTTGAATGTACTTCACTCCCACCCCTTCTACTAAGGAAGTTCCAACTCCACACAGAACCAAGACCGCAGATAGTAAGCAGTACTGAGTTACTGAGTATAGTACGTTCCAGAAATATGTTCGCGTTTTCCAGTGACGAAAGAGCTTTCAGTATTGAATCATATTTTCGCACAGGTACTGTCCGTTTGCCTACGTCGCATCCCGATTTCCCCCACCTGCTTCTGCTCGCCCCTCTGTAATAGCTGGGCTGTCTTAGCTCTTTTCTGAAAACATTAATTTCTCTTAGGAATTGGAAGTTTACGTAATATTATACAGCTGTTTAATGTAACTTAAATAAAAGGGCCTCGTTAAGTAATTAACTGTCACGTGATTTCCTCCCTTTCTACAATCCTGCGGCATAACCACTTGGACGGAGAGTAGATAGCATGTCTGAGTAATTTTATATTTTCGGGTCGGGCAGAAGTGAAGATTGAATTTACAGTACGTAGAGTAGGTATAGAATTATTTCAACATGAGTTACTAGTACGAAGGACGAAACTGGCAATTGGAATTAGATGCAATAGTCTATAGTGCGATAATATGCAAAAAAGAACTGAAGCCTGTATCGAAATGAACGGCCACCATTTTCAAAATTGTGTTTAAATATTCATATTATGATTATTTTTCAATTTAACTTCTTTCTCTATATTGTACGCTAATGTGCTGTAGACAGTATAATATACACTGCATAATGAATACGTTCGCATGGATAACTCACTTCGTGAGTAAAAACACTTATTCTTAATACAGTACTGTACTTTGATTAAAGAAAAAGCTAATGAAAATTATCAAACTCAAAATCGCGATATTTCCTAGTGTACGTAAATGGATGAACTACTTTTCTTCCTTCCTATACCTAGTAGAGTGATTTGTGTTTTACGCCAGTATCATCGAACTCCAGTCTTGGAGGGGGGAGCAAGCGGTGTTTCCGGTTCTCTAAAGGTATAGACAGGTTAATATTAAAAATGTTAGTAAAAATAAAATGATGTCCCTGTATAACACCTGGGTCACCAGCGTCCAAAATATATATGTCTTATTGATTTTGCATATTAGGTCATCAATTTCTGTATAATTTAAAAAGATTGTTTCCCTCTTGTAATAAATTGATCTGACATTTAAAAATTAGTTCAGTGGATACTTGAGTCTTTTCAAGACACCAATGGAAATATAATTTAATTTAGGAATATGTATGATAAGAACTTTCTTGTGTTAAATTTTAACGTACCTTGTTTACATGTTTCGACCTATTTTCGGTCATCTTCGGAACTGGTCGTTGTTGGTCTTGGCGCCTCTTGTTTCCTGTGTGGGTGCGCTCATAGTGTAGAGTCAAAGAGTGTATGTGTTTTGAAATTGAGTTGTGTGTTGAGAATATCGTTGGGGTGTGTTTTCGTGTGTATGTATATTTCATATTGTTCTAGTGTGTTGAGTTTCAGACATGGAAATACTGCACATCCAACCAAAAAGCCAGAAACTCAACACACTAGAACACTATGAAATATACAGACACACGAAAACACACCCCAACGATATTCTCAACACACAACTCTATTTCAAAACACATACACTCTTTGACTCTACACTACGAACGCACCCACACAGGAAACAAGAGGCGCCAAGACCAACAACGACCAGTTCCGAAGATGACCGAAAATAGGTCGAAACATGTTAACAAGGTACGTTAAAATTTAACACATGAAAGTTCTTATCATACATATTCCGAAGTGATACAGTGTTAAAAGTTGTGTAATCAAGATGCATAATTTAATTTTTGGTTTCACTGCACAGTAATTGTTAAAACTACTGTAAAAATTGAGGAGTTCCGTAAGAGAAGGGTGAGCCAGCCAATTGTCGAATTTTGTGTTTGTTACTCCTCCGAATATTTTAAGACACATATCTGCAACATAAGCCTGGCAGACGTTGGCGGGCTCTCCCTTACTACATCGAAATTATCATTGTTTGTAAGGTTGGAGAAACTGTGTAGCCTGTGACAGGTTCATAATATTCATATTACTCCGTACGAGAAGGGCGAATATGCCACTCCGCCTGAAAGCGCGCCATTCATTGTCTCAGTGTTGTTGTAACCACACAGCCGAGTACAATCGTATTAGGCCTAAGTGTATTTATGGACATTGTAATAATAGCTTATTATGAGTAATAGTGACAGTGATAATCAACCAGGCATATCTGGTTATTGTAGGAAACGTCAGAGGCATGTCGAAAAAATGGAAAAATGTACAAGCTAAGATTAAAAGGGACAAAGGTGAATCGTACATTAGTAAGAAAACTAGCAGTGACCGACTCAGAGGAACATCTTCATGAAGATGAATTAATGTAGTATTAGTGCCTCTGTTCCCAGAACAAGTGAGACTACTTTTGATAGCAAGGGTAATAACATGACAGACATCCACTTCCTTTTTTTGTTTATTAATAATTTCAGACACTTTGTAAATGTCATATCACAGCGCCATTAAGTGTTTTTATTTATTATTATTATTATTATTGTTATTATTATTATTATTATTATTATTATTATTATTATTATTATTATTATTATATTGTCATTAATGTCTGCCTCTATTGAGTTCATTCTACGCCCTTTGATTATTATAATATACAGTTTTCAAATTATTCCCATAATATAATAATAATAATAATAATGTTTTATTTTCGCTGGCAGAGTTAAGGCCATAAGGCCTTCTCTTCCACTCAAATCATAATGTCATCTATGATCGCTATTAAGTTGGAATATTAAATTGGACATTTAATTGCAGTTTTCAATAAAGGTATTCGTTTTTCAGTGTACAAAATAATTATCATTATTTACAGACGTGTCCTTGGCGGATTCGCCCTTATCTCGTTTACAGGTAAAATACTTTGAACATCGATTATCTCTACAAATACATTTAGCAGGTTCGCCCTTCTCTTACGGAACGCCTCAATTGAGGGATCCAATCATAGGAGACAAGCCACAAATAATAGCCTAATAAATATTGTATTCTTTTGTAATATATTGTCATTTATGAACCTAATAACAATAATAAAGTGATAATATACGAGTAAACACAAGAATCTTGTGAAAAATGTAGGGGTCCTTAAAGACCCCAAGTGCCCAGCTACATGATTCCTCCAACGTGCCCAGCGGAAGTTTAAACCTTACCTAGAGCTTTATCAGTAAACGAAAGACTACAGAATTGAAAAGCCGAATAATTGGAGTCTGGGTAAATATGACATTTATGACACCGTATCTTCTAGAATAGCTCAAGGATCACTCAGTGTCATACAAAATTGAGAACCATCTGATTGTAGCAAATAAATGCGGGCAGAACTCGGTGTAGACTACCCATCAACTGCTCATACGCTAAGATTTAACACTGTAGAGTTGATTGTGGAGAGCTTTCCATTGCGGACTACATAATTTTTAACTCCTTAAGAAAGTGTCAACAGTGGTCTGTCTTCTTGAACGAATATTTCGACTAATCACAAGGAAAACAAGTGACAAGAAGCAACTTGTTTGACTTTTATGTTTCCTAAACATAGACACAAGTGGCTTGTAACAGAGGAAAAACGAAATTGTTATTTATGGAACAAGTGGATAATCTTGACGATTATGACGACAATTTTCACGAGTGTTATAATAAGATTATCCACGAGTTGGATACAACACTTCATAGCATCTTAGCATTATAAATTGTAGGAAAGAAATTATGAAAGAAATTCAATTCGGGATCCATACGTGACAAATTGTCTTCATATGTTCGTATCGATTAGTTGCGCCTGGCATTGACATTGAGTGAAGAGAAATGGATGACCTTGCAGTTATGTTACAAATATTCCTTTATTTTGTTAATAGGCTATAGTTTCTCTGAACCACAGAACTGTTTTATAAAATAAATGTGATATTGCATAAGTGATACAAAATTGTTAAAGACTGGAAATAAATGATGCGTTACCTAATGTCCTGCACTTAATTTCTTGTTACGTCCCGCGTAGCAGCGATAACCAAGATAGCAAGCGTTCTGGTATTACGTCATAGCAAATACCTCATTGTTTTTATCGGCACGCGTGGTATAATAAGCCAATTACGCACGATTTTCGATGTAGTAACAACCTGTTAATGCTATGATGGCATAAAACAAATAATGAGTGCATTTCACTAGTCTGACTAGCGTTTGTTTCTTGAAGAAATGTGCTTGTGACATAAGGCAACGGAGCTATCAAATTTGAAACTTATACATTTTCAGTCTTGTGAAAATTAAATTTGTATCACTTATTACAGACTAGAGATTTTCATGGTAACATCAAGTAATTTTTAAGTTATTACTTTTCAATATTTCATGCAAACAAAACAAATACTATGGCTATCAGACCAAAAATACTAGTATACAGAAACTCATTTCGACACAATAACAAACACGATTAAGGGAGCCAACAATTTGACCCTTATGTTGAATTAAGAGGTATGAGCAATTAAATGTTGTTTGTACGTATTTCTTCCGAGGAAAGTGAATGAACATAAAGTGTAAAATATTAAATATGATTTTTTGTAATTATCTTCAGTTCCAGAACGTGTAAATCTCATAAGTAATCTTAAGAAATTTTAGACGTTCAAGAGAATAAATGCAGACATGTTGGACTATTGCTGGCTAGTTATGAATTTTCTTAAGAACTCGTCCGTGATCCGAAACAGTTCAGTGACGGAGAAAAATAAAGAGATGCATGGTTAAAGCTGTCAAATTACTCTGTCGAAGTGAAATAAACAATTCTAGAGTATTACGATGTCCTGGGGCACACCTAAAATCTGCCACTGATCGCATTAACGATTACGATAAGGTGTTACAGGTCACAATGCATATTTCCCATTCTACTCTGCCCTCCTAGTAAACTTAGTACAGCCCAATGCATATTCTGTGCCTCACGTAACGGAAAATTATGTCAATTTGTAAGTAAAAATTGCACTGTAACATACCTGTAATGAACTGAAAGTTACTTCATCAGTTTCTAGGGAGCTTTTTATTTATGTCTATAATATTCTGTGCTCTCCTTGTCATTATTAATCTAGAAATGTATACTCCAGTCACTATACTTCAATACTTATAATATTAGCAAAGTATTGACAATCTTATACACGACCTTATCCAAGTAACGAACTCCCCAATTGAAAGTATGTCAGAGACGCATTAACAATGTAAGCGCCAGGAACATGCCACTTAGCTGCTTGATGGAGAACTACGTTGAGCATTTATAAAGATTTAGGCGCATAGCCGTTATTTGCTAAACTTGCAATATCGGATTCGAGTAATGGCGGGTACATTTTTTTTTAATAATAAGGGTATTTTTCAAGGAAGGGCGACAAAATTGTGCGTACATTTAGTTTATCCTCTAGTAATACAGGTGGCATCAAAATCTTAATTTTGAAAAAAGTGGCCCTTAGCCGGTTGATGCGTATCGCCGTCCAGTTATTACTTTCTGCTTTGTACTTATAACGTCAATCAAAAATTTTATTATAATGTTAAAATAAGAATATTAGGCCTATTAATTACTAGCATTACAATAACTGTAATTTGAATGGCTGGCAGTCATTTTGAGAGTTTGACCGAGGATGGATCCATATGATTAGGCCCGTCTTGATCCATTGTGCGCCCTCCATATGCAATGATTTTTCCAGTACGATAGGTGGACCTGATGACATTCTTAAATCAGATGCTGACAGATGGGCACTCAGAATCAGCTCTGACAGAAGTCCGGACGAGTGTGTGATAAAACCTAGGGCCCGGAGTCTGAACCTATTAGAATCTACATCAGCATTGAAGGCCAGCCAGCATTTTTTTTTGCAATAGGGGATGACTGATAAAACTGAAGGGAAGGTAGACCGTATTGGTGGAATGACAAATGAACACGAGACTGCCCAGAGAAGAAACATCAAAGGAGGTACCCACAGAAAGAAAAATCATCTGCGACGTCTGCTTTGTAGACAAATTCAGTCACGACCAGGCTGCAGATCGAAACCAGATTACTGGACAAGACCTCTGGACAAGAGAGCGTAACAGGGCTAAACCACAGATGCGACTAAATTGTGTTTTACAGATTATAATATCGGATATACAAGATACAATTCTGCCTCGAAAACGAGCCTAAATTGTGATTTAAAGGTACGGAACGACCACCACCGTTACCAGAATTGACAGACTCCTCGCTTCTCATTACTGACACGTGGAGAGGTAGTAATTCAATGCAGAAATTTAACCTAATTTCAAACAGCATTTTCACATTTTGCAGTTAGTTTGTATTGGCAGTCAGAGTTTAGTATGTCAATTGCCTTTTACTGTATTTACACTTGTACAAACTTTAAGACGGAGTTTCAACCTCATTTTGTAGAAGCATGCCAGACTTGAACCTCAGATGCGGCTATATATTGTTTTACAAATTACAGAACTGGATATAAAAGGTATAAAACTGCGTCGCAAACACAGCTAAATTGTGATTTAAAGTTATGAAACTGCCACCCCCGTAACCTAAATTCACACACTTTTCGCTTGTCATTATTGGCACGTGGAGAGGTACTAGTTCAATGCAAAAATTGTAACATCATTCGAACAATACTTTATTTCCAATGGTTAGTTTGTATTGGGAGTCAGAGTTTAGTATATCATTTGCTTTTACTGTATTTACACGTGTACAAACTTTAAGACGTAGTTTTAACGTAATTCTGTAGAAGCGTGCCAGAGTTGAACCTCAGATGCGGCTATATATTGTTTTACAAATTACAAAACTGGATATAAAAGGTATAAAACTGCGTCGCAAACACGGCTAAATTATGATTTAAATTTATGAAAGTGCCACCACCATTAACCTAAATTCACACACCTTCGCTTGTCATTATTGGCACGTGGAGAGGTACTATTTCAAAGCAAAAATTTTAACATCATTCGAACAATACTTTATTTCCAATAGTTAGTTTGTATTGGCAGTCAGAGTTTAGTATGCCACTTGCTTTTACTCTATTTACACGTGCACAAACTTTAAGACGCAGTTTTAACCTATTTCTGTAGAAGCGTGCCAGAGTTGAACCTCAGATGCGGCTCTATATTGTTTTACAAATTACAAAACTGGATATAAAAGGTATAAAAATGCGTCGCAAACACGGCTAAATTATGATTTAAAGTTATGAAAGTGCCACCACCGTAGCCTAAATTCACACACTCTTCGCTTGTCATTATTGGCACGTGGACAGGTACTAGTTCAATGCAAAAATTCTAACATAATTCGAACAATACTTCATTTCCAATAGTTAGTTTGTATTGGGAGTTAGAGCTTAGTATGTCACTTGCCTTTTACTGTATTACACCTGTACAAACATTACGTAGGAGTTTTGACCTGATTTTATAGAAATATGTAAGAGCTGAACCTGGGATGCAGCTAAATTTTGTTTTACAAATTACATAACTGGATATACAAGGTATAAAATTGCCTTGCAAACACGACTGAATTGTGATATAAAGTTACAAAACTGCCACCACCGTAACCTAAATCGACACACTGCTCCCTTGTCATAAATGACACGTGGAGAGATATCAGTTCAATGCAGAAATTTACCCCAGTTCTAAACAATTTTTTTTTCCTACAGTTAGTTTGTATTGGTAGTAGAGTTTTGTATGTCACTTGATTTTTACAGCTTTTACACGTGTGCAAACTTTAAGGCGTTTAACCTGATTTTGTAGACGCTTCCCCTTCAGAGCGTCTGCTATACCCAAAAATTAACCAATGTAGAAGTAAATGTAATTTAGACGTACGTAAGCACGGTCAAGAATAACCGCCTTCAAACCATACCATCATTCTAATTTCAAGTGGTGTATGTGGTCCTTGGCTCTCTTCCGTAAGACCAACATCAAAACCGGGAGGTATTGCAACGATAGGAAATTCAGGTCAAGTACAGACCGAATATTTAGTCCTGACAGCTCAGCGACGCGAAAGAGGGGAAGTAATAGGAGTAGTGGGGAGAGCTCCGGAGTAGAGATCAGGGCGAGCGGTCGGTAAAGGAATTCAGTATAGCTTAACTGTACTAGAAAAATACCGCTCTACCTCACGCATGACATTCGATCGCTCCGACAGTAAGCGACAGACTAACCCAAATACCCCTTGGCGAAACTAAATGGACTCGCCTGACCCAGGCGCACATTGCCGGGGACTGTCAGGACTAAATAATCGTACTGTACACTAAAGATACAAGAATTGCGCATCCATGCGAGGGAGGTCATTGTTTTAACAATGTGAACTCTACGCCTTTTGCCCACTCTTCTCAGTCGGGAAAAAGAACGGTAGAGAACATAATCTAGTAGGACACAAAAGGGAGGAGAAAGCGCAGAGCTCTAGTTGAGGCTTACAGCAACAGTACCAAGTAGTTTTAATATAGGTGTTAGTGAGAAGAACGATGCTCCACCGTTGAGTAGAGCCGAACTGGATAACCACCGTAAGTTACTCGTACATCCTCGCTTGTAAATTTAGATTTAAACTGCAACTAAAAGGTCCTAAAACCTAAAACCAAGAGGAATGCCGACCTGCTTTTCAGACTTCATTTTATTTTGCCATGTCCATTCTTTTTTCAATTTGCCATTAGAGATTCGATGCTGAAGGACATCTGGATCTGCAAGCATCGTTCAATAAAGCACTACTTTCATTACACATAGTATTGGCATGCTGTAAAAAATAAATTTTGAGATTTCAGCGAAAATATGTCATCAACTAATGTCTGATATGACGTTTCTGTACAGCGGTTTCTATTGAAGTTATTGTATGCCTAAATTATGTTTTACGCTCGCAACTGGCCAGGTTATATCAGCGTCGCCGATGTGCCGGAATTTTGTCCCGCAGGAGTTCTTTCACGTGCCAGTAAATCTACTGACATAAGCATGTCGCATTTAAGCACAATTAAATGCCATCAACCTGGGCCGAAATAAAACCTGCAACATTGGGCAGAGAAGGCCAGCACTCTATTGACTGCGCCACACAGGCCGATGGTTTCTATTGAACTACTGGTTCAATTATGTAAATATATAAAATCTATGAAACAATTTGTCTGTAAAAGATGAACATGAAATAACTTCTAGCAACACTTTGATAGGCATTTATTTGAAATAAAGAACACAAAAGTCATTGAAATATAATTTATTCTGACGCCATACCTGATGTCTGAAAACTCTTGAATCAAAATAATACAGATAATGGAATAGTCTAAACTGATTATTTTGAGACGGCGAACCAATGTTCGGAAATGCCTATTTTAGACGAAACGAGATACTGAATGAAAAATACGTTTGAGGAATGCTTTTGTAAGCTGCTTTGGTTTTCATAGCAAACAACTACCTACAGCATCGACGTTTGGTGGCGATAGTTTGCAGAACAGTGACACAGTCGCCACAGATAACGTCGACCAAATTACAATAGGAAATATTGTGTTACTAAAAGATATCACCTTCTAAATTTTCAAGGATATACATACTATCAGCACCTCTGAAAACGTAGACATTATTTTAGCTTTGCTCTATATGTATCTACAGAGATTTCAAGCCTGTTATCAAGACATTGCATCTTCCACCGTACAACGTCATGCTCACATTAAATTATGTTGCGTCCAACAATTGGTATAAAATTTCTCATGGGCTCCCCATTTATCGTCTCCGGAGCCAGATAGTTTACAAGAATATTGTTACAGCACTCAATCTGCAAAGTGATTTCCCACCCCTGAGTTCCTGTTTTTACTTCTTCACTGGCAGCAGCTAATGCTACATTTTCTTTTATTGTAGTCCAAAGAAGAGCAAAAGGTCTTACACAATATGCACTTTTCTCATATTGTGCGTGATTCAATACGGTTCCTATAAATAATAAAGTAGAAGAAGAATTCCATATTGGTAGAGTCTGATAGTTGTGTAACGATTTTTCACACTACTTCTCAGATTAAATGAAACCTTTTCTTGGACATACAAATACAGGCACATCACTTCAATTTTACTAACATTTCTAATATTAACCTGGTTATACATTTGGATCAACGGTTGAGAACCGGAAACACCGTTTGCTACCCTCTTTCACGACTGGAGTTCGATGATACTGGCGTAATATACAAATAAATCACTTTAATAGGTGTAGGAGGGAATAATAGTAGTTCACCCATTTACGTAAACTAGGAAATATCACGCTTTTGAGTTTGATAATTTTCATTAGTGTTTTGTTTAATCAAACTACAGTACAGTATTAACAATGAGCGTTTTTACTCACGAACTGAGCTGTCCATACGGAAATATTCATTATGCAGTGTATATTATACTGTTTACAGCACATTAGTGTTCACTATAGAGAATGAAGTTAAATTGAAAAATAATCATAATATGGATATTTAAACACATTCTTGATAATGGTGGCCGTTCATTTCGATACAGGCTTCAGTTCTAATGTGCATATTATCGTACTATAAACTACTGTACCTAATTCCAATTACCAGTTTCGTCCTTCGTACTAGTAACTCATGTTGAAATAATTCTGTACCTACTCTATAAAGAATACCTTACGTAAGTAAATTCAATCTTCACTTCTGCCCGATCCGAAAAGATAAAATTACTCAGACATGCTATCTACTGTCCGTTCAAGCGGTTATGTCGCTGGGTCGTAGAAAGGGGGAAAATCACGAGGCCGTTTTATTTAAGTTATTTGAAACAGTTGTATAACATTACGTAGACGTCCAATTCCTAACAGAAGTTAATGTTCTCAGAAAAGATCTAAGACAGCCCAGCCACTAGCCTTTACGGATGGGCAAATAGAACCTGGTGGGGGAAACCGGAATGCGAGGTAGGCAAATGGACGACAGTACATGTGCGAAAATAATTCAATATTGAAAGCTCTTTCGTCACTGGAAAACGCGAACATATTTCTGGAACGTACTGTTTACTATGACCATGAGGCTTGGTTCTGTATGGAGGACGGTTGAACTTCATTAGTAGAAGGGGTGGGAGTGAAGTACATTAAAAAACTCAGGTACAAAAAAATTTTAAGTAAAAATAAAATGATGTCCCTGTATAAGCAATCTATCTTTCTGTTTCTGTCTGTCTATCTTTAGGTAAACAGCTTACACAGAACCCAGATATTTAATTCAAACTAATCTTAATCTCCAGACATGCTTTGTGTACTCAAACATAGCCCAGAATGCTGCAATGATTTTTCCAAAGCTACAGGTGGCACTGATGACATTTTTGAATCCGTTGCCGACAGATGTGTATCCTGCATCAGCTCTGACAGTCAAGTCCATACCAGTATGATATAAAAGCCAGGGCCCGGAGTCCGAAACCGTTAGAATCTATGTTAGCATAAAAATAAAGGGAAGGTAGACCGTGTTGATAGAATGAAAAATGAAAACGAGAGTTCCCAGAAAAGAAACACCAAGAGCAGTATCAGAGCACGAAAAAAACATCTACAAAGTCTGCATTGTCCACAACAAATTCAATCACGATCAGGCCGCAGATCGAACTAGGGTCACTAGACAGCGTGCCAGCGTTGAACCACAGGTGCGGATAAATTGTGTTCTAGAAATCACAAAACTCGATATACAAGGTACAAAACTGCTTTGTAAACGCGCTTAAATTGTTATTTATAGGTACGAAACTGCACCCACAGTAACATAAATTCACACACTCTTCCCCTGTCATTATTGGCACGTGGAGAGGTAGTACTTCAATGCAAAAATTTAACCTAGTTCGAAACAATATTCTATTTCTCCTACTGTTAGTTTGTACTGGGAATCAGAGTTTAGTATGTTACTTGCTTTTTACTGTATTTACACATATAGAAACGTTACGACGGAGTTTTGCACTGATCTTTTACAAATGTACCACACCTGAACAATAGATACAACTAATTTTTTTTGCAACCTATAAAACTAGGTATACAAGGTACAAAAGTACCTAGCAAACGCAGCTAAAACATAATTTAAAGTTAGAAAATTGCACCCACCTTGACTTGAATTGATACACTCATCGCTTGTCATTATTGGCACGTGGAGAGGTACTAGATCAGTGCTAACATTATTTCCAAAATATAGCTTGTACTAGGAGTCAGAATATAGCACGTCACTTGCCTTTTACTATATTTACACCTGTACAAATAATACGAAGGAGTATTGACCTATTTTTTTAAACGTGCCAGAGCTGAACAATAAATGCAGCTAGATATTGTTTAACAACCTACAAAACTGGGTATACAGGGAACAAAATTGTCTCGCAAATGCAGGTAAATTGTAATGTAAATTTACAAAACTACCCCCACCTTAATTTCCATTGACCCACACTTCGCTTGTCATGGGCACGTGGAGAGGTATTAGATCAGTGCAAAAAATTAATCTAGTTCGAAACAATACCTTATTTCCTACAGATAATTTGTATTGGGAGTCAGAGATTAATACGTCACTTGCTTTTTACTGTATTTAAACCTATAGAAAAGTTACGACGGAGTTATGACATGATTTTGTAGAAATATGTCAGAGCTGCACAATTGATGCGTATAAATTTTGTTTTTCAACCTACAAAACTCGGTATACAAGTTGTAACACTGTCCTGCAAACGCAGCTAAATTGTGATTAAAAGTAACGAAACTGCCCCCAACATAATTTGAATTGATAAACTCGTCGCTTGGCATTGACAAGTGGAGAAGTACTAGATCAATGCAAAAATTTAACCAAGTTCGAAACAATACCTTATTTCCAACATATAGTTTGTATTGGGAGTCAGAGTTTAGTACGTCACTTGTCTTTTACTGTATTTACACCTGTGCAAATAATACGACGGAGATTTGAACAGATTTTTTGCAACGTGCCAGAGCTGAACAATAGATGCGACTAGATATTGTTTAACAACCTACAAAACTGGGTATATACGGATCAAAATTGTCTCAAAAACACAGTTAAATTGTAATGTAAAGTTACAAAACTGCCCCCACCTTAATTTCAATTGACACACTCATCGCTTGTCATTATTGGCACGTGAAGAGCTACTAGATCAATGTAAAAAATTAACATAGTTCGAAACAATACCTTATTTCCAAAAGATAGTTTGTATTGGGAGTCAGAGTTTAGCACGTCAATTTTCCTTTATTGTATTTACACCTATAGAAACATTACGACGGAGTTTTGACCTGATTTTGTAGAAATTTGTCAGAGCTACATCATAGAAAGGTTTAAATTTTGTTTCAAACCTACAAAACTGGGTATACAAGTTACAAAACTGTGTCGCAATCGCAGCTAAATTGTGATTAAACATTACAAAACTGCCCCCAACTAAATTTGAATTGATACAATTGTCGCTAGGCATTGACACGTGGAGAGGTACTAGATCAATGCAAAAATTTAACCAAGTTCGTAACAATACCTTATTTCCAACATATAGTTTGTATTGGGAGCCAGAGTTTAGTACGTCACTTGCCTTTTACTGTATTTACACCTCTACAAATAATACGACGGAGTTTTGAACTGATTTTTTGAAACGTGCCAGAGCTGAACCATAATTGCAGCTAGATATTGTTTAACAACCTACAAAACTGGGTATATAGGGAACAAAACTGTCTCGCAAACTCAGCTAAATTATAATGAAAAGTTACAAAACTGCTCCAACCTAAATTTGAATTGATGCGCTCATCGTTTGTCATTATTGGCACGTGCGGAAGTACTAGTGCAATACAAAAATTTAACCTAGTTCGAAACAATACCTTATTTCCAAACGATAGTTTGTAATGCCCTTTACTGTATTTACACCTATAGAAATATTACGACGGAGTTTTGACATGATTTTGTAGAAATGTCTCAGAGCTGCACAATTGATGCGCATAAATTTTGTTTTTCAGCCTACAAAACTGGGTGTACAAGTTTCAAAACTGTCCCGCAAACGCAGCTAAATTGTGATTAAAAGTTACGAAACTGCCCCCACCTTAATTTGATTTGATAAACTCGTCGCTTGGCATTGACACGTGGAGAGGTACTAGATCAATGCAAAAATTGAAACATATTCAAAGAATACCTTATTTCCAACAGATAGTTTATATTGGGAGTCAGAGTTTAGTACGTCACTTGCCTTTTACTGAATATACACCTCTACAAATAATATGACGGAGTTTCGAACTGATTTTTTGCAACGCGCCAGAGCTGAAAAACAGATGCGGTTAGATATTGTTTAATAACCTTCAAAACTGGGTATATAGGGAACAAAACTGTCTCCCAAACGAAGTTAAATTGTAATGTAAATTTACAAAACTGCCCCCACCTTAGTATGAATTGGTACGCTCATCAGTGGTCATTATTGGCACGTGGGGAAGTACTAGAGCAATACAAAAATTTAACCTAGTTCGAAACAACACTTTATTTCCAACAGATAGATTGTATTGGGGTCAGAGTTTAGTAGGTCACTTGCCTTTTACTGTATGTACACGTGTACAAATAATTCAAAGTGTTTTGACTTCATTTTGTTGAAACGTGGCAGAGCTGAACAATAGATGTGGCTAGATTTTGTTTTACAACTTACAGAACTGGGTATACAAGGGACAGAACAGTCTCGTAAACGCAGTTTAATTGTAATTTAAAGTTATAAAACTGCCCCCACCTGAACTTGAACTGACACACTCATCGCTTGTCATTTTTGCCACGTGGAGAGTTAAAAGATCAATGCAAAAATTCAACCACTTTTGAAACAATGCTTATTTCTAACAGATAGTTTTATTGGGAGTCAGAGTTTAGTACGCCACTTGCCTTTTACTGTATTTATACCTGTATAAATAATACGACTGAGTTTTGTCCTGATTTTGTAGAAATTTGCCAGAGCTGAACAATAGATGTGGCTAGATTTTATTTTACAACCTAAAAAACTGGGTATACAAGGAACAAAACTATCTCGTTAACGGAGCTAAATTGTAATTTAAAGTTACAAAATTGCCCCCACCTTAACTTGAACTGACATTCATCGTTTGTCATTATTGGCACGTGGAGAGGTACTACATAGATCAGTGCAAAAATTTAACCAAGTACGAAACAGTACTTTATTTCCAACAGATAGTTTGTATAGGGAGTCAGAGTTCAGTACGTCACTTGCTTTTTACTGTATGTACATCTATAGAAACATTACATCTCGCCAAAATGTAAAAAAATGTAAAAAATGTAAAAAAATGTAAAAAAATTGTACAAAATTGTAAAAATTGTAGAAAATTACTAAATTGTAAAACTATAAAAATTTGTAAAAATTGTAATTGTAATATTGTAAAATGTTGACATGTTCCACATCTTAAAGCTTCATTGCTCATGTAAGATCTATGGAATAAAATAAATGAATGAATGAATGAATTAAGACGGGGTTTTGAGCTGATTTTGTAGAAATGTGTCACAGCTGCAACACAGATGCGTTTAAATTTTGTTTTTCAACCTAAAACCTGGGTATACAAGGAACAAAACTGTCTCGCAAACGCAGGTAAATTGTAATGTAAAGCTACAAAACTGCATCAACCTTAATTTGAATTGAAACACTCATCGCTTATCATTATTGGCACGTGGAGAGGTACTAGTTCAATGCAAAAATAATCTAGTTCGAAACAATACCTTTTTTCCATCATAGTTTGTATTGGGAGTCAAAATTTAGTACGTCAATTGCCTTTTACTGTATTTACACCTATACAAATAATACGACGGAGTTTTGACCTGATTTTTTGCAACGTGCCTGAGGTGACCAATAGATGAGGATAGATATTGTTTAACAACCTACAAAACTGGGAATACAGAGGACAAAACTGTCTCGCAAACGCAGATAATTGCAATATAAAATTACAAAACTGCCCCCCGCCTTAATTTCAATTGATAAACTCATCGCTTGTCATTATTGCCACGTGAAGAGGTACTAGATCAATGCAAAAAATTAACCTAGTTCGAAACAATATCTTCTTTCCAATAGATAGTTTCTATTGGAAGTCAGAGTTTAGTACGTCTCTTGCCCTTTACTGTATTTACACCTATAGAAATATTACGAATGGAGTTTTGACCTGATTTTGTATAAATATGTCAGAGTTGCACAATTGATGCCTATAAATTTTGTTTTTCAGCCTACAAAACTGGGTATACAAGTTGCAAAACTGTCCCGCAAACGCAGCTAAATTGTGATTAAAAGTTACGAAACTGCCCCCACCTTAATTTGATTTGATACACTCGTCGCTTGGCATTGACACGTGGAGAGGTACTAGATCAATGCAAAAATTTAACCAAGTTCAAAACAATACCTTATTTCCAACAGATAGTTTGTATTGGGATTCAGAGTTTTGTACGTCACTTGCCTTATACTGTATTTACACCTCTACAAATAATACGACGGAGTTATGAACTAATTTTTTGCAACGTGCCTGAGCTGAACAATAGATGCGGCTAGATATTGTTTAACCATCTACATAACTGGGTATATAAAGGGAACAAAACTGTCTCGCAAACGCAGTTAAATTGTAATGTAAAGTTACAAAACTGCCCCCACCTTAATTTGAATTGTTACGCTCATTGTTTGTCATTATTGGCACGTGGGGAAATACTAGTTCAATACAAAAATTTAACCTAGTTCGAAACAATACCTTATTTCCAACCGATAGTTTGTATTGGAAGACAGAGTTTAGTACGTCACTTGCCTTTTACTGTATTTACAGGTGTACAAATAATACGCCGGAGTTTTGAACTGAATTTTAGCAACGTGTCAGAGCTGAACAATAGATGCGGCCAGATATTGTTTAAAAACCTACAGAACTGGGTATATAAGGGACAGAACAGTCTCGTAAACGCAGTTAAATTGTAATTAAAAGTTATAAAACTGCCCCCACCTTAACTTGAACTGACACACTCATCGCTTGTCATTTTTGCCACGTGGAGAGTTAATAGATCAATGCAAATATTTAACCACTTTTGAAAAAATGCTTATTTCTAACAGATAGTTTTAATTGGGAGTGAGAGTTTAGTACGTCACTTGCCTTCTAATGTATTTATACCTGTATAAATAATACGACTAAGTTTTGTCCTGATTTTGTAGAAATTTGCCAGAGCTGAACAATAGATGTGGCTAGATTTTATTTTACAACCTAAAGAACTGGGTATACGAGGAACAAAACTGTCTCGTTAACGGAGCTAAATTGCAATTTAAATTTAAAAAACTACCCCCACCTTAACTTGAACTGACACTCATCGTTTGTCATTATTGGCACGTGGAGAGGTACTACATAGATCAGTGCAAAAATTTAACCAAGTATGAAACAGTACTTTTTTTCCAACAGATAGTTTGTTTTGGGAGTCAGAGTTCAGTACGACAATTCCTTTTTACTGTATTTATATGTACAGAAACATTAAGACGGGGTTTTGAGCTGATTTTGTAGAAATGTGTCACAGCTGCACCACAGATGCGTTTAAATTTTGTTTTACAACCTACACAACTGGGTATACAAGTTACAAAACTGTCCCCCAAACGCAGATAAATTGTAATTTGAAGTTACCAAAATGCCCCCGCCTTAACTTGAACTGACACACTAGTCACTTGTCATTATTGGCACGTGGAGAGGTACTAGATCAATGCAAAAATTTAACCAAGTTCGAAACAACACCTTATTTCCAACAGATAGTTTCTATTGATAGTCAGAGTTTCGTACGTAATTTGCCTTTTACTGTATATATAATTACAAATAATACGCCGTAGTTTTGACCTGATTTTGTTGAAACGTGCCAGAGCTGAACAATAGATGCGGCTAGATTTTGTTTTTCAACCTAAAACCTGGGTATACAAGGAACAAAACTGTCTCGCAAACGCAGGTAAATTGTAATGTGAAGCTACAAAACTGCATCAACCTTAATTTGAATTGAAACACTCATCGCTTGTCATTATTGGCACGTGGAGAGGTACTAGTTCAATGCAAAAAAATAATCTATATCCAAACAATTTTTTTTCCAACACAGTTTGTATTGGGAGTCAAAATTTAGTACGTCATTTGCCTTTTACTGTATTTTCACCTGTACAAATAATACGACGGAGTTTTGACCGGATATTTTTAAACGTGCCAGAGCTGAACAATAGATGCGGCTAGATATTGTTTAACAACCTACAAAACTGGGTATGCAGAGGACAAAACTGTACTGCAAACGCAGCTAAATTGCAATGTAAAATTATAAAACTGCCCCCACCTTAATTTCAATTGATAAACACATCGCTTGTCATTATTGCCACGTGAAGAGGTACTAGGTCAATGCAAAAAATATTTACCTAGTTTGAAACAATACCTTCTTTCCAATAGATAGTTACTATTGGAAGTCAGAGTTTAGTACGTATCTTGCCCTTTACTGTATTTACACCTATAGAAATATTACGACGGAGTTTTGACCTGATTTTGTAGAAATGTGTCAGACCTGCACAATTGATGCCTATAAATTTTATTTTTCAGCCTACAAAACTGGGTATACAAGTTGCAAAACTGTCCCGCAAACGCAGCTAAATTGTGATTAAAAGTTACGAAACTGCCCCCACCTTAATTTGATTTGATACACTCGTCGCTTGGCATTGACACGTGGAGAGGTACTAGATCAATGCAAAAATATAACCAAGTTCAAAACAATACCTTATTTCCAACAGATAGTTTGTATTGGGATTCAGAGTTTAGTACGTCACTTGCCTTTTACTGTATTTACACCTCTACAAATAATACGACGGAGTTATGAACTGATTTTTTGCAACGTGCCTGAGCTGAACAATAGATGCGGCTAGATATTGTTTAACAACCTACATAACTGGGTATAAAGGGAACAAAACTGTCTCGCAAACGCAGTTAAATTGTAATGTAAAGTTACAAAAGTGCCCCCACCTTAATTTGAATTGATACGCTCATCATATCTCATTATTGGCACGTGGGGAAGTACTAGAGCAATACAAAAAAATAACCTAGTTCGAAACAACACTTTATTTCCAACAGATAGATTGTATTGGGTGTCAGAGTTTAGTACGTCACTTGCATTTTACAGCATTTGCACGTGTACAAATAATTCGAAAGAGTTTTGACTTCGTTTTGTTGAAACGTGGCAGAGCTGAACAATAGATGTAGCTGGATTTTGTTTTACAACCTACAGAACTGTGTATACAAGGGACAGAACATTCTCGTAAACGCAGTTAAATTGTAATTTAAAGTTATAAAACTGCCCCCACCTTAACTTGAACTGACACACTTATCGCTTGTCATTTTTGCCACGTGGAGAGTTAATAGATCAATGCAAATATTTAACCACTTTTGAAAAAATGCTTATTTCTAACAGATAGTTTAAATTGGGAGTGAGAGTTTAGTACGTCACTTGCCTTCTACTGTATTTATACCTGTATAAATAATACGACTGATTTTTGTCCTGATTTTGTAGAAATTTTCCAGAGCTGAACAATAGATGTGGCTAGATTTTATTTTACAACCTAAAATACTGGGTATACAAGGAACAAATCTGTCTCGTAAACGGAGCTAAATTGTAATTTAAAGTTACAAAACTGCCCACACTTTAACTTGAACTGACACTCATCGTTTGTCATTATTGGCACGTGGAGAGGTACTAAATAGATCAGTGCAAAAATTTAACCATGTACGAAGCAGTACTTTATTTCCAACAGATAGTTTGTATTGGGAGTCAGAGTTCATTACGTCACTTGCTTTTTACTGTATTTACATCTATAGAAACATTAAGACCTGATTTTGTAGAAATGTGTCACAGCTGCACCACAGATGCGTTTAAATTTTGATTTACAACCTACACAATTGGGTATACAAGTTACAAAACTGTCCCGCAAACGCAGATAAATTGTAATTTAAAGTTACCAAACTGCCCCCGCCTTAACTTGAACTGACACACTCGTCCCTTGTCATTATTGGTACGTGGAGAGGTACTAGATCAATGCAAAAATTTAACCAATTTCCAAACAATACCTTATTTCCAACAGATAGTTTGTATTGATAGAGTTTCGTACGTCATTTGCCTTTTACTTTATATACACCTACAAATAATACGCCGTAGTTTTGACCTGATTTTGTTGAAACGTGCCAGAGCTGAACAATAGATGCGGCTAGATTTTGTTTTTCAACCCTAAAACTGGGTATACAAGGAACAAAACTGTCTCGCAAACGCAGGTAAATTGTAATGTAAAGTTACAAAACTGCATCAACCTTAATTTGAATTGAAACACTCATCGCTTGTCATTATAGGCACATGGAGAGGTACTAGATCAATGCAAAAATTAACCAAGTTCGAAACAATGCCTTCTTTCCAATAGATAGTTTCTATTGGAAGTCAGAGTTTAGTACGTCTCTTGCCCTTTTCTGTATTTACACCTATAGAAATATTACGACGGAAATGTGTCAGAGCTGCACAATTGATGCGTATAAATTTTGTTTTTCAGCCTACAAAACTGGGTATACAAGTTGCAAAACTGTCCCGCAAACGCAGCTAAATTGTGATTAAAAGTTACGAAACTGCCCCCACCTTAATTTGATTTCATACACCCGTCGCTTGGCATTGACAAGTGGAGAGGTACTAGATCAATGCAAAAATTTAACCAAGTTCAAAACAATACCTTATTTCCAACAGATAGTTTGTATTGGGATTCAGAGTTTAGTACGTCACTTGCCTTTTACTGTATTTACACCTCTACAAATAATACGACACAGTTATGAACTGATTTTTTGCAACGTGCCTGAGCTGAACAATAGATGCGGCTAGATATTGTTTAACAACCTACATAACTGGGTATAAAGGGAACAAAACTGTCTCGCAAACGCAGTTAAATTGTAATGTAAAGTTACAAAACTGCCCCCACCTTAATTTGAATTGTTACGCTCATTGTTTTTTCATTATTGGCACGTGGGGAAATACTAGTTCAATACAAAAATTTAAACTAGTTCGAAACAATACATTATTTCCAACCGATAGTTTGTATTGGAAGACAGAGTTTAGTACGTCACTTGCCTTTTACTGTATTTACAGGTGTACAAATAATACGCCGGAGTTTTGAACTGAATTTTTGCAACGTGTCAGAGCTGAACAATTGATGCGGCTAGATATTGTTTAAAAACCTACAAAGCAGGGTATAAAGAGAACAAAACTGTCTCGCAAACGCAGCTCAATTGTAATGTAAAGTTACAAAAGTGCCCCCACCTTAATTTGAATTGATACGCTCATCATATCTCATTATTGGCACGTGGGGAAGTACTAGAGCAATACAAAAAAATAACCTAGTTCGAAACAACACTTTATTTCCAACAGATAGATTGTATTGGGTGTCAGAGTTTAGTACGTCACTTGCATTTTACAGCATTTGCACGTGTACAAATAATTCGAAAGAGTTTTGACTTCGTTTTGTTGAAACGTGGCAGAGCTGAACAATAGATGTGGCTGGATTTTGTTTTACAACCTACAGAACTGTGTATACAAGGGACAGAACATTCTCGTAAACGCAGTTAAATTGTAATTAAAAGTTATAAAACTGCCCCCACCTTAACTTGAACTGACACACTTATCGCTTGTCATTTTTGCCACGTGGAGAGTTAATAGATCAATGCAAATATTTAACCACTTTTGAAAAAAAGCTTATTTCTAACAGATAGTTTAAATTGGGAGTGAGAGTTTAGTACGTCACTTGCCTTGTACTGTATTTATACCTGTATAAATAATACGACTGATTTTTGTCCTGATTTTGTAGAAATTTTCCAGAGCTGAACAATAGATGTGGCTAGATTTTATTTTACAACCTAAGAAACTGGGTATACAAGGAACAAAACTGTCTCGTAAACGGAGCTAAATTGTAATTTAAAGTTACAAAACTGCCCACACTTTAACTTGAACTGACACTCATCGTTTGTCATTATTGGTACGTGGAGAGGTACTACATAGATCAGTGCAAAAATTTAACCATGTACGAAGCAGTACTTTATTTCCAACAGATAGTTTGTATTGGGAGTCAGAGTTCATTACGTCACTTGCTTTTTACTGTATTTACATCTATAGAAACATTAAGACCTGATTTTGTAGAAATGTGTCACAGCTGCACCACAGATGCGTTTAAATTTTGATTTACAACCTACACAATTGGGTATACAAGTTACAGAACTGTCCCGCAAACGCAGATAAATTGTAATTTAAAGTTACCAAACTGCCCCCGCCTTAACTTGAACTGACACACTCGTCCCTTGTCATTATTGGTACGTGGAGAGGTACTAGATCAATGCAAAAATTTAACCAATTTCCAAACAATACCTTATTTCCAACAGATAGTTTGTATTGATAGAGTTTCGTACGTCATTTGCCTTTTACTTTATATACACCTACAAATAATACGCCGTAGTTTTGACCTGATTTTGTTGAAACGTGCCAGAGCTGAACAATAGATGCGGCTAGATTTTGTTTTTCAACCCTAAAACTGGGTATACAAGGAACAAAACTGTCTCGCAAACGCAGGTAAATTGTAATGTAAAGTTACAAAACTGCATCAACCTTAATTTGAATTGAAACACTCATCGCTTGTCATTATAGGCACATGGAGAGGTACTAGATCAATGCAAAAATTAACCTAGTTCGAAACAATGCCTTCTTTCCAATAGATAGTTTCTATTGGAAGTCAGAGTTTAGTACGTCTCTTGCCCTTTACTGTATTTACACCTATAGAAATATTACGACGGAAATGTGTCAGAGCTGCACAATTGATGCGTATAAATTTTGTTTTTCAGCCTACAAAACTGGGTATACAAGTTGCAAAACTGTCCCGCAAACGCAGCTAAATTGTGATTAAAAGTTACGAAACTGCCCCCACCTTAATTTGATTTCATACACCCGTCGCTTGGCATTGACACGTGGAGAGGTACTAGATCAATGCAAAAATTTAACCAAGTTCAAAACAATACCTTATTTCCAACAGATAGTTTGTATTGGGATTCAGAGTTTAGTTCGTCACTTGCCTTTTACTGTATTTACACCTCTACAAATAATACGACGCAGTTATGAACTGATTTTTTGCAACGTGCCTGAGCTGAACAATAGATGCGGCTAGATATTGTTTAACAACCTACATAACTGGGTATAAAGGGAACAAAACTGTCTCGCAAACGCAGTTAAATTGTAATGTAAGGTTACAAAACTGCCCCCACCTTAATTTGAATTGTTACGCTCATTGTTTTTTCATTATTGGCACGTGGGGAAATACTAGTTCAATACAAAAATTTAAACTAGTTCGAAACAATACATTATTTCCAACCGATAGTTTGTATTGGAAGACAGAGTTTAGTACGTCACTTGCCTTTTACTGTATTTACAGGTGTACAAATAATACGCCGGAGTTTTGAACTGAATTTTTGCAACGTGTCAGAGCTGAACAATTGATGCGGCTAGATATTGTTTAAAAACCTACAAAGCAGGGTATAAAGAGAACAAAACTGTCTCGCAAACGCAGCTCAATTGTAATGTAAAGTTACAAAAGTGCCCCCACCTTAATTTGAATTGATACGCTCATCATATCTCATTATTGGCACGTGGGGAAGTACTAGAGCAATACAAAAAAATAACCTAGTTCGAAACAACACTTTATTTCCAACAGATAGATTGTATTGGGTGTCAGAGTTTAGTACGTCACTTGCATTTTACAGCATTTGCACGTGTACAAATAATTCGAAAGAGTTTTGACTTCGTTTTGTTGAAACGTGGCAGAGCTGAACAATAGATGTGGCTGGATTTTGTTTTACAACCTACAGAACTGTCTATACAAGGGACAGAACATTCTCGTAAACGCAGTTAAATTGTAATTAAAAGTTATAAAACTGCCCCCACCTTAACTTGAACTGACACACTTATCGCTTGTCATTTTTGCCACGTGGAGAGTTAATAGATCAATGCAAATATTTAACCACTTTTGAAAAAAAGCTTATTTCTAACAGATAGTTTAAATTGGGAGTGAGAGTTTAGTACGTCACTTGCCTTCTACTGTATTTATACCTGTATAAATAATACGACTGATTTTTGTCCTGATTTTGTAGAAATTTTCCAGAGCTGAACAATAGATGTGGCTAGATTTTATTTTACAACCTAAAAAACTGGGTATACAAGGAACAAAACTGTCTCGTAAACGGAGCTAAATTGTAATTTAAAGTTACAAAACTGCCCACACTTTAACTTGAACTGACACTCATCGTTTGTCATTATTGGCACGTGGAGAGGTACTACATAGATCAGTGCAAAAATTTAACCATGTACGAAGCAGTACTTTATTTCCAACAGATAGTTTGTATTGGGAGTCAGAGTTCATTACGTCACTTGCTTTTTACTGTATTTACATCTATAGAAACATTAAGACCTGATTTTGTAGAAATGTGTCACAGCTGCACCACAGATGCGTTTAAATTTTGATTTACAACCTACACAATTGGGTATACAAGTTACAAAACTGTCCCGCAAACGCAGATAAATTGTAATTTAAAGTTACCAAACTGCCCCCGCCTTAACTTGAACTGACACACTCGTCCCTTGTCATTATTGGTACGTGGAGAGGTACTAGATCAATGCAAAAATTTAACCAATTTCCAAACAATACCTTATTTCCAACAGATAGTTTGTATTGATAGAGTTTCGTACGTCATTTGCCTTTTACTTTATATACACCTACAAATAATACGCCGTAGTTTTGACCTGATTTTGTTGAAACGTGCCAGAGCTGAACAATAGATGCGGCTAGATTTTGTTTTTCAACCCTAAAACTGGGTATACAAGGAACAAAACTGTCTCGCAAACGCAGGTAAATTGTAATGTAAAGTTACAAAACTGCATCAACCTTAATTTGAATTGAAACACTCATCGCTTGTCATTATAGGCACATGGAGAGGTACTAGATCAATGCAAAAATTAACCTAGTTCGAAACAATGCCTTCTTTCCAATAGATAGTTTCTATTGGAAGTCAGAGTTTAGTACGTCTCTTGCCCTTTACTGTATTTACACCTATAGAAATATTACGACGGAAATGTGTCAGAGCTGCACAATTGATGCGTATAAATTTTGTTTTTCAGCCTACAAAACTGGGTATACAAGTTGCAAAACTGTCCCGCAAACGCAGCTAAATTGTGATTAAAAGTTACGAAACTGCCCCCACCTTAATTTGATTTCATACACCCGTCGCTTGGCATTGACACGTGGAGAGGTACTAGATCAATGCAAAAATTTAACCAAGTTCAAAACAATACCTTATTTCCAACAGATAGTTTGTATTGGGATTCAGAGTTTAGTTCGTCACTTGCCTTTTACTGTATTTACACCTCTACAAATAATACGACGCAGTTATGAACTGATTTTTTGCAACGTGCCTGAGCTGAACAATAGATGCGGCTAGATATTGTTTAACAACCTACATAACTGGGTATAAAGGGAACAAAACTGTCTCGCAAACGCAGTTAAATTGTAATGTAAGGTTACAAAACTGCCCCCACCTTAATTTGAATTGTTACGCTCATTGTTTTTTCATTATTGGCACGTGGGGAAATACTAGTTCAATACAAAAATTTAAACTAGTTCGAAACAATACATTATTTCCAACCGATAGTTTGTATTGGAAGACAGAGTTTAGTACGTCACTTGCCTTTTACTGTATTTACAGGTGTACAAATAATACGCCGGAGTTTTGAACTGAATTTTTGCAACGTGTCAGAGCTGAACAATTGATGCGGCTAGATATTGTTTAAAAACCTACAAAGCAGGGTATAAAGAGAACAAAACTGTCTCGCAAACGCAGCTCAATTGTAATGTAAAGTTACAAAAGTGCCCCCACCTTAATTTGAATTGATACGCTCATCATATCTCATTATTGGCACGTGGGGAAGTACTAGAGCAATACAAAAAAATAACCTAGTTCGAAACAACACTTTATTTCCAACAGATAGATTGTATTGGGTGTCAGAGTTTAGTACGTCACTTGCATTTTACAGCATTTGCACGTGTACAAATAATTCGAAAGAGTTTTGACTTCGTTTTGTTGAAACGTGGCAGAGCTGAACAATAGATGTGGCTGGATTTTGTTTTACAACCTACAGAACTGTCTATACAAGGGACAGAACATTCTCGTAAACGCAGTTAAATTGTAATTAAAAGTTATAAAACTGCCCCCACCTTAACTTGAACTGACACACTTATCGCTTGTCATTTTTGCCACGTGGAGAGTTAATAGATCAATGCAAATATTTAACCACTTTTGAAAAAAAGCTTATTTCTAACAGATAGTTTAAATTGGGAGTGAGAGTTTAGTACGTCACTTGCCTTCTACTGTATTTATACCTGTATAAATAATACGACTGATTTTTGTCCTGATTTTGTAGAAATTTTCCAGAGCTGAACAATAGATGTGGCTAGATTTTATTTTACAACCTAAGAAACTGGGTATACAAGGAACAAAACTGTCTCGTAAACGGAGCTAAATTATAATTTAAAGTTACAAAACTGCCCACACTTTAACTTGAACTGACACTCATCGTTTGTCATTATTGGTACGTGGAGAGGTACTACATAGATCAGTGCAAAAATTTAACCATGTACGAAGCAGTACTTTATTTCCAACAGATAGTTTGTATTGGGAGTCAGAGTTCATTACGTCACTTGCTTTTTACTGTATTTACATCTATAGAAACATTAAGACCTGATTTTGTAGAAATGTGTCACAGCTGCACCACAGATGCGTTTAAATTTTGATTTACAACCTACACAATTGGGTATACAAGTTACAGAACTGTCCCGCAAACGCAGATAAATTGTAATTTAAAGTTACCAAACTGCCCCCGCCTTAACTTGAACTGACACACTCGTCCCTTGTCATTATTGGTACGTGGAGAGGTACTAGATCAATGCAAAAATTTAACCAATTTCCAAACAATACCTTATTTCCAACAGATAGTTTGTATTGATAGAGTTTCGTACGTCATTTGCCTTTTACTTTATATACACCTACAAATAATACGCCGTAGTTTTGACCTGATTTTGTTGAAACGTGCCAGAGCTGAACAATAGATGCGGCTAGATTTTGTTTTTCAACCCTAAAACTGGGTATACAAGGAACAAAACTGTCTCGCAAACGCAGGTAAATTGTAATGTAAAGTTACAAAACTGCATCAACCTTAATTTGAATTGAAACACTCATCGCTTGTCATTATAGGCACATGGAGAGGTACTAGATCAATGCAAAAATTAACCTAGTTCGAAACAATGCCTTCTTTCCAATAGATAGTTTCTATTGGAAGTCAGAGTTTAGTACGTCTCTTGCCCTTTACTGTATTTACACCTATAGAAATATTACGACGGAAATGTGTCAGAGCTGCACAATTGATGCGTATAAATTTTGTTTTTCAGCCTACAAAACTGGGTATACAAGTTGCAAAACTGTCCCGCAAACGCAGCTAAATTGTGATTAAAAGTTACGAAACTGCCCCCACCTTAATTTGATTTCATACACCCGTCGCTTGGCATTGACACGTGGAGAGGTACTAGATCAATGCAAAAATTTAACCAAGTTCAAAACAATACCTTATTTCCAACAGATAGTTTGTATTGGGATTCAGAGTTTAGTTCGTCACTTGCCTTTTACTGTATTTACACCTCTACAAATAATACGACGCAGTTATGAACTGATTTTTTGCAACGTGCCTGAGCTGAACAATAGATGCGGCTAGATATTGTTTAACAACCTACATAACTGGGTATAAAGGGAACAAAACTGTCTCGCAAACGCAGTTAAATTGTAATGTAAGGTTACAAAACTGCCCCCACCTTAATTTGAATTGTTACGCTCATTGTTTTTTCATTATTGGCACGTGGGGAAATACTAGTTCAATACAAAAATTTAAACTAGTTCGAAACAATACATTATTTCCAACCGATAGTTTGTATTGGAAGACAGAGTTTAGTACGTCACTTGCCTTTTACTGTATTTACAGGTGTACAAATAATACGCCGGAGTTTTGAACTGAATTTTTGCAACGTGTCAGAGCTGAACAATTGATGCGGCTAGATATTGTTTAAAAACCTACAAAGCAGGGTATAAAGAGAACAAAACTGTCTCGCAAACGCAGCTCAATTGTAATGTAAAGTTACAAAAGTGCCCCCACCTTAATTTGAATTGATACGCTCATCATATCTCATTATTGGCACGTGGGGAAGTACTAGAGCAATACAAAAAAATAACCTAGTTCGAAACAACACTTTATTTCCAACAGATAGATTGTATTGGGTGTCAGAGTTTAGTACGTCACTTGCATTTTACAGCATTTGCACGTGTACAAATAATTCGAAAGAGTTTTGACTTCGTTTTGTTGAAACGTGGCAGAGCTGAACAATAGATGTGGCTGGATTTTGTTTTACAACCTACAGAACTGTCTATACAAGGGACAGAACATTCTCGTAAACGCAGTTAAATTGTAATTAAAAGTTATAAAACTGCCCCCACCTTAACTTGAACTGACACACTTATCGCTTGTCATTTTTGCCACGTGGAGAGTTAATAGATCAATGCAAATATTTAACCACTTTTGAAAAAAAGCTTATTTCTAACAGATAGTTTAAATTGGGAGTGAGAGTTTAGTACGTCACTTGCCTTCTACTGTATTTATACCTGTATAAATAATACGACTGATTTTTGTCCTGATTTTGTAGAAATTTTCCAGAGCTGAACAATAGATGTGGCTAGATTTTATTTTACAACCTAAGAAACTGGGTATACAAGGAACAAAACTGTCTCGTAAACGGAGCTAAATTATAATTTAAAGTTACAAAACTGCCCACACTTTAACTTGAACTGACACTCATCGTTTGTCATTATTGGTACGTGGAGAGGTACTACATAGATCAGTGCAAAAATTTAACCATGTACGAAGCAGTACTTTATTTCCAACAGATAGTTTGTATTGGGAGTCAGAGTTCATTACGTCACTTGCTTTTTACTGTATTTACATCTATAGAAACATTAAGACCTGATTTTGTAGAAATGTGTCACAGCTGCACCACAGATGCGTTTAAATTTTGATTTACAACCTACACAATTGGGTATACAAGTTACAGAACTGTCCCGCAAACGCAGATAAATTGTAATTTAAAGTTACCAAACTGCCCCCGCCTTAACTTGAACTGACACACTCGTCCCTTGTCATTATTGGTACGTGGAGAGGTACTAGATCAATGCAAAAATTTAACCAATTTCCAAACAATACCTTATTTCCAACAGATAGTTTGTATTGATAGAGTTTCGTACGTCATTTGCCTTTTACTTTATATACACCTACAAATAATACGCCGTAGTTTTGACCTGATTTTGTTGAAACGTGCCAGAGCTGAACAATAGATGCGGCTAGATTTTGTTTTTCAACCCTAAAACTGGGTATACAAGGAACAAAACTGTCTCGCAAACGCAGGTAAATTGTAATGTAAAGTTACAAAACTGCATCAACCTTAATTTGAATTGAAACACTCATCGCTTGTCATTATAGGCACATGGAGAGGTACTAGATCAATGCAAAAATTAACCTAGTTCGAAACAATGCCTTCTTTCCAATAGATAGTTTCTATTGGAAGTCAGAGTTTAGTACGTCTCTTGCCCTTTACTGTATTTACACCTATAGAAATATTACGACGGAAATGTGTCAGAGCTGCACAATTGATGCGTATAAATTTTGTTTTTCAGCCTACAAAACTGGGTATAAAAGTTGCAAAACTGTCCCGCAAACGCAGCTAAATTGTGATTAAAAGTTACGAAACTGCCCCCACCTTAATTTGATTTCATACACCCGTCGCTTGGCATTGACACGTGGAGAGGTACTAGATCAATGCAAAAATTTAACCAAGTTCAAAACAATACCTTATTTCCAACAGATAGTTTGTATTGGGATTCAGAGTTTAGTACGTCACTTGCCTTTTACTGTATTTACACCTCTACAAATAATACGACGCAGTTATGAACTGATTTTTTGCAACGTGCCTGAGCTGAACAATAGATGCGGCTAGATATTGTTTAACAACCTACATAACTGGGTATAAAGGGAACAAAACTGTCTCGCAAACGCAGTTAAATTGTAATGTAAAGTTACAAAACTGCCCCCACCTTAATTTGAATTGTTACGCTCATTGTTTTTTCATTATTGGCACGTGGGGAAATACTAGTTCAATACAAAAATTTAAACTAGTTCGAAACAATACATTATTTCCAACCGATAGTTTGTATTGGAAGACAGAGTTTAGTACGTCACTTGCCTTTTACTGTATTTACAGGTGTACAAATAATACGCCGGAGTTTTGAACTGAATTTTTGCAACGTGTCAGAGCTGAACAATTGATGCGGCTAGATATTGTTTAAAAACCTACAAAGCAGGGTATAAAGAGAACAAAACTGTCTCGCAAACGCAGCTCAATTGTAATGTAAAGTTACAAAAGTGCCCCCACCTTAATTTGAATTGATACGCTCATCATATCTCATTATTGGCACGTGGGGAAGTACTAGAGCAATACAAAAAAATAACCTAGTTCAAAACAACACTTTATTTCCAACAGATAGATTGTATTGGGTGTCAGAGTTTAGTACGTCACTTGCATTTTACAGCATTTGCACGTGTACAAATAATTCGAAAGAGTTTTGACTTCGTTTTGTTGAAACGTGGCAGAGCTGAACAATAGATGTGGCTGGATTTTGTTTTACAACCTACAGAACTGTGTATACAAGGGACAGAACATTCTCGTAAACGCAGTTAAATTGTAATTAAAAGTTATAAAACTGCCCCCACCTTAACTTGAACTGACACACTTATCGCTTGTCATTTTTGCCACGTGGAGAGTTAATAGATCAATGCAAATATTTAACCACTTTTGAAAAAAAGCTTATTTCTAACAGATAGTTTAAATTGGGAGTGAGAGTTTAGTACGTCACTTGCCTTCTACTGTATTTATACCTGTATAAATAATACGACTGATTTTTGTCCTGATTTTGTAGAAATTTTCCAGAGCTGAACAATAGATGTGGCTAGATTTTATTTTATAACCTAAAAAACTGGGTATACAAGGAACAAAACTGTCTCGTAAACGGAGCTAAATTGTAATTTAAAGTTACAAAACTGCCCACACTTTAACTTGAACTGACACTCATCGTTTGTCATTATTGGCACGTGGAGAGGTACTACATAGATCAGTGCAAAAATTTAACCATGTACGAAGCAGTACTTTATTTCCAACAGATAGTTTGTATTGGGAGTCAGAGTTCATTACGTCACTTGCTTTTTACTGTATTTACATCTATAGAAACATTAAGACCTGATTTTGTAGAAATGTGTCACAGCTGCACCACAGATGCGTTTAAATTTTGATTTACAACCTACACAATTGGGTATACAAGTTACAAAACTGTCCCGCAAACGCAGATAAATTGTAATTTAAAGTTACCAAACTGCCCCCGCCTTAACTTGAACTGACACACTCGTCCCTTGTCATTATTGGTACGTGGAGAGGTACTAGATCAATGCAAAAATTTAACCAATTTCCAAACAATACCTTATTTCCAACAGATAGTTTGTATTGATAGAGTTTCGTACGTCATTTGCCTTTTACTTTATATACACCTACAAATAATACGCCGTAGTTTTGACCTGATTTTGTTGAAACGTGCCAGAGCTGAACAATAGATGCGGCTAGATTTTGTTTTTCAACCCTAAAACTGGGTATACAAGGAACAAAACTGTCTCGCAAACGCAGGTAAATTGTAATGTAAAGTTACAAAACTGCATCAACCTTAATTTGAATTGAAACACTCATCGCTTGTCATTATAGGCACATGGAGAGGTACTAGATCAATGCAAAAATTAACCTAGTTCGAAACAATGCCTTCTTTCCAATAGATAGTTTCTATTGGAAGTCAGAGTTTAGTACGTCTCTTGCCCTTTACTGTATTTACACCTATAGAAATATTACGACGGAAATGTGTCAGAGCTGCACAATTGATGCGTATAAATTTTGTTTTTCAGCCTACAAAACTGGGTATACAAGTTGCAAAACTGTCCCGCAAACGAAGCTAAATTGTGATTAAAAGTTACGAAACTGCCCCCACCTTAATTTGATTTCATACACCCGTCGCTTGGCATTGACACGTGGAGAGGTACTAGATCAATGCAAAAATTTAACCAAGTTCAAAACAATACCTTATTTCCAACAGCTAGTTTGTATTGGGATTCAGAGTTTAGTACGTCACTTGCCTTTTACTGTATTTACACCTCTACAAATAATACGACGCAGTTATGAACTGATTTTTTGCAACGTGCCTGAGCTGAACAATAGATGCGGCTAGATATTGTTTAACAACCTACATAACTGGGTATAAAGGGAACAAAACTGTCTCGCAAACGCAGTTAAATTGTAATGTAAGGTTACAAAACTGCCCCCACCTTAATTTGAATTGTTACGCTCATTGTTTTTTCATTATTGGCACGTGGGGAAATACTAGTTCAATACAAAAATTTAAACTAGTTCGAAACAATACATTATTTCCAACCGATAGTTTGTATTGGAAGACAGAGTTTAGTACGTCACTTGCCTTTTACTGTATTTACAGGTGTACAAATAATACGCCGGAGTTTTGAACTGAATTTTTGCAACGTGTCAGAGCTGAACAATTGATGCGGCTAGATATTGTTTAAAAACCTACAAAGCAGGGTATAAAGAGAACAAAACTGTCTCGCAAACGCAGCTCAATTGTAATGTAAAGTTACAAAAGTGCCCCCACCTTAATTTGAATTGATACGCTCATCATATCTCATTATTGGCACGTGGGGAAGTACTAGAGCAATACAAAAAAATAACCTAGTTCGAAACAACACTTTATTTCCAACAGATAGATTGTATTGGGTGTCAGAGTTTAGTACGTCACTTGCATTTTACAGCATTTGCACGTGTACAAATAATTCGAAAGAGTTTTGACTTCGTTTTGTTGAAACGTGGCAGAGCTGAACAATAGATGTGGCTGGATTTTGTTTTACAACCTACAGAACTGTGTATACAAGGGACAGAACATTCTCGTAAACGCAGTTAAATTGTAATTAAAAGTTATAAAACTGCCCCCACCTTAACTTGAACTGACACACTTATCGCTTGTCATTTTTGCCACGTGGAGAGTTAATAGATCAATGCAAATATTTAACCACTTTTGAAAAAAAGCTTATTTCTAACAGATAGTTTAAATTGGGAGTGAGAGTTTAGTACGTCACTTGCCTTCTACTGTATTTATACCTGTATAAATAATACGACTGATTTTTGTCCTGATTTTGTAGAAATTTTCCAGAGCTGAACAATAGATGTGGCTAGATTTTATTTTACAACCTAAAAAACTGGGTATACAAGGAACAAAACTGTCTCGTAAACGGAGCTAAATTGTAATTTAAAGTTACAAAACTGCCCACACTTTAACTTGAACTGACACTCATCGTTTGTCATTATTGGCACGTGGAGAGGTACTACATAGATCAGTGCAAAAATTTAACCATGTACGAAGCAGTACTTTATTTCCAACAGATAGTTTGTATTGGGAGTCAGAGTTCATTACGTCACTTGCTTTTTACTGTATTTACATCTATAGAAACATTAAGACCTGATTTTGTAGAAATGTGTCACAGCTGCACCACAGATGCGTTTAAATTTTGATTTACAACCTACACAATTGGGTATACAAGTTACAAAACTGTCCCGCAAACGCAGATAAATTGTAATTTATAGTTACCAAACTGCCCCCGCCTTAACTTGAACTGACACACTCGTCCCTTGTCATTATTGGTACGTGGAGAGGTACTAGATCAATGCAAAAATTTAACCAATTTCCAAACAATACCTTATTTCCAACAGATAGTTTGTATTGATAGAGTTTCGTACGTCATTTGCCTTTTACTGTATATACACCTACAAATAATACGCCGTAGTTTTGACCTGATTTTGTTGAAACGTGCCAGAGCTGAACAATAGATGCGGCTAGATTTTGTTTTTCAACCCTAAAACTGGGTATACAAGGAACAAAACTGTCTCGCAAACACAGGTAAATTGTAATGTAAAGTTACAAAACTGCATCAACCTTAATTTGAATTGAAACACTCATCGCTTGTCATTATAGGCACGTGGAGAGGTACTAGAACAATGCAAAAATTAACCTAGTTCGAAACAATGCCTTCTTTCCAATATATAGTTTCTATTGGAAGTCAGAGTTTAGTACGTCTCTTGCCCTTTACTGTATTTACACCTATAGAAATATTACGACGGAAATGTGTCAGAGCTGCACAATTGATGCGTATAAATTTTGTTTTTCAGCCTACAAAACTGGGTATACAAGTTGCAAAACTGTCCCGCAAACGAAGCTAAATTGTGATTAAAAGTTACGAAACTGCCCCCACCTTAATTTGATTTGATACACTCGTCGCTTGGCATTGACACGTGGAGAGGTACTAGATCAATGCAAAAATTTAACCAAGTTCAAAACAATACCTTATTTCCAACAGATAGTTTGTATTGGGATTCAGAGTTTAGTACGTCACGTGCCTTTTTCTGTATTTACACCTCTACAAATAATACGACGGAGTTATGAACTGATTTTTTGCAACGTGCCTGAGCTGAACAATAGATGCGTCTAGATATTGTTTAACAACCTACATAACTGGGTATAAAGGGAACAAAACTGTCTCGCAAACGCAGTTAGATTGTAATGTAAAGTTACAAAACTGTCCCCAACTTAATTTGAATTGTTACGCTCATTGTTTTTTCATTATTGGCACGTGGGGAAATACTAGTTCAATACAAAAATTTAAACTAGTTCGAAACAAAACATTATTTCCAACCGATACTTTGTATTGGAAGACAGAGTTTAGTACGTCACTTGCCTTTTACTGTATTTACAGGTGTACAAATAATACGCCGGAGTTTTGAACTGAATTTTTGCAACGTGTCAGAGCTGAACAATAGATGCGGCTAGATATTATTTAAAAACCTACAAACAGAGCATAAAGAGAACAAAACTGTCTCGCAAACGCAGATCAATTGTAATGTAAAGTTACAAAAGTGCCCCCACCTTAATTTGAATTGATACGCTCATCATTTGTCATTATTGGCACGTGGGGAAGTACTAGAGCAATACAAAAAAATAACCTAGTTCGAAACAACACTTTATTTCCAACAGATAGATTGTATTGGGTGTCAGAGTTTAGTACGTCACTTGCATTTTACTGTATTTACACGTGTACAAATAATTCGAAAGAGTTTTGACTTCATTTTGTTGAAACGTGGCAGAGCTGAACAATAGATGTGGCTAGATTTTGTTTTACAACTTACAGAACTGGGTATACAAGGGACAGAACAGTCTCGTAAACGCAGTTAAATTGTAATTTAAAGTTATAAAACTGCCCCCACCTGAACTTGAACTGACACACTCATCGCTTGTCATTTTTGCCACGTCGAGACTTAATAGATCAATGCAAATATTTAACCACTTTTGAAAAAATGCTTATTTCTAACAGATAGTTTTAATTGGGAGTGAGAGTTTAGTACGTCACTTGCCTTCTACTGTATTTATACCTGTATAAATAATACGACTGAGTTTTGTCCTGATTTTGTAGAAATTTGCCAGAGCTGAACAATAGATGTGGCTAGATTTTATTCTACAACCTAAAAAACTGTGTATACAAGGAACAAAACTGTCTCGTTAACGGAACTAAATTGTAATTTAAAGTTACAAAACAGCCCTCACCTTAACTTGAACTGACACTCATCGTTTGTCATTATTGGCACGTGGAGAGGTACTACATAGATCAGTGCAAAAATTTAACCAAGTATGAAACAGTACTTTATTTCCAACAGATAGTTTGTTTTGGGAGTCAGAGTTCAGTACATCACTTGCTTTTTACTGTATTTACATCTATAGAAACATTAAGACGGGGTTTTGAGCTGATTTTGTAGAAATGTGTCACAGCTGCACCACAGATGCGTTTAAATTTTGATTTACAACCTACACAACTGGATACACAAGTTACAAAACTGTCCCGCAAACGCAGATAAATTGTAATTTAAAGTTACCACACTGCCCCCGCCTTAACATGAACTGACAAACTCTTCTCTTGTCATTATTGGCACGTGGAGAGGTACTAGATCAATGCAAAAATTTAACCAAGTTCGAAACAACACCTTATTTCCAACAGATAGTTTCTATTGATAGGCAGAGTTTCGTACGTCATTTGCCTTTTACTGTATATATACCTACAAATAATACGCCGTAGTTTTGACCTGATTTTGTTGAAACGTGCCAGAGCTGAACAATAGATGCGGCTAGAATTTGTTTTTCAACCTAAAACCTGGGTATACAAGGAACAAAACTGTCTCGCAAACGCAGGTAAATTGTAATGTAAAGCTACAAAATTGCATCAACCTTAATTTGAATTGAAACACTCATCGCTTGTCATTATTGGCACGTGGAGAGGTACTAGTTCAATCCAAAAAAATAATCTAGTTCGAAACAATTTTTTTTTCCAACACAGTTTGTATTGAGAGTCGAAATTTAGTACGTCATTTGCCTTATACTGTATTTACACCTGTACAAATAATACGACGGAATTTTAACCTGATTTTTTTAAACGTGCCAGAGCTGAACAATAGATGCGGCTAGATTTTGTTTTACAACCTACAAAACTGGGTATACAAGGGACAAAACTATCTCTTAAACGGAGCTAAATTGTAATTTAAAGTTACAAAACTGCCCCCACCTTAACCCGGTATGTCCCAGAATAATTTTTCATTTTAATGGGACTTTTTTGTTACAGATAAACTTGGGAGAACATAAGGAACATAAGAATGGTCTTCATTGAACTTGACGTAGAGTCGTTTGGCAGTGAGAACTTGTTGCCAAATGGCAACACTGTGTTATACAGGGGAAGAAAAAAGTACTGAAATAAATATGATTCATTTTACCCTTTTTATTAAATTTGTATGTAACCTAACAATTGTTTATGGAATTTTTTAATATAGTTTATGTTACTTTACAGAGTGTAGTTAACATAACAGAAAATTGAATTAACAAATTATAACATCATAAATATAAACCATGATAAGTATACTTTGCACATTATCTGTAACTTAACTATGTCAAATGTAGATATTTATTCCTTGTTTTGATAAGATTTGAAGCATTTGAGACACAGTCCTATGTCACATTTTGTGCACATTGTTCGTCCAATAGTGGAGCAGGTTTCACCAGCACATCATCTTTTCTTTTCGGTTGGTGCTGGCCAGTGGTTTAGACCATCATATCGTAAAGGCTCATAGGCAGTTCCTTCAAATTTCCTTTTGCGTGTCTGTCCTGATCCTGCTGGCGTTTCTGCGTAGTGATTGCGGTAATAAATTGCAATTTGACGTTTGAATTCCAGTTGTGACATTGTATGTTCAGCTACTCTTTGTAGTTGCCATGCATTCTGCACAGAAACGTCAATGAGCCAGGTGAAAATGCAACTCCACTATTTCTTTCCACGGTTTCCTACACGGTACAGGTTTACATTTTGGTTCATGCGATCGACACCGCACATGTTCTTGTTGTACTTCCCTACTACATTTGGTCGAGTAATACTGAGTTTCTTTCTTTGCTCTTTGGAGTGCCGTTGTACCTTTGAAACGGGGTTCTTTCCATACGATGTTGATGCAATATTCACGACTGCATTATCCACCCACTTTGTTACATGTATGTCAATATCTTTCATTTTGACAGAAGTGATGTAGCCTCGAGGTTTCTTCTTTAGCTCAGGCTTTTGAGAAAGTGGGAAAATTTTGGGAATTCTGTTTTCTCTCATAGTACCTGTTGCTGTGTATCCGCGAGATTTCAAATAAGCCAGAACAGGAAAACCTGTGAATAAATTGTCAAAAAAGAAAGAAAATGGCAGTTGTTGGACTTCAGGATCAAAGTCATCAATCATATTCAGAAGTGATGATGTACACTTGCCAAACCTTTCTTCATATTCTTTATTGGATCGTGGATTTTCACCCTGGTAGATTTCAAAATTTAACCAGGTGGCCAGTTGGTGTGCAAAGTGACCAAACTTTATATCCAAATCGTAGTGACTTCCCTTTTATGAACTGTTTGCATCCATGACGACCAAAATATTCTATCATGCTCTCATCATATGCAAGATGCTGTTCAGGATGAAAATGTTTGAGCATGTTAGACTTCCGATGATCTGTCAAGGGTCGCAATTTCCACATTTTATCTCCATCATTTCCTCTTTTACAGCTACGTTCAAAGTGTGGAAATTGCAATATTTGTTGATGCCGATTTCTGCGCATTGAGTTTGATACCATTTCATTTCACAGATCTTCATCTGTACTCCATAGTGTTCGAACACGATTATGATAATTGTATTCTGTCACAAGTAAGATGGCAATGAAAACTTTAAGTTCATTTAGTGTTAAGTTTGTGTTTGGCTTACCAGGAAATATAGCATATTTTCCAGATTCGTCACATTTGTTGTAATAAAACATCATCGAAGAACTTCTCAAATTGTTCATGTGGTTTCAGTGCTTTAGAGTCTTCATAACTAGCTGCTGGAAATATTGGTAACATTGGTGACGAGTCATCGTCAACCCATACGAAATTTGTTTCTTTGTTAGAAGGTGTGAGAGCACATGATGACTTACTCGGTTTTACTTTTTGCAATTCTGTAGTAGGGTTAATTGATGTAGAGGGTTGTAATTGATGTAACAGAAACTTCCAAGAGGTCTGTCTCTATATTTAAATCTGAGTTTTCTAAAATATTGGTCAAAATAATATCTTCTATTCCATTTTCATTGTCCACATTCTCGTCTGGATTTTCTACAGTTTCCTCATTTGAATCAATACGCCGGCCAATTTGCATAACAATTTCACAATTTGCTTTTAACTACTCATTACATACATTATCTGGTATAGCACTTTCTTCCTCATCTGCATCATTTTCCCCACTCACAGCTCCATCCTCTAATGAAGGCGGTTGTATGTAGACGGTCTCGGGTCTGTCATCATCTGATAAAATGTCCTCCAAATATTCTAGGGCATCTTTTAGTGACAGAGGCCTAAAAAGTCAATAAGCAAAGAATAAAAAAAATAAACTTAAAATATAATAGTTTTCGAACTTTAAAAAGCTTCTTGCAGCATAATAAAACTTATGATCTAATAATATCAGTGTAGTAGTCATTACAGAAATAGTTCATAATGAAATCTACATTATGACATGGTGTAGCCATATGGCGACGTAAAAAAATAACCTTGAATGTCATCTTATATGCAGAACATACAAATCAGGTCTTTAGACCAAAAGAGAGATATAACTATCTATTTTCATAATACATATACACATATATTCACTTATGATAAGAAGTGTAATGGAAATGTATATTTAACTTGACTGTATTCCTGATTAGCACTTTCAGACATAATTCTATGCTTCAGTTTATTCACACTGTAATAACTTCCAAGTTACAACACCAACTGACACTAGGTTTGACAATAAGAGAGACACAACAATGGACGGTAGAGGAAAACAATTACAGTCGCCAACGAACCACGCATCATTTGAAAAACAACAATTATGTGTACTTATATTCAACGTTGCCATACAGCAACGCGGGGACAAGTCGGGTTAACTTGAACTGACACTCATCGTTTGTCATTATTGGCACGTGGAGAGGTACTACATAGATCAGTGCAAAAATTTAAGCAAGTTCGAAACAATTCTTTATTTCCAACAGATAGTTTGTATTGGGAGTCAGAGTTCAGTACGTCACTTGCTTTTTACTGTATTTACATCTATAGAAACATTAAGACAGGGTTTTGACCTGATTTTGTAGAAATGTGTCACAGCTGCACCACAGATGCGTTTAAATTTTGTTTTACAACCTACACAACTGGGTATACAAGTTACAAAACAGTCCCGCAAACGCAGATAAAGTGTAATTTAAAGTCACCAAACTGCCCCCGCCTTAACTTGAACTGACACACTCGTCGCTCGTCATTATTGACACGTGGAGAGGTACTAGATCAATGCAAAAATTTAACCAAGTTCGAAACAATACCTTATTTCCAACAGATAGTTTGTGTTGATAGAGTTTCGTACGTAATTTGCCTTTTACTGTGTATATATATACCTACAAATAATACGCCGTAGTTTTGACCTGATTTTGTTGAAACGTGCCTGAGCTGAACATTAGATGCGGCCAGATTTTGTTTTTCAACCTAAAACCTGGGTATACAAGGAACAAAACTGTCTCGCAAACGCAGGTAAATTGTAATGTAAAGTTACAAAACTGCATCAACCTTAATTTGAATTGAAACACTCATCGCTTGTCATTATTGGCACGTGGAGAGGTACTAGTTCAATGCAAAAAATTAATCTAGTTCGAAACAATACCTTTTTTCCAACATAGTTTGTATTGGGAGTCAAAATTTAGTACGTCATTTGACTTTTACTGTATTTACACCTGTACAAATAATACGACGGAGTTTTGAACTGATTTTTGTTAAACGTGCCAGAGCTGAACAATAGATGCGGCTAGATATTGTTTAACAACCTACAAAACTGGATATACAGAGGACAAAACTGTCTCGCAAACGCAGCTAAATTGCAATGTAAAGTTACAAAACTGCCCCCACCTTAATTTCAATTCATAAACTCATCGCTTGTCGTTATTGGCACGTGGAGAGGTACTAGATCAATGCAAAAAATTAACCTAGTTCGTAACAATACCTTTTTTCCAATAGATAGTTTCTATTGGAAGTCAGAGTTTAGTACGTCTCCTGCCCTTTACTGTATTTACACCTATAGAAATATTACGACGGTGTTTTGACCTGGTTTTGTAGAAATGTGTCAGAGCTGCACAATTGATGCGTATAAATTTTGTTTTTCAACCTACAAAACTGGGTATACAAGTTGCAAAACTGTCCCGCAAACGCAGCTAAATTGTGATTAAAAGTTACGAAACTACCCCCACCGTAATTTGAGTTGATACACTCGTCGCTTGGCATTGACACGTGGAGAGGTACTAGATCAATGCAAAAATGTAACCAAGTTCGAAACAATACCTTATTTCCAACAGATAGTTTGTATTGGGTGTCAGAATTTAGTACGTCACTTGCCTTTTACTGTATTTACACCTCTACAAATAATACGACGGAGTTTTGAACTGATTTTTTGTAACGTGCCATAGTTGAACAAAAGATGCGACTAGATATTGTTTAACAACCTACAGAACTGGGTATATAGGGAACAGAAATGTCTCGCAAACGCAGTTAAATTGTAATGTAAAGTTACAAAACTGCCCCCACCTTAATTTGAATTGGTACGCTCATTGATTGTCATTATTGGCACGTGGAGAAGTACTAGTTCAATACAAAAATTTAACCTATTTCGAAACAATACCTCATTTTCAACAGATAGTTTGTATTGGAAGATAGAGTTTAGTACGTCACTTGCCTTTTACTGTATTTACAGGTGTACAAATAATACGCCGGAGTTTTGAACTGAATTTTTGAAACGTGTCAGAGCTGAACAATAGATGCGGCCAAATTCTGTTTTACAATGTACAAAACTGTCCTGCAAACGCAGCTAAATTTTGATTAAAGGTTACGAAACTGCTTCCACCTTAACCTAAATTGACACACTCGTCGCTTGCCATTATTGGCATGTGAGGAAGTACTATGTTAATGCAAAAATGTAGTCTAGTTCGAAACAATACCTTTTTTCCAACAGACAGTTTGTATGGGGGATCAGAGTTTAGTACGTTACTTGCCTTTTACTGTATTTACACGTGTATAAAGGATACGACTGAGTTTTTACCTGATTTTGTAGAAACGTGCCAGAGCTGTACCACAGCTGCGGCTGAATTTTGTTTTACAGCTTACAAAACTGATTATATAAGTTACATAACTGTCCCGCAAACACAGGTACATTGTGTTTTAAAAGTTATGAAACTGCTCCCACCTTAACCTAAATTGGCGCACTCCTCGCTTACCATTATTGCCACGTGGAGTGGTACTAGTTTAATGCAAACATTTTAACATAATTCGAACAATATTTTATTTCCTACGGTTAGTTTGCATTGACAGTCAGGTTTTTTAACCTGATTTCGTAGAAGCTTCCCTTTCAAAGCGTCTGCGATATCCAAAACTAAACGTATCTAGAAGCAGTTGTATTTTATACGTATTTGAGCACGATCAAGAATAACCGCCTTCAAGCCCTGTCATCACTCTAACTTCAAATGGTATAAGTGGTCCTTGGTTTTCTTCCGTAATATCAGTGGCAGAGGGTGGTTGCACCAATGAATGACCGGATCCAGTAAATGACCATCTTGTGAAAAATCTGTTTAAAATAGGAGTCAGGGCTGCAAAAACCAATCTGAAACTCTGAATTACAGAAGATCAACTAAGTTTTGAAATATTCTCTCTCAGTGGTCACTCAGAATCACGTAACTGTGTATAAAATATGACAGTTTTCTTCAGGTGTGCATCAAATGTGCAATCCTGCTTGCACTCCTAATAAGGTAAGACTAATGACAACAATTCATATAGCAGCCTTTTAATGCAATTATTTGTTATTTTTCTTAGATATTAAGCAAGGAATTAATTATATAGGTACTTAAATAATGATTTCTGTAAAAAGATTAATTCTAACAACAAAGCTGTATAAATAACGTGAATGGTTATTCACTGGATCTGGATAATGGGTCTTCCCCATTGAATGACTACTTTGGTCATTTACTGGTGATATCGTCATATGCGTTATTTTTATTTCTAAGCACGAAATTCAAAATCTGTGACTGTTGTTTCATATGTATATGGTAGTGAATGACCGAAAAACGAACTTGTACCAGTAAATGACCATGGTCCAAATTTGGGTGGTCATTCACTGGAGGCTAGAGACATTTACCGGTTCGTATTCAAATGAGTTTAAATTAACAATTGAAATCCTTTAAATTTACTGCAAATCAGCCCAAAATGCGTATAAAGGAAATAAAAAGAAGAAAATATACAGATGTTTTCAATATAGCGAAGGAGATCTCTATGCAGCTGTAGAAGTAACACGCAGAAATCAAATCAGTACCAATACGGCTAGCAAAGAATATAACAATTCCAAAATCTACTTTAATAAATAAATTACATGGAAAAGTACCATTGGAGCGAAAAATGGGTCCCACAGCTACATTAACGAAAGAAGAGGAAGGCCGGTTCGAAAATTGGATTATTGCTGAAGCCAAATTGGGATTGCCATGCATCCCGACGAAGTTAAAGACTCAGTTCAGAAGGTTATGAAAGACATTAAACGAAATAACTCATTTAATGGTGGTCGCCCAGGGCAAAAATGGCTGGCATTTTTTCTAAAAAGACATCCTTTTGTGACAATAAAGAACACAGAACTTATATTCAGAGCTTTGGATATCACCAGGGCAATCCTCTGGTTTCAAATAATCATAGATTTGTAAATATTAATATGATTGTTCCAGAACCATCTGAGATTGGAAGTGTTGAAAGTAATATGGAGATTGGAAATGGTATCCAAAGTATCAGTCCAAGCAATGATGTTGATGGAAGTTGTATTAATGAACTAAATGCTACAGGACCATCAAATAATGTGACATCAGAAACTGTCTGAAAAAGTGATTTGCAATGGCCAAAAGTAGAAGACAATAATAATAATAATAATGAAATAATATAAAAAGAACCCCTCCTGATGTTCCATTTGCAGTAACTTCTAAAGACTGGAAATAGCATCATGATAAAAGAAAAATAAAGTACGAGAAGTAAAACGTGAAGAAACAGCTTAAAGAAGATGTATACGCAAAGAAAAAAAGAGAAAGAAACTACAAAGAAGAGAACTCTGAGACAAACAAAAAAATAAAAAAAAAAACTATCTGAGACCGAAACAGAAATTGACTCAGGTGTAATGTCACTTGTATCTGACACTGATTCAGAAAACATTGACTGTTTGAAAGTAATGTATGGGCCTAGTTCTTAACCTAGTGCTATCACTACATTAGAAGAAGTTATCTATCGCAAAAAGTAATACGCTATTGTGAAATATAAAGAAACTTATTTTTCAGGGGTAGTGAAGAAAAACTGATAAAACAGAATCAGAAGTGAAAGTTGTGGAAAGATGTGCACTGGATACTTGGAAGTGGCCAAATGAAATTGTCCAAATATAGTAAAAACATCATAACATTGTCGCAAAAATTACTACGCTTAAATTAGCATAAAAATATATATTATTTATTCAGTGCTAGAAATAAATTTCTAAACTAAAACTAGGACTAATTGAACAGTTTAATTTTGAGCAATTACTTGTATACATTTTACTACATTATTCTTACAATGTAGTCTCTTGCGAGTAATTATAAAACAAATTTGTACCGATAATGGAAAATCAAACCGGTAACAAGGCCTAGTTATACATTTATATAACATATTCTTAAATATTAAAAAACTTCTCAAGAAATTTATATTTTTATTCCAGTTCTTAAATTTAATATTATTGGACCGAAAACCATAATAGTAACCACATAATATATAGTACACAATGCTATATCATTGCATACAGCCCCAAAACACAGTCTATTCCAATTATTCATAATTTTCCATTTGCGGTCATTCACTAGTGCTCATCTGGTCAACTACTGGAACAATATGGTCATTCACTGGTGATTTTTAAATCATAAAAATATGATGCCATAAATTTAACCAATATGAGAGAAAAATTAAAATTCACTCATTGAATGAGTAGTGCGAGTCTTCAGGAACCAGCGAAGCCTATTACTTATGTCGAATGCCTATTTTTATAAGTGGTTATATTAAAATATTCTTATCAAGGTGCTTAACTGGTCATTCACTAGTGCAACTACCCTATTCAGATAACCTCAAAATGGGGAGCTATGGTAACGAGATAAAAGATACAAGAATTGCGCATCCATTCTGGGATCTCAGAGTTTTAATAATATGAGCTCTACGGCTGTTGTCCATTCTTCTCAACCGAGAAAAAGGTCGGAAGAGAAGGTAATCTAGTAGGACAGAAAAGAGAGGAAAAGGCGCAGAGCTCTAGATACGGCTTACAGCTACAGGACCAAGTCGTTTCAACATTAGTTTCAAGGTTGGTTCACAATAAACCGGTAACGGAAACGAGAACGAAAATATTGTTAAAATAAAATATTTTATTTACCACATATATAATATGATAGGTCCATACATAGTGTTCCGCCTATATACTGCGACAATGTAGAAACGTTTTACAAAATATTATTGATATAGCAGTAGATTAATAACAATATTAATACAGTGATAACGTCACAGAAAATATAATAAAACGAATAATCATGCTGCACAAATATTACAGACGCAAAGATTGATACACTAATTACATTGGTCAACAATGAAAATGTTTCTTGCTCAAAAATAGCTAATTCTTATGTATTTCCACCTGCTGAATTAAAAAAAATCACCATAAAAATGACACATTAGCTCTTGCTTTGTAGATAAAGTGACATTTCATTTTTTAGAGTCAACATTTTCAGTTTGGGGGAAATTTGGGGGAAGTTTGGTTTGGGAGTTGGCACACCTGTCAAATAACAAAACACAAATGTTCTTAAGCTGTTTGTAAGTTACAAACATAGGTATTGTTGCTGTCACTGTGAATTTCATATTGTTTCTGCTGTAATTAATGCAGAATTTCTGGTTTGGAAGTGTTTTTAAAGCGTAAAATTTGTAAAAATGCCACGAAAATTGTGTGTTTGAAGTGGAAAATGAAGACAGTATGGAACAAGAAGAAGAACCGAACAAGCCTTCCACATCCCAGGACCCTGATTTTGAGGAAAAAGATGATAAACAACACAGACTGAGTCATGCGGAATTGAATGATCTCATTAGAGACCTTGACCTGTCAAAGGAGAAGTCAGAAATTCTAGGGTCTAGACTACAGCAATGGAAACTTCTCGAACATGATGTCAGGGTCTCACAGTACAGACAACGTCACAGGGATCTGCTTCCCTTTTTTTTTAGAAGAAGAAAAACAATCTTGTTTGCTGCGACGTTAATGTCTGGATGAAATGTTTGAATTTGAACCATGATGCAATTGGATGGAGGCTATTCATAGACTCCTCCAAGTTTAGTTTGAAAGCTGTATTACTTCACAATGGCAACCGTCTTCCTTCTATTCCTGTTGGTCATGGAGTTCACATGAAGGAGATTTATGCAAATATGACAGCCCTCTTCGACTCAATTGAATATCATGAATACAAGTAAAAAATCTGTGGTGATCTAAAACTCATTGCTGTACTCTTAGGAATGCAACTGGGGTACACCAAATATTGCTGCTTTTTATGTATGTGGGACAGCAGGGATAGGAAATCACATTATATTCAGGCAGACTGGCCTGTAAGAAATCATAACCCTAGCGAGAAATATGTTGTTGCCGAGCCTCTCGTGGACCCAAAAGATGTTCTTCTTCCACCCCTGCATATTAAGCTGGGTTTGATAAAATATTTTGTCATAGGTATGAACCAAGAAGGACAGGCCTTTAAATACGTAAGAGAGAAATTTCCGAAATTAAGTGATGCCAAAGTTAAGGAAGGTATTTTTGTCGGGCAACAAATTCGAGAACTTGTAAAGGATCCTGCATTTGACCAAGTTTTCGCGGGGAAAGGAAAGGAAGTTTGGGAAGCCTTCAAGGGAGTTATTCATGGATTTTTAGGCAACAAAATAGATGATAACTACACTCAGTTGGTGGCAGTGCTCCTGCAAAAATACCATCAACTCGGATGCAAAATGTCCCTTAAAATCCATTTTCTCCACTCCCACCTAGACTTTCTCCCTCCTAGTTGTGGAGCTTTCAGTGTTGAACACGGAGGAAGGTTCCATCACGATATTTCTGTTATGGAACAAAGATATCAGGGCCTCTGGAATAAAACAATGCTTGCGGATTACTGCTGTCTTTGCGTAGGGATGCTCCGGAACTCACTTACAAGAGACAAGCTAAAAGACGACGATCTCATGAAGCCACACATGAATCTCTTCAGACCCAACCATCTGCCAGGTATTCTTCCATAAATTTAGAACTCTTAGAATGTAACTGCATTAAAAAATTAAATGCACTTTCAATGTTGTTGGCATATGTAATATTAAAATGTATCGTTTTCTCTTAATCAGTTAAACTGGAATACTTCCACCTACTGTATATCACAGAAACTACAGATAAGAAAATATTTTCATTGTCATATTCATTTTTCTCAACCCAAAATTAGTAAGAATTGACTCATGAAGTGCAAGATACATTCAAAGTTTTTTTTTTTTCTTTGCCAGTGTTATTAGAGATTATTATTATTATTATTATTATTATTATTATTATTATTATTATTATTATTACTATTATTATTACTAGAAAACTTGATACAGTTCTTGCATTATCGTGATTGTGTTCTCCGTTTATAATAATTACATTTACATCCAGTAACATCTATCAGATGTGGCAAAAACAAAATCATTCCTGGGTGGAAAAAAAAATACCTACAACATTTATATTACATTTTAAAGCAAGTTTTGTAGTTGTACTACGGAGAGGTTAGTTAAACGCTGCAAAGTTTTGAAATGATAAACATCTATGATGTTACTATATACTTCATCACTGTAACAAGAACGAATTTCTAACACTCGGCTTATACCGTTCGAGGATTTATCGCTCGTGACAATTTTACCCATCATGCATGTGCGCTACCTATCGGATTATGCTATGAACTACTTGGCGCTCGAGCGAAAACGTCCGATGCAGACCTCTGCTGTGGACTAAAATCTCAACTAGCAAAAATGTATTGTGGACGTAAATGTTGTGGACGAAAAGTCACTGGACAAACAGCCTGGGAATCAGGAGAAGAGTTAGTGGGTAGAAAAATATATCAAATAATAGACGACATTAACCTATTTATTCCGACTTTCCTCAAACGAGGACAGCATAGATTTAATTTATTATTTATTTTTATAAAGGTTAAAAATCTATTTTTAGTTTTCGAAACTCGAAACATGAACTAAATACTATTTCAGAAATAAAAATAAACTTGTTAGTTTATGTTTTCATGTAATTTATTTTAATTTTCTTTTTGTATTATTTAACGCAACTACACAGTAATCATCAAAATATCGTATACAATAGGAGTGCTACAATTTCGTAGTTGATCTGTAAATATGACCATATGAGTTACTGATAAGCTACTATACAAATATTTGCGGAAAAGAATATTTCAGTGTATGTTTTGCCCGTATAAAAATTGCTGTCCTCAATTGAGTACAGCGGGTACATGTACTACAATGGAATTCTTTTGATGCTAATAATGGCCATTGGAGTAGTGAATTTATAATACCTGTTTTATGATTGTTTTGACTGTTGTCACTGATTTGATAGTGGGTGGTTCAGAACTTATGTTGCAGAAGAACATAGCAGACAGAAGTACTAAAATATTTATTAGTTAGCAATATGTGTCCTGTCTTTGCATCGGTAACGGTGGTAGAGTTACTTTGGTGTTGGGTAGCTAATCATTCGTGCAAGGGCTATTGACAACGTGTGGTACAGTACGATTATTTAGTCCTGACAGTCGCCGGAGACGTGCGCATGGGACAGGCGAGTCCATTTAATTACACCAAGGGGTGTTTGGTTTATTCACTCGCTTGCCTTTACCGACTGCTCGCCCTTATCTCTACTCCGGAACTCTCCCCACTCCTCCGATTACTTCCCCTCTTTCGGGTTGCTGAGCTGTCAGGACTAAATAATCGGTCTGTACTTTACGTTGCAGAAACCATTCAAAATGACGTCCCCTTGTTCTGCACAATAGTGTAGATATAGATACCTATAAGAAAACCTCACTGCTTTATCTTTATTATCTTAAATGTGTTGAGCTCTTGTTCAGAGGTGTACTTCGAGGAAATAATAAGTTATCCTTTCTTGTAACCGAGTGCTTTCTAAGAAAAATAAAATTACATCAATGTTCACACACAACAAAGTTTTTATTAACATAGCCTGAAACTAGCGATCAATAATTAATGTAATATTGTAGATGAGCTGTAAAAATTCCGTTCTTTTAGCTATATAAGTTTCAGAGAAAAAGTACGTAAAGTATGTTATGAATTTTTAGCTTCCAAGAGAATGAGCGACAAATTAAACACTAGAAAAAACACAATTTAAAAACAGAGAATACTAAATTTATTTTGAAAATCCATAATAAAATCTGCCATTAAAGTCATAAAGAGTTCTGTTAATTTATGAATAAAATATTCAGCTACAAAACACGCCAATCCATAATCTTCTATACACAATAGTTTCAGAGATATTTATATTTTTATGCAATAGTGAGAGACGAGAAGAATGGAGTCTAACACATAAAACGTATGACGTAATTAAAATCACATAAAATTAGAATTGTTAAATTATGTACCAAATTACGTATAAAATTCCAAGTAATTATTTGCGAAAGAAAAAAATTTTCCAATTTTCTTCAAAATTTGTCCTCCGATCTCAACTTTAAATCCGCTATAGTTAGATACTGGAAAGAAAACCTGAAATACAGAAGATAAATGCCGGTATAAAACATACGAAACAAACAATTGCAAGATAAAGCGTGAAATCAGCATTCCTGTAGTGTTCTTGTCAGGTTGTACGAAGATATATGCTTCTGTAAAGGCAAAAATAAACAATCTTTTCTCGACCTAATTTACCACTCTTATTTTTAACGTCAGACAGTGAAGAAATGTTCATAAGAGTAGCCACTGGCATAGTTAACTGACACTTTAATGACTGGCTGTCTTTTTGAGTGTCTGACCTAGGATGGATATCTATTACTAGGACCGCGTTGATCCATTGTGCGCCCTCCAAATGCAATGATTCTTTCAGTACGACAGGTGCTCTGATGACATTCTTGAATCCGATGCTGACAGATGGGCATCCTGCATAATCTTCAACAATCGAGTCTAGACTAGTATGCGATAAAACTCAGGGCCCGGAGTTCAAAAGCCGTTAGAATCTATATCAGTATTGAAAACCCCGAGAAATAAACTTTTTTAATAATAAAAAATGAAGGGAAGGTAGACAGTGTTGGTGGAATGAAAAATGAAAACGAAAGCGCCCAGAAAAGAAACATCAACGGAAATAGCCAGAGAAAGAAAAATCATCTGCATGTCTGCTTTGTCCACAACAAATTCAGTCACGACCAGGCCGGATATCGAAATAGGGTCACTAGATATGACAGCGTGCCAGCGCTGAGCCACAGATGTGGTTAAATTGTTTTTTTTTCTTTTACAAAATTCAATTCTCGATATAAAATTCAATTCTCGATATAAAATTTGTAAACTGCCTCGCAAACGCAGCTAAATTGTGATTTGAAGTTACGAAACTGCCCCACCGTAATGTAGGTAAATTGACACACTTCCCGCTTGTCATTAATGACACGTGGAGAGATACTAATTCAATGTGGTAATTTACCCTAGTTCCAAACAATATTTTATTTCCTACAGTTAGTTTGTATTGGCAGTTTGAGTTTAGTATGTCACTGCATTTACACGTGTACAAACTTTAAGGAAGGGTTAAAACCGATTTTACAAAAGCTTCCCCTTCAGAGCGCCTGCGATACACAAAATTAAACGTATCTAGAAGTAAATGTATTTTAGACGTAAGCACGGTCAAGAATAACCGCCTTCAAGCCCTACTATCAGTCTAACTTTAAATGGTGTGTGACACTTGGCTTTCTTCCGTAAGACCAAAAGTAACTTCCAGTGGCATATTCAGATAACATCAAAACCGAAAGGTTTTGCACCGAGAGGTAATTCAGGTCAAGTACACTAAAGATACAAGAATCGCGCATCCATGCGAGGGATCTCAGACTTGTAACAATGTGAGCTCTACGGCTATTGCCCACTCTTCTCAATCGGGAAAAAGGACGGAAGGGAACGTAATCTAATATGTCACAAAAAGGAGAAAGCACAGAGCTCTAGATGTGGCTTACAGCTACGGGACCAAGTCGTTTCAACATTGGTGTTACTGAGAAGTACAATACTCCACCGTTGAGGAAAATCGAACCCGATAACCACGTAAGTTACATCGTCGGTTGTAAAATTGGGATTCAAACTGCAACAAAAAGGTCCTAAGACTAAACGGAATGTTGACCTCCTTTCTAGACTTCATTTTATTTTGCCATGCTCGTTCTTTTTCCAATTTTCCATTAGAGATTCGATGCTGAAGAACCTCTGCATCTGCAATATCGTTCAATAAGACACTACTTTCATTACGCAAATTATTGGCATGCTGTAAAGAATAGATTTCGAGATTTCAGCGTAAATAGGTCATTATCCATTGTCTGATATGCCATCTGTGTAGAGCTATTTCTATTGAACTACATGTTCAATTACTTTAATATATAGAATCTATGAAGCAATTTGTCTCTTAATGATGCATATAAGGCACAATATTTCTAGTAGCACTTTAATTGGTATTGTATTTGAAATACAGAACACAAAATATCGTTTAACGCTAATTTATCCTAACGCTATGCCGAGTGTCTGAGACCTCTTGGGTCAAATGAAGGGTTCAGAGCCATAGTGGGCCAAGCGCCATTTATTAGAAACGGAGAAAGCAAGGGTTAAAATTAAGTGAATACCATAGTTTAGTGAGGATTGACATATCATTTAGTTTTAATTTGTATACTTTATTTTACTTCATATATGTTTCCATTAAATTATGGTAATAACTTCATTTTAACCCTTCTTTTCTACGGTTGTAGTAAATGGCGCTTGGACCACTATGGTTCTGAACCCTTCAAATAATACAGATGATAGGAAAGTCTAAACTGAGTATTTTGAGAAGGCGTACCGATGTTCGGAAATTCCTATTTTAGGCGAAACGAGATAATGAATTAGAAATACGTTTGAGGAAAGCGTTTGTAAGCTGCTTTGGTTTTCAGAGCAAACAACTGCCCACAGCGTCGACGTTTGGTGGCGCTAACTTACAAAACAATGACACAGTCGCCGCGGATGACGTGGACCAAATTACAACAAGAAAATATTGTATTACTAAAAGATATCCCCTTCTAAACTTTCAGGGATATAATATCCCTGAAAAAGTGTACAGAGATTTTAAACTTGTTTATCAAGACACTGCACCTCCCACCGTACAACGCCATGCTCACAGGAAGTAAGTTGTGTCAAACATTTGACATCAAATTTCTAACAGGCTCCCGTTTATCTTCCACGGAGCCAGATAATGCACAAACATACTGTTCTCCAACCAGGAGTTTAACCGTGAAAGGAATGTGCTTACTATTGCGTCATCTATTGGAGCGAAGTAGATAGATATTATTACCGTTATAACGTCAGTTTAAAAACATACGCTCTCCTGCATATGTTATTTCCTGCATGGAGGGATTAGAAGACCAGGAGATTAACCGCAATCCAATTTTGTAACTACGGTAGTATAAGTATGTGTGTATCAGTGTTATCTTTTGCGCTTTGAGAGTTAGCCAATGGAGATGAGTGTATCCACGTGTATGACCTTATGACATCTTAATTACATCAACATTCATTTACAGCATTACCCCGCTGCGTCTCATTCCCCTGAGACTTTCTCCTGGTTGGACTACAGTCTTGTTACAGCACTCAATCTGCACAGTGTTTTCCTATCCCTGACTTGCTGTGTTCACTTCTTCACTGACAGCAGCTAATGCTGAAGTTTCGTGTATTGATGAGCAAAGAATTTGCAAAATATGCACTTTTCTCATATTGTGCATGATTTATGACGGCTGTTATAAGTGTGTGTGTGTGCTATATAATGTCTACCCACTTTACTAGCGTGATTCACGTTCCACATACTGAGGATAAATGGTAGGACTGTGATCAATTTTCAAGTTACAGTATACACCACTTCGACGGGCCACGTTATGTATGATGTAGGGTTTAAGAATTATCTGTTAAGAGATATGTCGCATACTAGGGTGAGATTATGTGTAAGTGTTCGTGTACCGGTAAGTGTAGTGTAGGGAATGGGTGAAGATGGTGATGAAGGTGAAGAAAGTGAGAAGTGGAAAAGCAGTGCCGGCACATAGTCTGCTCCTTCGAATAGCACGAAGGACGAATCACTATCAACAGTGACATACAGTATTCCTTCTCTTCATCCTGTGGATAGATTTTGAATTTAACCCAGGTATATTGGTGCACATTTTAGTAATTGGACGTTATGCATCGCCATCCCTCTAAGTCCCGAGGTAGAAATTGTACATGGAAATTTCTGACCCCGCCGGGAATCGAACCCGGACCGGGAGGCAGACGCGCTACCACACAGCTAACTCAGCGGACCGCCTGCTATTAGTAATAAAGTAAAACCAGTCCATGTTAGTAGACTTTGGCAGTTCTGTAATGATTTTCCACAACCTCTCAGATTTAAAACGTTTTCTTGGACATTCTAATATAAGCACTCTAGCTTACTATTTCTGTCTGTCTCTATCTTTAGGTAAACAGTTTACACAGAACCTAGAGTTCAGACATACTTAATTCAAAGTAATCGCAATCTCCAGACATGCTTTGTGCATTCAAATATAACCCGGAATTTATACAATTTAGATATTTGATATTTTTAACGTACTGTGATCTACAGTCATTTTTTTAAATTCAAACACTGCCTTAGCTACTAAAGTCTGTTGACATTACGATAGATGAATAACATCAATTAGGCAGAGAGGGCCAACTCAAGTAGTTAGGGAAAACATACCTCATGATCTCTTCTTTCGCTATTAATCCTGGGACGAAGCATTTTAGATGTATGGAAGCTGTCTAATCTCTTTCCAGACAAAATGAACTTGAAATAACAGTGCAGTAGAGTTTTATGCTTCTAACAAGCGGACTCTAGTTCAATTACATAGCGAGAATTGGACATTTGAATCCGCTTCGTAGAAAATGTGTTCTTGTCCCTTGTAGCGTGCTTGACCTTTTCAGGCGATGGCTTCACGCCATGCTGACCACATGGCCAGCGCCATTTGTGGAAGTCTACTATTATTTCAAATTCTCACAAGGATGGGACAGGAAAGGAGATTACTCCGGTTTTGATGATCACGATCGCGATGATGATGATAACGACGACGGTATTCACGATGATAATGACGACGACGGTGATGGTGATTATAATAACTAGTTTGTTACACAGGTTCAGAAACATTAAGATGTACGAACAGAAATATTTACGCACGCTTACTTACAAATAGCTTTTAAGGAACCCAGAGGTTCATCCGCCTTCCCATAAAGCTGCCAACTGTCCCTATCCTGGGCAAGATTAATCCAGTCCCTAGCACCATATTTCACATCCCTTAAACCCATTTGAACATTATCCTCCCATCCAAGTCTCGCCTCCCCAAAGGTCTTTTTCCCCTCAGACCTCCCAACTAACACACTACATGCATGCCTGAATTCGTGCTACATGCCCTGTCCATCACAAACTTCTAGATTTAATGTTCCTAATTATTTTAGGTGAAGAATACAGTGCGTGTAGTTTTGCGTTGTGTAACTTTCTCCATTCTCCTGTAACTTCATCCCTCTTAGCCACACATATTTTCCAAGCAGCTTATTCTCGAACACACTTAAACTCTGTTCCTCTCTCAAAGTGACAGTCCAACCATGCACAACGAATGTAGGCACAAATCACCTAAAGTTTACCAAGTATTAGTAGAGAATGAAAACTACAACCAGTTTTAATTCAGCTTTGCGAATGTCATTGTGGTAGTTTATATTTTACAATAATAATTTCCCTAGAATTTTATTCCTATACAAGTATTCTAACAATCATGGAAAAATATTTAGTATATTAGTTGCAAATTAATATTTTGTGCGAGATCGTGCGTATTTGCTTGTTTTCCGCACAGAACCAATACGCGGTAAGTGTGAAATACCACATTCAGTATTCCCAACGTAACACACGTAACAATTTCCCTCTTCTTACCGCTTAAGCGCCACATTCATTTTACTGCTTTAGGCTTTTAACATATTATTTTTAGAGACGTTTAACATAGTAATAATTATAAATTGGAAACTTACCACTGCAATTTCACCTAAATTGCAATGTTAATTATTGTTTTTAAATATTTGCAAAAATTAAGTAAAGTCTACTACTCCACGAAACTTATTGCATTCCTGATACAAGTAACATTAAGGAAGCCGTAAAAAAATCAACAAGATTCCAGATGCGGATGTTATTACTGCAATATGTTATATAAATAATATTGTTAAAATATTAAAATGAAAAATAAATCATTACATAACCTTACCGTTTGTTTTAAGTTCGCATTTATAGACTGGGGGGAAAAAAGACAGACGTATATCACGGCCTGCTGGAGTATATTAAACACAGAAAATATTTTATAGCAACAATGTTGAAGAAAGATATTTTGGTTTTCCGAAGTTGCCGTCATTAAACAGAAACCAAGATGGAGATTTCATTGTAACTAATTAGAAATTCGTCTTTCAGGTATGTAATAAACGATCTTCGCACAAAATAATGTACGATACACGAGCGGTATGTTTGTTTTCATGTTCTCGGAAATTAAAAAAGCTCAACTACGTTTCGCTTTTTCAATCTTTTCCTCGAACATGAAAACGTCAACATACCGCTCTTGTAACGTATATTATTATTGTGAATTAATAGTATTAGCAATAATAGTGGAAGCAGTATTAGCACCAGTACTAGCATCATTATTAGTAGTAGTAGCATTAGCTGTAGCAGTAATGGTGGTGATTATGGTAGTGGTGGTGGAGATTTTAACAAAGTGATTTAATTGTGTTAAAAATCCATGAAGTGAAACTAAGGTACTTTAAGGGGTGTTGGTCCTTAACATGGTCAAAGAATTCTATTATTGTATTTGCTTAGGCCTATATACAAGCGTTCTTTTTTAACATTTTACTATTATTTTTTTCGCTATCAGCATGAAATTATGATTCAGAAATATTATTTTTTTCATCAAAACAGCAAAACCCATACAGACCAGTGTTACCCTTCAATAATTTGATTATATAAAAAAGGCGTCTCGTTCCTTCAACTAGCACAAGAAAAGCAAGTTTTGAGGAAAATTCACCGAATTTATTAAGGGAACCCGGATCCTTCTGTCTTAATCTGTTAAATTGATGATTTAATGCATGTCTTCTAAAAAAAAAACTGTTGGAAATTTGTACAGCTTAATCCTGGCACTTTTAGCGTTAATTTAATACGGGTTTTTGGAAAAGTATTACCGGTATTTATTCTCCAAGTAAGGACTTTTTTTCACATAATTAAAACCTGAATAATAATTTGGTACATTTTAGGGTTAACATTTTGTAAATTTAAATTCCATAAAATTCCTGTGTTAAGTCACGCACCAAGGCATAACTAATGTCCTCTGAAGGTAGAAGTAATTCTGAAGAATAGAAACTGGAAAAAGGAAGTGCATTTTGTACAGAAAATATAAACTTACGGAAAAATACCTTAGAAATGTTTAGTACATCTCAGCTGCATATGGCGGAATTTTAGAAAAAATTATCTCCTTAAGAGTGGGTACCGTAAACTGTGGTCAACTATACTGCTGTGGTAAACTTGACCACAAAAGGAAAAGATGATTTAAATTATGTTATCAGCCCTAATTGTGACTTAGAATAAATTGCAAAAAGTTACAAAAAATAATAATAGTGGACTTTAAAAATATATTCAGTGCATCTGATATCAAGATTTTAATCTTCCTTTGTGGGCACGTTTACCCCGTCTACGGTACACTGTAGACCTACATTTATATAGCGTTGGGAAGAGGAAATTTCAGAGAATATAACACAGTAAAACCAAAAATTAATTTGTTCACTTTTTTCAATGTGACTTTCAAAATTTCTTGTATATCCCAGCATCATTATGGTGGACCGAATAAACAAAGTTTGTTCTTAGCTCTTTGGAAGTGTGTAATGCATGTTTCACATACCGTACAAAAGAGGACATTGTCCACACCTATGGAGTAACGGTTAGCGCGTCTGGCGGCGAAACCAGGTGGCATAGGCTCGATTCCCGGTTGGGGCAAGTTACCTAGTTGAGGTTTTCTCCAGGCTTTTCCCTCAACTCAATATGAGCAAATGCTGGGTAACTTTCGGTGCTGGATCCCGGACCCATTTCACCGGCATTATCACCTTCATATCATTCAGACGCTAAGTAACCTGAGATGTTGATAAAGCTTCGTAAAATAACCTACTTAAAAAGAGGACATTTCAAGGAATATAATGCAGTTAAAAATAAAAAAATGAACATCTCAAAAACTGGGAAATAAAAGACATTAACCAGATATTTGCATCGAATTCTACTGTCACACTTATATTAAGAACCTCATATTTAAGTATACATAAACTTGCAAATCTATACGAACATAATAATAATAATAATAATAATAATAATAATAATAATAATAATAATAATAATAATAATTATAATAATAATAATTTATTTATTTATTTATTTATTTATTTATTTATTTATTTATTTATTTGTTTATTTATTTATTTAGAATATTAACGTGCAAAACAGCAGCACAAGGCCAATTACAGTTTAGCACGATACAAAACAGAACAAAACAACAAATGATGATGAGAATGAATGACAGAAAATGGCTGTGAGATGAAATACAAACAATATAATAGTCTACATCAATAATTGATCAAATGCAACAGAGAATAGCATAAATAATTATAAAATTAGTACGAGATAATTGAAATAATGGAATAGTCTACATTAATCAATTGACCAAATGCAACAAATAAATGGACAAATAATTATTAAAATTAGATCAGTGAGTTACTTAAGAAATGAAGCCTGGAATAATATGAGTATTGTAATGATATGCAATTGACAAGAATAGTATGATACATATCTTAACAAATGGCATTAGTAATAATACTGACATAAAAACTCAAATATATACTACACATTAAATGGATCCAAGTTGAATCCATGCAAATTAGCATATTTAATACATCTGCTGACAGGAGAGAGAGATTTAGGATTCCTATTATAAAAAAAATTATGAAATCTTAAACCCTTAGGAGGAATACGAAGACTGATATTGCTTATAAAAGATTCACAATCAATATCACCCTTAATGACTTTACAAAAAAATAAATAATCAAGATCCTGACGTCTGGTGAACAAACTACCGCAATTGAAATATTTGCAATTAATCTCATAATTATAATCGGAATTTGGTAAAAATCTATAAGAACACAAGGAAATAAATTTTCTTTGAATATTCTCCAATTTAGCCGAGTCAGTGGAAGTAATGGAGTTCCATACAACAGATGCATATTCAAGCTTGGATCTAACCAACGTATAGTATAAAATTAATAATTATAATAATAATAATAATAATAATAATAATAATAATAATAATAAAATGTTAATTGTTATGTTTTATTTAACGACTCTCGCAACTGCAGAGGTTATATCAGCGTCGCTGGATATGCCGGAATTTTTTCCCGCACTTAAATGCCATCGACCTGGCCCGGGATCGAACCCGCAACCTTGGGCATAGAAGGCCAGCGCTACACCAACTCGCCAACCAGGTCGACAATAATAATAATAATAATAATAATAATAATAATAATAATAATAATAATATTCAGCTTCACGGATTTTGACCATGTTGCCCGTCCCGACTCCATTAAAGAACTAGACAATTATGAATTGAATACAATAATAATAATAATAATAATAATAATAATAATAATAATAATAATAATAATAATAATAATAATAATATCGAAAGCTATCGTAGCCTGAGGCCCGTAGTCATACAACGCACGAGTTTACAATTCTCTTGTTCTTTGTTTGTGCAGGAATGTTTACAAGCTCGGACTGGGGAAGGAACTTGATTTCAGTCACACAAACAACGTCGAGCGGACTCTTGGGCGAACATGAAAATCATCAAGAACCCCTCCCCCCACTCCCAGCACTCTGTGTATCACGTCACCATACTGCCATCCGGAGTGTCTCTGCCCGGCTGACGCCATCAGAGATCGCCGGCTTGGAAATTTACTAGACAATAGATCCATTAAGGTGAAGATATCAAAACAACTGTCAACTGGATCCCTATCTGTGCCATTAGTGTCTGCAACAATGCCTGCACAGCTTGTTCCATGACATTGCAAGTTCATCCGACAGCGTCTTCGCCAGTTCGACTCCCGACACAACTGCAGAAAGAGAAAATTATTTTTCTTCTTCTTCGAGTTCCCGAGTTTTCCTCTCCTGTGTTTGTTTAATATATAAGCTCACATTTTTATTTTCCTTCATACACACAATATTACACCAAAAAATTGCAATAAAATAAACGAGGCCTTTCACCTAACTATAAGTTGGGGCCTGAAAATGTTCTACTCGAGAATGAGTGTAATAAATATTGAATTTTATTATTAAGGGTTTCTTCCTGATATATTGCACCCTAGTTCTTTGTGAATTTCGTAAAAAAGGAAGTTTAAACAAATTTAAAGGAGACGTACTATTGAGTTTTGACAAATTTTTATCATTTTCTTTATATTTTAAACGCTGAGCCAAAAATCTATGGTTTGTTTGAGAATACTGTAGTGAAGGTTTCAACGCGATATTTTTATTCTAAGAAAGAAATTCAATTTATTCCATATAAGTGGTCATTATATTCAGAATGCGTATGATAAACTTTAACGTTCTGAGGACTGGATACATTTTGTAACATAGACGACTGTGTGGGGTGTTTCTTCACCCCAACTAATTATGTGAGATAATAAGTATTTCTGTTCCTTTTTATGTATATTTATTCACAAAAGAATAATAGGACAGTAAATAAGCCTCAATAATGAAGATTGTTGTAAAACGAGACACCAACAATGGTAACTAGCAACAATGTTTACAAACAGTTTTATTTCTCATTACATAAAATAAGGAGAAAAACCATCTTACAGTTTATTCTTTCTATGCACCCTCAGTAACTGAGGCTCATCAATGAACCTTTTCATTTAGTGTTCTGCCCAAGGGCAGGTCTTTCACTGCAAACCGACCTTTTTCCAGTCTTTCCTATTTTCTGCCTTCCTCTTTGTTTGCTCATATGAGCTATATATCTTATGTCATCTATCATCTGATAGCTTCTTCTACTCCGAACTCTGCTCCCTTTCACCATTCCTTCCATTGTATCCTTCAGTAGGCAGTTCCTTCTCAGTCAGTGACCCAACCAATTCCTTTTCCTCTTCCTGACCAGTTTCAGCATCATTCTTTCTTCACTCACTCTTTCCAACACAGCTTCATATCTTATTCTATCTGTCCACTTCACACATTCCATTCTTCACCATATCCACATTTCAAATGCTTCTATTCGCTTCCCTTCAGTTCGTCGTAATGTCCATGTCTCTGCCCCATACAATGCCACACTCCATACAAAGCATTTCACTAGTAACTTCCTTAGTTCTTAGTTTACGTCCGGAATCTTTTACCGTGGAAAGACTCATCATGCCATATTTGCAGTTTTTCTTGGGAAAGATAAATGCGGTAGTTTCAAGTTGCTTTCAACACACCACTCTCTCTTTCGCATCTTAGAAAGGTCCTAGGGCCTCAGCGTGGAGATGAGGAGAGTGGATTTGACTAATTAGGCCCTCCGGATTTCACCGAAATTCACCGCAAGTGTCAAATGTCAGTTCTATCAGGGTTTTTGACTTGATCAGAGACCGGGAAATCCCAATATTTAGCCTTTGCCCCAATGTGGACTTATGAATAACATTATAATTATCTTGATTTCATACTTTGCCGGTTCTGACTTCATAAACCCTAAAGGGACATAATCCCATAGATGAAACCAACTGTTCATCAATGTCAAGTGTGAACACGGATTATAGTTTTCTTGGCACTGCCGAACAAAGATAGTGAAAATTTCTGGGAAAGCAGCCATTTTGTCCTGGGATTTCCCTTCTGTCCCAGTATTATAATCGTCAAATCTTAACTCTTAGAGACCTATCCCTGACCAGAGATCCTGAGAAGAAAGACCTTTGAAAGAGGGTGTCAGTAGTTTAGAGCATGCTTACTGGTTCCTGGTTAGCAATCAGTGCACCAGCTACAAGCACAATTCCGAAGAATGCATGTATTTCCTCACGAACTGTAGGAACCCAATGTCTTTTCTTCTTATTCGGATCTTCAAGGTTCCATTTACCGAACACTAATTCTCCTTTTTGATTTGAATATAAGACTATTATGCCCACTATTTCATTATCAAGGTATAGCTTGAAAATAGTTTCAATATTTTCTGTACATTTGCAGTTGGGCCATTTTTTACTTAATGTTGGTGTGTAGGAAAATTTTTTCCACTTTTCTCCACTTCTACTAAAAGCATACGAAGAATCGTCTTCTCCAGAATCTCCTTTAGATGGATCTACTTCATCATAATGTAGAGGTTCACGTGTGATTACAACGTCAAATTCCTCTATAATTTCTAAATTATCATCTACTTCTGAATCAGAAGAAGAGGAGGAGGAAGAAGAAGAAGAAGAACTTTCATTTACCAACCTCCCTATCAGTTATAATCTTCTACGTTTAGTACTTTTCGACATATTGCAGAAAAAATCCATACTTCAAGACAGTAAGAGAGTAAGTAATCCCCAGCAACGAACAAATAAGTTAAAATGTGGAACATATTTAACTTACATGTTGTAAGACCGGTAGGCTACTATCAACATAAATAATCTACAAAACAATTAAAAATAAAAAAATAACAAAAGTAGTAAGTGACAGTAAAGACTATGTGGGGTGTTTCAACACCCCAACTACTATTTATGTGTTTTCTAAGAAAATTAATGAACTGTCTTACTTTTAACAGTTGGCATATTAAAACATAAAGCAACTTTGACACAATAAAAAATATCATTACATAAGACGAGCTTTTAATGTGTTTTTAATTAAAAAAACTGCGACTGGAGTCTCAAAACACCCCACCCAGTCCTTAGAAGGTTAAAAGTGATTTTACTGAAAATCAACATTTTTATATTTTAACTTCCCAGGTATAAGATATCTCTTGAATAGCTATACCCAGAGTAATGGAACTTTGTACACTATTACAAAACAGATCTGTGCATGAAATGCTGTATTCATGTACACATACGTATGAGGCGTTCAAAGCTAAAGTGTATCAAGTCACAAATTGTCATAAATTGAGTTTTATTCATTTTCTGATTATCTCAAGTTGGATCTTTTCCGAGCAGTAATGGATCAAGTCTTAATTCAAAGCATTCGCCGGTAGGTGACACCAGTCACTTTTGTCTAAGATTATTTGTTCACGATGTTCTGAGCTATATTGGATCAAGTCACCAAAGCGTTGCATCAATTAACATCACTATTATTTATATTATAGGTAGTAGTGTATTCATTTCTAATACTTTTATGAAACTGATTATATTTTTGTGAGACCCAAATAAATATTTATTAAGAACAGAAATTATTATAAATAAGAAAGAAAGTGTCTCTCTGGGCATATTTTTCTACACTCACTAGTGGTCTTGCTTTATCTAGAGAAAATCAAAACTCGAATAGGATTTAATTGACTATTATACGATTAGGAGAAAATATATGAAGATTAGAAGAAATAAAATACTCTAATACAATAAAATATTAATCGACTTACTAAAATACTAAACTGTCTTGAGAATGTATTATTGTACCACCTCATCATTACAAATATTCCGCTAGATGGCAGAAGTGTGCTATGATCAGCTGTTCTGTTGCTACCAGTCGTGCCAACTATACAATCTTCATTGAACTCTATGGGCGATTACTACTGAAGAAGGCTATGTTGATTCAGTTTCATTTTTATTAAAACAGTTGGATTCCACTTCAATTATCGATATACATGAAAAAATCTTTGATACGTGACTATCTATAGTCTCACAGGCCTGCAGCAGAACGTCGTTGTTCCTGCAATAACTCCTATGTGATATATTTATCGATTTTCAGATTTTTGCTCTACTAAATAACATAATATTATTATCGTATTTTTTTTTTCAATAAAATAATTATACTGTATTTCATTTCTATCTCTCATGGGTAAATTGTCTCATCATACTTTGAAGAAATTCCGAAGAATCGTTTAGAAGAAATTGGAGTATATTCAGTACACGAAACGGACATACAGTACAGAAGAGTTTCAACGAAGCAGCTGTCAGAGGTAATAGAAACGCGAATATCGGTGATAATCTTGAAATTGTTGCTTTTATATTATCATTAAACGTTGTATAATGAGAACTATAAACATTTTAAACATACAGCATTCTCTTGCCATTCACAATCCTCACTAGAGAATTTGAGAGCAGGGGCGATATTCCTGATGTACACGTTATTCCGAAGTTTCGTTATAGTCTTCGCTCATAAATTGGTGTTGGTGCCCCCTTTGTTTCATGGGGTCCTCTCTTTTGCTGGCCTTCCGGTGGTTGCGGAACATCGTACCAGGACATGGAACCGGTCCAACAGGGCTATAAAACGCAACTTCCCGCTGCGGGGAGCGGCGCACAAAGCCTAGCTAGAGCGCTAAATAAATTCTAATTTATATCTCTCTTACTCCATTCTTTTACCTTAATAATCGCAAGCTGCAACAGAATGTGTAGCGTCATATTCTTACGTCATTTTGACGACCGATCTCTCAGGATTTAAAGAATGGGAAATGCTTGTATTTTGGACGAACACACAAATTTCAAAAGATTGGAACGATGAACAGAAAAAGTGCGAAATTATGCGAGGATTTTGAAGCAACCATATTCGATGATCTGTACTATCAGTGCTTAACATGCGTCAAAATTCTTACAGCTAAGAGTGTTTCGTAATTATCAATCTTCGTAAAGACATGTATACAGGGTGAACAGTAAGTAAATGTCATTAATTTCAGGGGGTTATTCTTTGATATATTTCAAACAAAAAATTTAATACAATTTTGTTCGTTTTTACTTCCTATTCGAGATAAATGTTTGCTATGAATGTTTTGGGAAAGCCATTGATTTAATTTCCAATATGCTCAGTCGATTTAAGAGAGTAGACTAGTGTGTTATGATAATATACAGTGCGATCGAAAAGTCCCTCCGCAGCTCCATTAGTTCCAGTAATCCTGTAGAAAGTTGACACACAATCCTACACAAAGTTGGCACTTCCCCATTAATTTCGGTTTGACAAACTCACATCCACACTCCATCATATGCTTAAAGGCCAGTGCTGCCACTTGAATTCTCTGCCCAGTGGATTATCGGCTAACCGTGGCCACTCAAGCACTGCGGAGAGACTTCTCGATCACACTGTAAAATTGAAAGAATTTTAGTTTTGTCCTTTAAATGTACAGAAATTTGATATGAATAAATGTTACTTCTTATTCTGAAAAGGAATTTTAAAATGTTGAAGATTTTAGACAAGTTTTGGGCAGTTTAGTAAAATTACCCGTGAAGTTGAGGAAATATCAGTGAGGTTTACGACATTTCAGGATGTTTGAACACAGTTCAGTGAGTTTGGAGAGAGTTTAGTGAGGTTTAATATAGATTCGTGAGATTGAGTATATTAGTAAGCATGAAGATAGTTCAGTGAGATTGAGAGCAGTTCAGTGAAGTTGAGAACAGTTGAATAATGTTGAAAATAATTCAGTAACGTTGAGAAGAGTTCAGTAAAGTTGAGGGCAGTCCAGTTGAGTGACAGTCCTGGTAGTCTTAGGGCACCCCAGTTAATTTGAGGACAGTCGAGTATAGTTGAGAGCAGTCCAGTATAGTTGAGGGCAGTCCAGTTAATTTTAGAGCAGTCCTGTAAAACTGAGGACAGCCCAGTAAAGCTGAGGGCAGGCTAGTAAAGTCGAGGTAAGGTCAGTAAAGTTGAGGGAAGGTCAGTGAAGTTGAGGGCAGTCCAGTTAATTTGAGAGCAGTCCAGTAAAACTGAGGACAGTCCAGTAAAGCTGAGGCCAGGCTAGTAAAGTCGAGGGAAGGTCAGTAAAGTTGAGAAAAGGTCAGTAAATTTGAGGGCAGTCCAGTATATTTGAGGGTAGTCTAGTATAGTTGAGGGCAGTCCAGTTAATTTGAGAGCAGTCCAGTAAAACTGAGGACAGTCCAGTAAAGCTGAGGCCAGGCTAGTAAAGTCGAGGGAAGGTCAGTAAAGTTGAGGAAAGGTCAGTAAATTTGAGGGCAGTCCAGTATATTTGAGGGTAGTCTAGTATAGTTGAGGGCAGTCCAGTTAATTTGAGAGCTGTCCAGTAAAACTGAGGACAGTCCAGTAAAGCTGAGGGCAGGCCAGTAAAGTCGAGGGAAGGTCAGAAAAGTTGAGGGCAGTCCAGTATATTTGAGGGCAGTCTAGTTAATTTGAGAGCAGTCCAGTAAAACTGAGGACAGTCCAGTAAAGCTGAGGGCAGGCCAGTAAAGTCGAGGGAAGGTCAGTGAAGTTGAGGGCAGTCCGGTAAAATTGGGCAGTCCAGTAAATTTGAGAGCAATTCAGTGAAGTCGAGGACAGTTCAGTAAATTCAAGGGCACTTCAGTGAAGATGAGGACAGTTCACATAAATTTGAATACAGTTCACGTAAATTTGAGATTAGTTCACGTGAATTTGAGGGCAGTTCAGTGACGTTGAGGATAGTCCTCATGAATTTGAGGACAGTTTCTGCAAATTTGAAGATAGTGCAGCGAAGTTCACCTATTTTGACGACAGTTCAGCGAAATTCAGTAGGCCTACAGTTAAACGAATATGAGAACAGTTCATCGAATTTAAGAACAGTTCAGCGAGTTTGGGGTCAGTTCAGTAAAGTTGAGGATAGTTCAGTGCATTTGAGAACGGTTCAGTAAAGTTAAAGATAATTCAGTGAAGTTGAGGGCAGATCAATAAAGTTGAGGACAGTTCAATGAGCTAGATTTTCTTTCGGAATATTTATTCTGATCGTCAAGTATCAGTGGCATAGCGAAATAATAGAACATTAGTAAATAATGTAACAGATAATTTATATGGAATATTTCTATTAATAACGCTGTCCTTTCCAGTACATTTTGCAGGTGTCATTAATTCCACTTTCCGGTGTATAACTATGAATGATTTACTGTGATTAACGTATAAAATTAAAAACATATCCTCTATGTTGAAGATGATAACAGCAGATTTGAATTACAGCTTAAATTTGTATAGTTTGTACTATGTTTAATTTCCTAGTGACAGCCATTTTTATTTGTATATAAAATACTCCCCGGAAAGCTGCCTTTTGTTTTCAGTACCCTTTGTTTATTACGTTGTATAAATATTCCACATTTCGGATACATATAGCGGAAATTGCGTGGATGATAATTTTATAGAAACAATGACTAATACTACACTAATATCTTGTGCAGAATTCGAAACCTAGTGAGTAATTAAATGAGTAAAACGACATTGAATTTATCCCCGACTTCCTCTATTTAACAATGTAATGATGGAGGTAAACATTTTAAATATTTGGAGGTAACCTTTCCCTTCAACCCTCCAACCCCGCGGTTGTAACAATACCACAACGAATCGACCTATCCGCATTCAAAAGTCTCCATGTAATATTGAAATAAAATGCCGGCCGTTCTGACGTACATATTTTCATTATGCAATATTTGTGTTGCTAATCAGTTGATTTCGTCGAGGTATGCTACAGTTCAATAAATCACACATCGGTCCCCAGTGGATAGTCACGATTACAGAACCAGCAATTTGACCCTTTAGGGTAAACAGTCTGTGTTACGATATCAATCAAAAGTGCCAATAATTTGTTCGCACATCAAAATCGTATTAATTACTGCTTCATACGACTGATCACAACAGAGCAGCCATTGAATTCACTGTCCAAACATTTCGTATTATTTTCATCATTCTATTTTCACAGTCACTGTACGTCAGTATTTGTCTATTTAACTTCAGCTTAAAAATATAATTAAATTATATTAAATATTTTGTTTGTCGTGTTATTATAACTTATTTCAATAATTATGAACCTCAAACAGAGCAACATAGAGAATAGGGACAAATCTGCCTGTTGTTACTGAAAGACAAAGTAAATATTTCAACAGCTCATAGAATATTCAGTGAAATGAGACCAAATGAATTTATTTATATAGGAAGTAAAGTATGTGACTGCACTGAAAACAGCGTCATTAAAATCTTCCTTACAACCACGTAACATATTTCGTTATTTTTTATTTCAAAGCACAAAATAAATATAAGTCCAAGACCGCAGAGAAATGACCTATGCTACAGACATCTCAACACGACTGGAGCTTTGTAAACATTACGTAAGTAGACTTAAACCTCACTTTAAACTGCTTGCCTGATCGGAGTATGCTCTGTTGCCAGTTCCTCTAGTATTATTACAATTTATGTTAGTAAATTTCGTGAAAAATACTGCGAGTAATTCCATAGCCGTTCATTTAAGAGAAAAGTGACAGGAGATTGTCGGAATTCCGGCGACTGCGTGGGTACGTCTTTTTTAATTTTAAATTAGTGCTACACTACTTTTATCATTAAGGCTATGGTTTCATTTTTTATTTGTTATTATACGACGCTGTATCAACATCTAGGTTATTTAGCATCTGAATGAGATGAAGGTGACAATGCCAGTGAAATGAGTCCGGGGTCCAGCACAGAGAGTTACCCAGCATTTGCTCGTATTGGGTTGAGGGAAAACCCCGAAAAAATCCTTAACCAGGTAATTTTCCCCGACCGGGATTCGAACCCGGGCCACCTGGTTTCGCGGCCAGACGCGCTGACCGTTACTCCACAGGTGTGGACAGTTTCATATTGTTTAATATTCTATTTTTCATTATTTTTATCATTAAGAATATGATTGAGGTTTTTTGTTGTAAACAAAATACAAATTAAATATATATTTTGTTATTTTACATACACAAAGATATTCCAAATACATATCGTCGGCTTAGAGTGTAACCCTGCTAACCGTCAAAGAGAAAATTTTACAGGGGAAGCAAAAAAGTAAGTTTAAATTAACTCTGAAACTTGGGACCAAATCATAAATACATGTGACATTTATATCTGTACTTTGGATTTGGTCCTGAAGTTTCAGAGTTAATTTAAACTCAGTTTTTGCTTCCCTTGTAAAATATTCTTTTTGGCAGTTAGCAGGTTTTCACTCTAAGCCGACGATATGTGTAGGCCTATATGAAATAGTTTATTATACTTCTGTGCACATTGCATGATCTTGTTGGTGTTTTTGCAATAAAATCTCTTATTAGCAGGCTTCGGTCCTGGGCACAGAAACACATGATGTTCAGAACGCAAGGATAATAGTGTTGTGTTGGTAGAGTAGATTGGGAGATGAAGCGCGCCGTTAAATCGTGTCTCAACATGTAAACAATTCGTCACAGTACAGCACAAAATATATTTCACCATGTACAAATGGAGTACATACAGTACATTCCTAGTGTAGACAATAAATGTCTACCATTAAAGTAATAACATGAGTTGTAACCTTCAATAAGGCGTCCCTACGCCGAAGCCTGTTACACGTATCACAGCCAAGCAGCAATAGGCCTACACACAACGGTAATGCACATTACGGACTCACCTGTGCTGTTGCAGTCGGGTGACTGCACATGGGTCATGACGTCATTTATACTCCGTGTACTCTGAACCTCATACTGGTTACTCTGTGTCCCTAGCCCGAAGCCTGGTTATTAAGTAACGCTCAACAGATTACAGCAAGTTTCGTGGGAGAAATTGAGTATTTTCTTAAGTCTCTATTATGTTTCTCAAGACAAGTTCTACATTTTCTTAAACATCTCTCATATTTCTCAAAGGTAGAAGGAAAGGTCTTCAATTTTGTTACATTTTTGTCTTGATACTCGATAGCTGCAGGGGACATTTTGAGATTTATTAACTTTCTTTTATGTTTCTTAGGCTTCGCAAGATAAATTATGATTTTCATTACATGTCTATTATCTTTCTTAGGCTGCCAAAGAAAAATTTTGAATATTCTGGAATTTCTAACAGCTTCGCAGGAGAAATACTGAATTTGCTAACATTTCTTTGGTGTTGCTCAATCTCCTAGGAGAAATGTTGAATTTGCTTAAATTTCTATGACGTTTCTCAAATTATTCAAGAGAATGCCTGAATTTTCATTCATTTACAAGTTCTTTTTTATAGCTTGTTAAAATTCATAAATATCCCTAAATTATTATTTTTTCAATATTCACAACAGAATTTTCTTTAATTTTTGCGATATTTGTCACATTTCAAATAATATTTTTATTCCGTCTTAAATAGGCAATGATTGCTTTATCTCAGGTGTCATTAATACTTTTCTTTCAAACGACCTATCGTTTAATCCATATCTTTTCTTTATTATATGAAGTGATGTTCTAGAAATTCTCTGCTTCAAATCTGAACTACTTATTCATCTAACACTGACTTTATATTGATAGCCATTGGATACAGTTTTGTGATTTAAAAGTCCAGTTTAGACAACGAAGTTTAAATGACAATAAAACTCCCAACCATCTACACCAGTAGACGGCCGACCGAGCTCACAGATCAGTCTTCGGTTATGAAGAAGGCAGCCGGGAAATGATTCGCTCGAGCGCAAGCAGCCAAGGAATTATAACCGATCGGTTGAAAGATTTGCTCGGTTGGTCGCGAGCGCTCGAGGTTGTTGCAATACATTTACATCACCCATCAATGCCTGATACCCAAGACAGCCTACCTAAGAATGTTACCATTTGGTTTTATTTCAGACAGCAAGAAAAGCGTAAAGCTCTTCCTCTGATTGACGTTCTGATTGATATAGACATCTATTATCAGGCAGTACATCTCACTTGACGATATGTGTCAAAGGAAAAACAATTGTTTGTATGCATCTGAAGTCTGACTAGTGTAATACGTAGCTAGTAGGCGATATACGCAATGGAGGGGGGAAACTGACTGGCCATCCTACCCCATTATCTCCTGTCCTAGTTGGCTCATAAGTTGTGTCTTCTTGGTACCACTTGTGAGATTCAGACCTGTCTTAAGACAGTTGACTAAATAATGCTTTATATTATCAGTAATGTTATCAGCATCCTTTTTGTCAAACTCATTATATCAGCAATGAAAATGTTTAATGTTGCTTGCTAAATATGGGATTTCGTAATAGGAACAGAGATTGTATGATGCATCTCAAATCCCTTAAAAAAAAATACAATCTGTTTCTGTGACAGTATATAATAAAAATAAACAAAATCTACAGCGTGAGCTAAGCCGGTGTCTACCATGTAATTTCAGAGGAAAAAACATTGTTTTGAAATGGAAACTTTATTACAATATTTGCAAAGCTGTAAATATAGAGAATGCGCATAAAATGAAGTCCACAAGAGAAAGATTATTTCGTTTCCTATTCTGGATGATGTGAGTTGACCTCTGACCTCAAGAACGCATGTTAGGAACATTTATATCTGTCCAATGACAAGAAAAGTTTTCCGTGGTAACGAAAATGTTGCTTTGAAACGAATACAGTATTCAACGAGAGTGTTGAAAGTGAAATGTAATTTTGTTATTAATTTAACTGTTTAGTAATGTAAGTGTTTAAACGGAGGAATTTATAATAAAAGCGTGACGTCGGAAAAGTGGTAAAGGAATGTACCTGCCACCTCGTTTACTGAAAGAGCTGGCACGAGCTACATGGTCCTGATTCGAGACAGAAAGGGATGTATAAAGCGGGATAGCTGATAATATTATCTTAATTTTATTTCTCCAGCGTACAGAATTTGAAACAAACTGTATGAAGAAATTAATGCTGTGGCATTTCTTTCACAGTATTTACTTTAACAATATTAATGATTTGAATAATATACCCCGCTGCTTCACAGGGAGCTATACCCGAAAACTAGATTTGAATATTAATGATTGTTTAATTATAACTGGCAAAATTTATCTACCTAGAATTAGATGTAACAAATTGTGCTCTTCTCACAATTTAAGATTATTTACTTTCTTCACATTTGAATACCTCCGTGGAAAAAGGTTGGTTGTAACATGTCCAAGCGTTACATCCAACCTTATTCCAAGAAGGTAATAATAATAATAATAATAATAATAATAATAATAATAATAATAATAATAATAATAATAATAATGTTTTATTTTCGCTGGCAGAGTTAAGACCATAAGGCCTTCTCTTCCACTCAAGTACTCAATTGTTAAAAGACGGTTGCAATACTGGTGCTGGAGATAAGAACGGTGAGGTATTAGTGACAACGCTGGCAGTAGTGATGGTACAACTACGTAATTATATTTATTTTAATAATGGTGGTGATTAAGACAGTAGTAAAATTAATATACAGTATAATCAGTCAGTTATGAGAAGTAATTGTAATTACACGAATTTTTGTGGAATGCATTTTTTGAAAGAAATTGTACAAATAATGTATTAACAGTACGTATTTATGGTCGCAGCAATAATAATAAAAAAATAAATTCCGTTAGAATTAGTAATAATCTCAACGACATTAGTAGACTAGCAAGTAATAAAAGTGATAGGACTAGACAAAAAGATAACATCAATGTTAGTTTCAGGAGTAATACCTTACTTACTTACTTACAAATGGCTTTTAAGAAACCCGAAGGTTCAATGCCGCCCTCACATAAGCCCGCCATCGGTCCCTATCCTGTGCAAGATTAATCCAGTCTCTATCATCATATCCCACCTCCCTCAAATCCATTTTAATATTATCTTCCCATCTACGTCTCGGCCTCCCCAAAGGTCTTTTTCCCTCCGGTCTCCCAACTAACACTCTATATGTATTTCTGGATTCGCCCATACGTGCTACATGCCCTGCCCATCTCAAACGTCTGGATTTAATGTTCCTAATTATGTCAGGTGAAGAATACAATGCGTACAGTTCTGCGTTGTGTAACTTTCTCCATTCTCCTGTAACTTCATCCCGCTTAGCCCCAAATATTTTCCTAAGCACCTTATTCTCAGGTTTCACAACCATACAGAACAACCGGTAATATAACTGTTTTATAATACCAGGAGTAATACCAGTAACATTAACGTTAGTAGCAATAGTAATATCACAGCAATAATGTCAGTAGCAGTAGTCGTATCAGAAGAAGTAATAGGCCTAATACCAGTAACAGTAGTGTCAATAGGAGTTATACTTAATATCAGTAGAAGTAAATAGTATTGGAAGTACTAATACTAGTAATAATAATAATAATAATAATAATAATAATAATAATAATAATGGGAGTAGCAGTATTAGTAGTAGTACCAGTAATAGCAGTGCTGTACCAATGGCAAGGTAATATCTGTAGGGATAGCAATACTTTAAAAGTAGTGTTAATACTAATACCACCAGCAATAGCAATATCATTACGAGTAGTAACAACAGTAACAGTAGTTTTAATATTAGCAATAATACCAACAGTAATACCAGTAAAATAGCGTTAATAGCAGTAATGAGACCAAAATCAATGGTAGTATTGCTAAGAGTAATAATACCAGAAACAGTACTGTTACACGGCTGTAATATCAGTTGAACTGGTAGTATTAACGTAAGTATTAATACAACAGCAATGTTAATAGCATTAGTCATAACAGTAACAAAAGTACGTAGTATTAGTAGTAGTAATACTAGTAACAGTAGTGATAATAGCAGTAATAGTAACAATAGGAGTAATATTAGGCCTAGTAGTAATGTCATAAATAACATTAATGTTTTAGTAGTAATAGCAGTAGCAATATTTCTGGAAGTAGTAATGCAAGTAACATCACTACGCTTAGTAGTATTACTGGAATTAACAATACCAACAGTAGTAGTATTAGTAGCAGTAATACCAGTAACAATAGCGTTAATAGCGTAGTAATACCAATAGTAGTAATAACATACAGTAATAGTAATGTTATTAGCAATGGTGATATAGTAGCAGCACTAGTAGACTATAGCTAGAAGTAATAGTTGTAGTAGCAGCAGTAGTAGCATTACTAGAAGTAGTTATGAGTAGGCCTACAGTAGCATTAATGGAATTTATTAATATCAGTAGACCTATTAGCAGCAGTGATAATGTAAGTAGTAGTAATATTACAACTAGTGATCTTGTTGGTAGTAGTACTAATACGAGTTTTATTAGTAGTACTGGTAGTAGTGTAAGAGAAATTCTAATAGCAGTGTCAATACCAGAAGTAGTATTGATCCCAGTGGTGGAAGTAGTAGCAGTACTAGCAGCAGCAGTGAGGTTGTAGTAATAGCACCAATAAGGGTAGTAGTAAAATTTCCATTACTATTAGTAGCATTATTTATAGTAGATTGAATCGTAGCAGTATCAGCAGTAGTACTAAAAGTAACAATAATAACAGTAGCAAGTGTTCAATGATAGTATAGGTGGTGTGGTAGTAGCGGAGATTCGAAAAATGTATAAATGTATTTAAATAAATAAAATCAATAAAAAGTAATAAATAAATAAATAAATAAATAATTAAATAAATAAATAAATAAATAAATAAATAAATAAATAAATAAATAAATAAATAAATAAATAAATAAATAAATAAATAAATATATGTACACATACTTACTGTATATGTCGTAATTATCGTCACAATTGTTATCTGAATCCATTATTCAGTTCAAAACGAAGTCTTCAGATCTAAAAATAAGGAGTATTTTTTCCTCGGCCTAACAATATTTATTCATTTCAGTTCATTTTCCAACTTTCATTTCTAAATCAAGTTTGGGTTCATTACATACACTATATGTTGTTTTTCTACTTTCCTCTATTTTATTTTCTGTAAGACTAAAGATATTTTTTAATTTCTTATAATTTCTTCATTTCATATTCTATTCGATATAGCCTACATTTCGTACTAGTGCAGCCCTGATACTTCCTTCATCCTTCTGAATGTTCACGATTATGATCTATATAGCAATGACAGTAAGCCTTCAACACAAATAAAGCAAATATGTCAGTTAAAATAGAAAGTATAATAGTTAAACAAATTATGTAATTCATCAAAGCTCCAGTTTGCTGAAAAATAAAGTAAAATACCAGCCTTTAAACTCCGCCAGATCCTGTGTTGACTTATTAAAGTGACGCGTTCATAATTCGTTCCGAAGAAAGGAAAATGTTTGGTGAAAATTAAATTAAAACCTTAAGAAATAAAACAGAACCTAACCATCTTTGTAAAAAACAAAATACAGATAACACTCTCACATTTTGAACAAATAAATAAATGGAAAATCTTGTGCTCTAGGTCGATGATACTCGAATTTCACATTCAATTTCATTTGTTACAGATATAATGGACGTCGGTCAATGTGAAGTGGAAGTTAATAAAGAGTGGAATGTTATCCTATGAGGACTCTACCCTCATGACATACCTTTAATATTTGCAGGATATTTCATAACACTGGATTGAATTTAGAGACGGTTTCAAAACCTGAAAGCAGAAAAAGAAAATTCTTAATATAAAGTTATGCCGAAAACACAACTTCAAAATTACTGTTTTCCTTGTGTGTTCTAGCAATAATGTGTTTTCCTTTAAAGTAAACACCTCGACAAAAACACCGCAATGCCTCAATACAGTCCTCCGCTACTAATAAAAGATTCCATGTTTCTCTCAACACTTATGCAAAATTGTTCAACGCTTTGTCGGGTCATTTGAATGTTTCCTATAGGTATTCTTAGAATAATGATTTTCAGGCGATCTCACAAGTAAAATTCAAGTGACTTTTAGTTCGGAGAGCATGTAGGACAAAGAATAGGTCGTTCACGATCAATCTATTCATTTCAGAATTCATTATTCAGAGAGATCCTTGCAATTTGGCAAAAATATGGAGAAAACGACATTGGATGAGTTAAATAGCACCTACATAATCCAACAAGTCATTCAAAAACTTTAATTAAAACTTCAAGATTCTCAAATAAATCTACTAATTACAAAACGAGACTCGATTAAATTACTGTCAAATATCACTACACTATATGAAGAATAAAATGAGTATATGGGAAAAGCGAACAAAGTCACAACTCTCATAAGGGTGATGCCATTATGTAATTTAGTATATTACTTCAAACTTCAGTGTTCCTCTTGACAAAACTGGTAATAGTTGTTTATGCAACAAGTGGATAATCTTGATGATTATAGAATGAGTGAATGTTTGTCGCACGAACGATAGTGAATGCGACAATTTTCACGAGTGTCATAATAAAATTATCCACGAGTTAGATACAAAACTTTATGGCATCTTAGCATTATAAATTGCAGGAAATAAATTATGAAAGAAATTCGGGATCCATAGCTGACAGAGTCTTCATATGTTCGTATCGATTAGTTGCGCCTGACATTGACACTAAATAAAGAGGAATGGATGAACATGCAGGTTAAGGTACAAATGTTCCTTTATTTTTTAATATAGTTTCTCTGAACCAAAGAACAGTTTTATGTGATATTACAAAAGTGATATAAAATTGTTAAAGATTGGAAATAAACGATACGTTACCTTCTGTCCTGCATTTAATTTCTTGTTACGTCGCGCGTAGAAGCGTTAAGCAAGACAGCAAGGGTTCCGATATTACGTCACAGCGAATATGTCATTGCTTTTATTGGCACGCGTGCTATAATAAGGCTATTACGCACGATATTGGATTTAGTAGCGACCTGTTTATAATGCTAGGATGGCATAAAAGATAATTATCACCACGGATACAGTCATTCTTTCCTACTTTTTCATTAGCAACAGCGATAATTTTTTCACTAATATACTGAATTATAATTTGACATCACCCTAAAAAGAATTGTGACTATTTCTTCTGTACTCTTCGCATACATACATACATACATACATACATACATACATACATACATACATACATACATACATACATACATACATACATACATACATGCATACATACATGCATACATGCATGCATGCATACATACATACTGTACATACATACATACATACATAACTTTACATTATATACTTATAGCTTGAAGTAAGAGCTATTTCTGGCACGTTTATATGAATTTCACTTTTCATTACGTCATAATGGCGTGAATTCGCACATGAATTTTTAACGGAAGTTATGAAACATTGTACATATCTTTATTATTATCATCATCGTCTGTTCGTACTCTCAAAGCACTTCAGAGCATCTCTCTCGAATTCAGGCATAGAGAAATCAAAAGTTTTTAGTAAATTATTGTGCACTTGATTTTTTTTGGCGTCCTCAATCTCTTGTATCTTCGGATCATCATCATCATCATCATCATCATCATCATCTTCATCAAAAACAACAGCAGCAGTAGCACTACCACTACCTCAGCAGCAGCAACAGCATTATCATCATCATCATCATCATCATCATCATCATCATCATCATCATCACTATCATCGTCATTGTCATGTATCATGGATTAGGCGTCGTCCACGGTCGTCTTAAAGTTTAGATTCAAGGTTTATGACTTCAAATCCTGCCGAGAACTATGCACTATTATAGACGTTCGGGAGGGAAGTAAAGCTTGGAGGTCCGTCTCGTAGTTTCGGAATCCGTTGCGCAACCGCCCATGGAGGGCAAAGGCTTACAGGCCGACAAGTGGCCTAACATCCGCATGGCTTAGCAGAGGTGGAAGTTCGCCCAAAATATAAGGGGATAATTTGTGGTTAGTATGACGATATGCCAGGCGTTAAAGCTGGTTCTCGAAGCATAATTTCGCTACCTATTGTAGGTCCCCAAATCCAATCATGATGCTAGGTGGTCACCTGTCCCATACACTGGCCGAAATTTCTTCCTTTCTTTATTGCCGTCATTGCAAAGTATGACTTGTCCGTAACCGACGTCGTGACACACCGTTACAGGTACCGCTAGTGCGCGGACTACAACGCAAAAGATAATTATGTAGGACTTCATATTATTTGATTACAAATGAAAAATGAAATGTTATGCAATCGATATAAGATGAAGTGAGAAGGCTAATGAGATCTAATCAGGTCAATAAGGCTAACGGATACATATAGAGGGAAAGATGAACAAAGACATACAAAATGAATTTTCCTAACAGGCTACTTATGTTTTTAAAAGTGACAACTTTTTTTTAATTATTGCCAGAATACTACTATATTCATACCCATTTTATAATGATTCTCAAATCTCGAATACCTTCTGGAGAGAAAAAATTCAATGTATTGACGTCAAGTAATGATAACTTCATTAAAACTTTACTCGTTGTCTGGCTGCGGCTTTGAACTCTCATACGGTGTTACATTACGCGTGGAGTTGAGTGAAATCCCGGAAGGTGTTAATCTTTCACAACCGGTGTACAGCTGCCAGACACTGATAAACAACGAAGGTGTTACACACGCGTTTTGATTGCGGAACTCATTTTTTCCATTTCAAGCACAATTTTAATCTCTTAAACTTTTAATTAATGTTCACCATTTACTAGAAGTTATATCGTATATTTTAAAATATATATTGTAATGTGAATTGTAACTGTGAAATGTGTACAGATTTTTATTTAGTGATTTTATTTCAAATACGTTCCAGCGAAATATATGCACAAAAACAGTACTTATCAATGTGAAGGAAAAAAACATTCAGTCGGCTAATTAAAAACTTCCGGAGGCGATGACGATGTACACAATAGCTTAGGTGCGCAACTTTATGGTTGCATGAGAGCCACCGTGGGTTCGAATCCTGTTTCTAATACTGTATTTAACTAACTGTGGCAAAAACTAACATTAATAAATTATTTTCCTGAACTCTCTTATCATAATCATTACTTTCAAATTCTGACAATTATAGTATAGCATTTTCGATGATATAACGAGAGAAACAATTTTTTCCTATCTCAAGGAAATCCTAGTTTGTGGCTCCATATGAACTGCAGCAGTATCAATTTTGATCAGACTGCGGTAGCAACAATCTTCTCTTTTTCCATCTCAATAGCAATTAGCCTCAAACGTTCATTATTCTCAAATTTTGTTTTAAATTGGAAATTTATTCTTTATTTATAAACTCTATGACTTCCATTATCATTCCCATCACTTTTCCTGTTCTACATCACACATACATTGACGTAACAATAATAAAATTGTTTAAAGATACTCTTCTACAGAGCGTTGCTTGCGAACACCGATAACGAATTTTAATGACATCATGTGCGTCAGGAATCACACCGACAGCTGAATTGTGGCGAGAGGTGACAGACCAGCAGTGAGTGATCTCATAATCAGAGTGCACGGTGTATCACAGTAGCAATGCCCAAGAAAATCGAGCCTTTTTGAGAGGGACACATAACAACCATTTCCGATGCCAAGTACAGTTACGTGAAAATCATAGGAGCCTGCAAAAAACGTGGTTTCGTTATTTCCAAGAAAGGCATCTTGTGCGTACCTAATAAGACTGGCAAAGCTAGGATGGGATAAATTCCAGAGTGGAAAAAGCAAGCAAATCCACCCCTCGTCACAAGTCGCCGCATCCCACAAGATAATAGGAATTAATTCCTGTAAATATGAGTGAACAAAAGGCAACCTTTCTCATGTAACTACCTTGTATTGTAAAAATCACTCAAAAAGTAGCGTTGCCTTCATGCGGTGGACGGGATGAGGACGACAAGATTTGTCTCGAACTATAATTGTTCTTCACACGTCTTAACAAGCCGTTCCCATGCAATTTGCAACCTTACCCACCCTCTTCCTAATTCTTCCACGGAAAACCCGTGTCAAGTCTGACATGAGACTTTCAGGTTATTGCTTGACCTCTTTATTTTAAATTTAGTAGACCTATACGGAAATGGAATTTTCCGAACAATTAGAAACTATGGTTCTCGGCTGGAATAATCCTATCTTTCTGAATGAGACAGGAATGTCACGTTTCAAACAACAGATTGTAAATGTCTATAGTTTGAGGTTTTAGTAGGTACCGGTACTTGTTTCTTACAGGGATCAGCTAAAATGTATGTGCCCCACATCTCCGCTTATTTTCTCCTAGTCCAGTAAAGCGAAACAGTGCTTGCAGTACTGTTGTGTCATTCATTTCACTCAGTTCTCTGGTTTTAGTACTTGCAGTAACTATAAAGTGCAAGTGAGTTTATCTACTGCTTTTAGCTAATTAAAATGGCCCTTGTATCTTCAACCCTAACCACAAAAACAAAATCATGGACTGCAATGGACGAAGCTTTCACTACAGATGGAAAAATAATAATAATATTGCGTCAATTGCGCGATAAAAAATTCGGGTGTTCTATGACAACTGGAGAGTCTTGCCTATCCTATACCTGCCAGATATTGATATTAAATATTTTCATGATTTTACATATTTTGATACATATTCAGCTTATTTATCTTACATAAATATGTACATATTTCACACCTTGATATTACATAAAAATCGGGTCCCTAGTCTTAACCAGACAAATTCAATATCTTAAGCAACTTATGAGATATGCCGAAAACTGATAATTTTGGGAAAATTCTCAAAACCAACATCGCAATATTTTTCTTTGTACTCCGTAAAATGATATAGAAAAACAAACAAAATAATTGAACGTTATTTTGTACTGCTTAAAATTGGGAATGAATGAACTGATTTTATCTTCATTTTGTATGAAGACGAAACAAGCTTCGTAGCCTAAAACATTATGTGGAAAACATTGACGAAGCAAGAGAAGAAAATTGTAATGATGAAATTTTAGACGATAATTTATTATCTTACAGACTTAGATATTCGACTCTCGCCAGATAAGACCTTTTTAACTTTCCAGTCTCTTGCAACCTTAGACGTAGATTCGCAGCGGAACTTCCGTAACATGTAACAGTAGGGCACTAAACCTCAACCAGAAACAAAAGAAACCATCATGGAAATGGATACACCTGCATTTACAAGAAGTTATTCGAGCTCTCTATTCAACTTCTACGCGACAAATCTGATCCTCACTCGTTAGTCGCAAATACCAAAGTTGACTGTTGAATAGCTATTATTTTGTGGAATTGAGGTCCTATTTTCCACGCTTCACTAGAACAATTATTTTTCAGAGTGCATAATTCGTCTCAGACTACTTAGTTATAAATAAAATGACCATGATTCAAAGTAGTAAAACTTGACACATGCTAGACAGAAAGCGGGATATTTGCATTGAAAATGGAATTCTTCTCCGATTGCTCCGGTTCTATCATTTCTCGACGGTTGTTGCATTGTCGTATCTAAGTAGATTCTGCAGTTTAAAATACACGTTAAATAAACACAGTACATTCGTTAGCAACAAAACTACAAAATACACCATATTGGAAATGTATAAGCCTATATTTCCAAAAAGTTATCGAATTCTCTAGCTCCTTACTCGTGGCGTATATGAAAGCCGACTATAAAATAACTTTTATTTAATAGAAATGCAGTTCCATTTTCCACACTTCACTGGAATAGCCTAAGTAGGCCTATTCTCCAGAGTGTAGAATTTTTCTCAAATTGTTTAGTTTTAAACAGAACAACACACCATTATTAAAGTAGCAAAACTGAACATGTCCTAGATGTGCAGGGATATTCGTACACAAAAAGGAATTTTTCCCAAATTGCTTGGCCCCTTTCTGCCATTTTTCGACCATTATTTCATTATTCTCTCGGAGTATTTTCTATATTTCACTGACATATATTAAATAACGACAACATATTCACAAGCAAAATATTATTTAATGAACACGAAAAAATTGTTTATTATTATTATTGTTATTATTATTATTATTATTATTATTACTATCATCATGTCTACTAAAATGAACTTCATCAGGCTTTCAGCAAGACGTTCTCGGATAGAAAAAAATATAAATAAAGAAATAAAACAACGGATGGACTATAATAATTATATACTACAATTTACAGGATAAAAAAATTACAGTGGTATAAACGTGCGAGAGGAATGACTGGAGATAGCTTCATAAAAATTTGTTGAAATGGACACACAGAGGAAAGAAAGACGAGATAGACAAAGGAAGATATGGACGAAAGAAACTGTTGGAAGCATGAGTGAAAGGGCCTACAGAAAGAAAATTCTAAGGACGGGAAGAAATGGTGGGAAGAATAATTGTTAATACTGAGCACAGGCACAGGAAAATGTACTGAACATCATATACCTATAGGCATATATATTATTTTTATTGTTATTTATTTACTTATCTCCTTATTCATTTCCTCATATCCTAATTTATTTATTTATTATCACGTTTTATACGAGCGCTGCTCATTCGGTCTCAAATTTTGTTAATACTACTGTATCTCCTGTTTCATATTATTTGTATTATTTTATTTCTATTTCTCTTGTTTGTTTGTAATTATATCCTTTATTCCGTATATTTAAATTTTAATAAATAAATAAGTAAATGAATAAATAAATAAATAAATAAATCAATCAATAAATAAATAAATCAATAAATAAATAAATACTGTTCTAGGACATCTTTCTGTATCGATTATCAGGATTACATGGCTTTTCTCCATTCTTCTTTATTCTCCTATGCCCTATCTTCCAATCCCCTTCCTCACGTTGTTCTAATTATACCTTTTTCCATTTCAGTTTAGGTTTTACCCTCTTCCTTTTCTCTGCTGGCGTCCATTTGTACACCTTCTTCACCAATCTAACTTCTGCCATGTTCTTCACATGACCAAATAATCTTAATTGTTTTATTTTCATAGGGTGCTATGCATAGACATTTCGCTAACCCGCGCTACAAGCGTGCTAAACTAGCCCCGGCTATCGACTGATTACTTGTACAGAATTCATATATCATATCACTAACACTGGTTTATGAATACGAAAAACGTTGGTTCGATGGTCATCCACCGGAAGCTCGCGCTAAGAATGTCTATGAATATGGCCCATAGATTCTCAAAGAGATTTTTGCATTTTCATTTTCTCTCTTGTAAAATTATTTTTATTTTGTCCTTTCTTGATACTCTTGCAGAATTGCGCCATCTCTATATAATATAGTTTTGATACTGTCCATTATTATTATTATTATTATTATTATTATTATTATTATTATTATTATTATTATTATTATTATCATCATCACTATAACAAATGTAACTTATGTATCTTCCGCAAACAGCGTTGGCTTTTGTGTTTCTATGAGAGATATAAAAACTCTCATATTTTCTGCGAGAAATATTATTCTAAATCTCTTTTCCTTATCTCCAGAATGGATTAGATACGCCAACTTGTACAGCAGTGCAAAAAAACCGGACCGACCCTTGTAGCTGATTTCAGAGCCTTGTTCACTCCACAGCACGATAGACTGGTAACTAAGACTTTCGTGGCCCGAATCCTGCCTGAGAAGGAAACTTTTTTTGTTCCTTATTCATATTTATTCCCAATACTTTTTGATTGCTGGTAAAATTCATGTTCTGAGAATAATAATTTGGTTAAGTAGTAAAATAACGCTGCAATCGAAAAGTATTGGGAATAAATTTGACTAAGGAACAAAAAAAATTTCCTTACCAGGCAGGATTCGAACCTCGAAAATGTTAGTTCCCAGTCTATCGTGCTCAGGAGTGAACAAGGCTCTGAAATCAGCTACAAGGGTCGGTCCGGTTATTTTTTGCCACTGCTGCACGTCAGAAATTTCATCCATTTCTTATTAATAAACTTAGATTTTGGATAATAGTATAATATTTACCATAATTATTGTTTCTATTATTTTTTATCGTTTTCATTAAAATTATAACATCAATTTAACTCTTGTGCTGTTCTGTTATTGGCTAGTCGCTCTCGGCTAGCACATCGATACTATTAACAAAAACATAATGAAATACATTATGGGTCTATAGTGATACAGTGTATAACTCAAAACGAAGATGTCTCAATCTACACCGCCACAGAACTTTACTTTGAAAACTGATATACTTATCTGTGTAGGTGTTTGAACGTATTACCACGAGTTCCAAAGAATTAGAAATCTGAACGAGTTAACTGTTCATTACATCATTTTTGGCGCATGAAAATGAAATTGTAATAAGTAATTACTACACTATTAATTCTTCTTAACTTAATTTCATTAAACTATATTTTAGTTTAAAAAACTTATATGTGCTACTTTATATATTTATTCTTATTTCACATTGACTAATGTCGTACAAAATTAAGAAAACTTTTCGTTATTAAGCATGTGCTAATAGACACTTATTGTATTACGGGGCAATTGAAGTTGCCGTCAGTGAATTATTATCACTACGTTAATGTGGGTTATGCCTACGTTATATTTCCAAAATTTTCTTTTCCTAAATTATTATTATTATTATTATTATTATTATTACTATTATTATTATTACTATTATTATTATTATTATTATTATTATTATTATCATCCTCAGGTCATAAGACAAAATCTTCGTTCATACAATGTCTTTGCCAGTCATTAATGTTTAGTAATTTTACCATTCTATCATAGATAAGAAGTCTACATAATTTTAGTAATTATACCAACTATAAAACGAGATACAAAATATGAATGTCTTAATAAAAATGCAGGTTCGTTTTCATACGAGATAGCCACAAATAGGCCTATGTAGTAAAGGACATTCCAGGAAGCATATTTATATTCTCTCCAATCGGAGTAACAATTGCTTTAGCGAATGAACATCTCTATCACAAGAGATGCTTGAAAATGTCTTTGGCGAAAGTGCGGGAGAACCTCGTCACTTATGTCGGGAGTTGCAGCCGTTCCTGCCGAGGAGTTGATTGCATGCGGTACCCTTGCGCTGAGAGATGAGATACGTTCTCTTTTTGATGAAAAATTTCTCTTAAAGGAAATATTTTAATAACTCTTTCTAATTTATCATTTCCACGTAATTAAGAGGAAAACTTGTATGTTGACAACAACAATAATCTAATTACAATAGACCATTTGGCGTTATTTTCTTATTAAATTATCAAATGTATTCCTGAAAGTAGAATTAGAAACATCGCTAGACTGAAGCAGCAATTGATTAAGAAGAGATAGCGACAACTATTTCAACACACAGATACACACCAAGAAAATTACTTAACAACTGATCGTCCGCGTGGCTGCCGAATTTAAAATTCTAACCCAGTTCTGTAGATTAAAAAACCTCCGCAAAGGAAATAAATTATACCTAAAGCATAGATTAATTTCGCAAAAGATCACAGACCACCGCATTCACTTCTTGCATTGTAAGATGTAACAAAACTGGATATATATATGAACTGTCATGGTAATAACTGGCCATATTACCAACTACTGAAAAATTCTTATAAGTTAAATAATTATTTTATTAACAAAATATTTCTGTTTCTTGTGGTTGTGGAAAATAAAATAAGTAACAGAAATATTAAAACAAAATTGTTTGAGGTCACATCGAAATTCCATACCAGAATAAAGGAAAAAATATATTCAATTTAACAAGAAAAAGAGGTGCAAATTGATAATCTTGGGCCGGGTTACATCAACATCGGTAACTACTATTAATTTTGATCGAAGATCAGAAGTTGAACTGAACTGTATCTCTATTAGTGTTGCATAACATTGATCAATTATGTGAACTTGGTTTAGTGCTGATCTAGGATCACAGAAATACACACAACAGAGCGAAATATGAGGAAAATCATGTTTATGACAATTTGATTTGAAATAAATTGTGCGATACTGAAATATCTTCTTGGTGACACGCGTAACAAAAAGACAACCTCAGAGGAACAACAAGAAAATGCGTGCAGAGAATTTAAAGAAATGAAGAGGAAGAGACGATGATTGAATTTTTTTGGGAAACATAAGTGAAACATACAAAATGAAAAGTACATTATGATATCACCACAGAAAAGAAGAAAGATCGGAAACAAATTATTGCGGATTATAATTCCAAGTAATTAAATATATATATACTGTATATGTTGGTTATGAAAACACGAGTTTCAATTATGAAAATGGAATGACCTACAATTCAATGCTATGTCACATTACGAGCTTACTTATAACTGAAATATTAATACAGACCTATTTCTACACACAATTGAAATAAACTTCACTCACCGTTTTATTCGCAGGAACAGTATTTACTCTTCTTTATTTTTATAAAATTATTTTCCTTCTGCTAAAATAAGTTCAACCAGCTTAAACTGAGAAAAATGCTAGTTAAATAAGATCTTTGATCAACGAAATGATCTCCGATTAGTGTTAATACAACCAGACGTTTTGATAAAAAGTTAACTTCACTGCCTAATCCCAGATAAATTATTTATACAATTGGTCCATAATGATACGGTTACCATAGTTATAGATTTCGCAGGGCATGTCTTACTTTTTAGGTCTGTGTCCTACTGCCAGCTAGCAATATAAGCAATCATAATTATTCCTGCTTTTCTCTCTCGTTAATTCTCAGTGGACATAAGAGTGAAACAGTCTATGTATGGAGTCCATTAGAGAAATTATGTTTGTAAAATTTAAGACAACTTTTGTGAATTTACTTAAGTATTTACTGGATGACAAATAGCATTCCTTGTTCAAACAAATTGGGTCATCATACAAGTACAAATAATCAGGAAATTAAAGAAACCATAAGCTTATTTATAATCTGTACAGTTAAATAGTTGGTTTAATAAATGTTTATTAACAGTTTTGTGCCAAATTCATGTATATAAAAACTTAGGGCCGTATTCATAGACATTCTTAGCGCTGATTTCTGGTGGATGATCAGCGAACTAACGTTTTTCGTATTCATAAACCAGTGTTAGCGATATGATGTGATATGAATCCTGTACAAGTAACCAGTCGATAGCCGGGGCTAGTTTAGCACGCTCGTAGCGCGGGCTAGCGAAATGTTTATGAATAGCACCTTAAATAAGTTACACTTACCTCAGTAAACATATAGCCTATACGAGTAAATGACTAAAATAAGCATCATTTAACGTGTCACATTATAATATCCTGCTTTTTTGTGGAAAATTCTATTCTTTTTCAAATAAAATGTCTTACTGGTATTTTCTTCATCTTGTAAGTTTATATAGCCTAGTGGTCTAATTGTAAAGTGTTGTTAGCAATAATTAGAACACCTCGGGAGAATGGATAACAGACAAATATTTAAGCTACTACTTAAAGGTGAAACTTTAAGACCCAATTCTATAAAAGACTAACCATATGATATTTTAACTCAACATCAGTAAATAACTCCAGGTTATTTTTCATATATGTAGTTCAAAATTAACTCATGAATATATAAACTAGGTTTAGTACTAACTGATAATTGCAGTAAAATATGTGACATCACGAACCGTGAATGAAATAAGTCTAACTTATATTGCCAGTTTATTTTCAAATGTTTCGCCAGTGAGAGAGAAAACAATCATCACGTGTGGGAAGGATCATGGACATCGATCGACTTCAGAGCGTGATTTCGTTTTGTTTGTGGTTGTAACTGAGGACGTGACCTCGGTTCAAGTTCTATAACTACAAATTTTGGTAACCGAAATTTCATTTCAAATTGTTTGTCATCGGGTTCAATGAAAGGATTTCCTCGCTCGTGGAAAATGCGAGCACGGAGAAATTCAATAACATTAGATGAGTTATCAGAATAACTAAGTCTTATAAACGTAGAAGTAACTATATTAATTGTAACTTAACTCAACTTAGAAATCAAGAGCGTGTTCAGATTTTTTCACCATAACTTAATCGCAACTTAAAAATTAAGGGATTAGGTACAGCTAACAGCAGTAAAATTTTGGAAATATTCAACATTTTTTTTCTTCATTAATGTATCTTGTACAATAATGAAAATTAGTATGTGTAAAACACTGTCCTTCTGCTGTATGAATTGTTTTTTTGGGATTTAAAAAAATTATTAATCTTTTTTTTTTTTTCAAAATTCAGTTCACTGTGCAGTGATGAAGCGTTTTCCACATAACTAAAAAACTTCCAACATTATGTGATAAAATGTTTTATGTGTATTTATGCATGTCATATCTACAATATGATGCAAGATCACTTCTCTACCTTTGATAGATTGTTTGGTAAAAATAAATTCATTTTAAAAATGGTCAAACATAAGTATTTTCTTCTAATACAAAATAAAAAAAAATGTTATTTATTAACGAATGTAGTTGAAAGTATTGTAAACATGAGTTTCAGCAATTAAATAAAAGAGAGAGAACATGAAAAAAGTTAACAAGTCTATGAGTTATGAGGGAGAAGCTTCATTACTACACAGTAAACTGCCACCAATCTGAATTAATATATATATATATATATATTTATATATATACATATTTTTTTTTAATCGTAAAAATATTTTTTCATATAGCAGAAGGACAGTGTTTTACACATACCAATTTTCATTATTGTACAAAATACAGTAACGGAGGTTAAAAATGTTGAATATTTCCAACTGTACCTAACCCCTTTAACAGAAGTCCGACCAAATACAACGAAAATAAACCATACACACCATTTTACTTAGTCGAAGGAACTTTTCTCTTATCTCCTTTGAAAAATATTTTCCATAAACTTACTTAATTTGATTACCTTGAGAAGATTAGCCACTTAGGCCTATAACCAACTAAAAGTTAGTACGAAATAACCTAAAGTTACTGCTTATACCACCAAAAATTTTCAGTTAAATATAACTGAAGATTAATTTTATGTCGTAATCTGAGGTTAGTGATTGTTTATATAACCGGCCCTATGCAATATAAAAATAGGTATACTTAAAACAAACACGACGAGCACAATAATTTCCAATGAATTCGAAACAAGGCAGGGAGGTTTAAAAACTGTGATTGCAATTATGAGGTAACAATAAAATGTTCTGCCAGAGTCTTAAGATGCCTTACTACTTAACCACAATAGCCTACATTACCTTAAGAATCAAGACGTCCCTCCCATTGTAACAACGCTTGTTCTGTTCACAGTTTTACTATGCAGTATATTATTTATGGAGATAAAAGTAAGCGACATAATTGTATAGCATTTCTATTCATCACAAGACTATAAACTTTATAAACACGTGATTCCCAATTACTTTTAGGTCACTTTAATGACGATATCATTTAATTTTACAGTGCAAATTTAAAGAATTTGAAAATCATTACATCCTATAAAAGTAACACTGATTTCTCTGTCTCTAAAACACGTTCCAGTATTAAAGAAAACAGCTATTATTAAAGAAAGCTGTATCTGCGAGCGGTTTTCATTCCAAGACGGGCATCTTAACATCGCTCTCGGGCGTTTAAAAAAATGTTAACATATGCATGCGGCTCTGAGTTTATTGGACATGTAAAAGAAGTCGATGGAGGTGGTCTCGTTGGATGTAGGAAAGGTGCGACATAGCACACAGAAAATCTATAACGTTTGAACAAGGAATTAAAAGCTTGTTACAACACACTTTTGAACCATTTAAGCTCTACTCAATCAAATGATGCAGTCTGTTATGAGAGACGAGGAAAGAGAGAGAACATCCCATACCATCTTGACATTCAAGTAGGAGGGCCGCGGGGTGGGGGGTGCGCAGGTAGAGGTGGAGCTCGGATGTAGAACCGGCTATCACCCCCTCCTCTCCCCTCGCGCAGCGGCCCCTTTGATCAGCGACTCACGACAGCTCTTTGTGATACATATCGTAAAAATGCCGAAGTCGGACCTGGGCTGCTGAAGGGCCCATCTCTCTCTCTCTTTCCCTCTCCTTCTCACTCGTTCCCTCCCTGCCCGTCTAGTCTCGCACAATGGTCAGCGAGTTCCACGTTTTGTGAAAACAAACATTTATTTCAATAACGCAGTCTTCACACTGTAGTTTGCCGCTTTGGAAAATTAATCTTGTAAACATATGGAACTAGACAGTTTGGGTACTCTTTTCCTTTCAGTTCCATGCCTTGCTGTTATTCTTAATGTATGCATGTATACAGCGTCTACCGATAATTTTGGACCACACGCATTATGTCTGTTAAATGTTCTTTTCACCCCACTCCTCTTGCTACTTGCTATACTTTTAACCCCCTAATTTTAAACAGAACGATTGTATTAAAATCAAAATATAAGGTTTGTATTAAAAATTGCAATACATGTTATTATGAATACGTACGCAAGTAAATATAAAATGTGTTCTATTGCTGTAAATCCAATTAAAATCTTTTTCCTCATTAATATGCATTAGATAACATATTACTGTAAAAATTTCTTCTCTACTCTAATAAAAAATATTTATCTACCGTGTAATAAAAATGTTATATGCAATCATATATGCATCCATACCTAGATTCATTACATTACATTACGCACATAATATGTTATAGACTATACTAAATTATATTATATTAGATTATGTTCTATTTTGATGTACTGCGCTGAATGTAGTCGTATTGTATCACATAGGTACGTATTATATCGTATCATATATACCTTGTCATGATATCATATCATATCATCAAATAGGCCTATATTATATTATATTATATTATATTATATATTATATTATATTATATTATATTATATTATATTATATTAGGGTAAAGTTGCCTATTCCCGTGATACCCCTAATCCCGTGATACTTTTTTTAAATTGAATGTCAGTCAAAGCTTTGTCGTTCGACCATAGCGCCAGACATCTTTGTCGAAAGATTGCATATTTCGCCTACTTCTGAGACATCGATGAACTTCCTAGCAACATACCCAACCCCGTGACATTCAGTGAAAAAGACGTATCACGGAATTTGGAGTATCACGGAATTAGGCAACTTTACCCTATATATTATATTATGTTATGTTATATTATATTATATTACATTATATGCATTGGTCGTAGTGACAAAAAAGAAACAAAAGTCTTAAAAAATCTTGAACTCATTGGACAGTTCAGTACGACATAAACATTGTAATCGCCATGGTTAACTGGCGCTCGAAATTTTACTACCCCTGTGATTTTTACAAATAGTAAAAACTGTTATAGATGCTTTAGATGTAATTAAAGGTTGGAATTAACTAATGGAAAATATAACAGTACAAATTTAAAATAAACCAAATTATGAGTGTGTACTTTACGATTACAATTACTGTAAACATTTTAAACGTTTTAAATTAAAAATATCTCCTTCCTAATGAAGTAGGCCTAATCGCTATCAACTTCGTCTCTTGGGGCACTCATTTCCAAGCGCCTAGCTCTGTTTTGTTTTCGCATGTTCATTGAACAGCAGACCTGAACTGTGTAGTAGGGTCAAGTGCCGCCGATCTATACTCCATATATAGGCCTACGTACACTGTTGCGAGTCGCTTGGAGGCTTTAGGTAATCAAACGCAGGACTCTAATGACGAGTCACACACATTCCATAGCTCACACTACCATACATGCATTACGTAACATTACACACATACGTAAATACATAGGTACACACATATACAGACTTTAAGAAAATACATCTGGATATACAAATATAGCTTATTGCATGTGTATGAAATCGCCCTTACGTCGTCATCATCATAATCATAATCAACATCATCAAAATCATTATTTTAATTTGTGGATACTACAGTTCATACATCCAAATGTGCTTCACTCAATATTCTTTCGGTTGTCAAAGTTTATTTTCAATTTAGTTCAAATTCATATTGTCCCGATACAAAAAAGTCGACTTCCGAAATTTTTGGGGAAACAAGCGTTTTTAGCACCCCTGTTACCTCAGGAATGGTTTTGGGACATACCATCTGCGAAATTTGTTGTCTCAAAAGCCCCAGGTTTCACTGGGGTAAGTCAGGCAGGTAATCAATACCCATACTGAACGACGCCACATTTTTTAAGAATTAGCATCTCTTGTCACAAGATAAGAACATAGTCTATATTTTTAAGCCTTATGTACAACTGAAGTGGCGTTTAATATCATGTAACAGTTATATCACTTTTATTTGCCGGCGTTGTTAATAGAAAAGTATTTAAACCAATGTAGACATAAACATTTTGCTACAAGCCCTACTTTCCAAAACTTTACATCTTTAACATCTTTCCAATTTCTCTTTGGTCGATCTATGCTTCTTTTCTCAAATGGAATCTTATTCATTGCTAACTTCATTATTTTCCCATATTAATAATAATAATAATAATAATAATAATAATAATAATAATAATAATAATAATAATAATAATAATATGGCACCATTCATCTCCATTAAAATAAGTCAATTCATCTCAGCTCCAGACTACGAAAATCCGTTCACTTTATACTTATAATGGAGCATCCATCAGTTGAGGATTTCTGCTTCTTGTCATTTTCCAGCATAGGATTCAACATTTTTTCTATAATCTCGATTTTCTCAAGTTAAATATTTCAACCTGAGTTCGAAATTGCTTCTTTAATATGTGGTCGTGAAGATATATTCTTGCCACAGATCTTAAAAATGTAATTCCCGCATATTTTCTTTGTCATTTTCAGTCGCCGGATCTCGGAGTCGTAAGTTGAAAACCGGGAGCGAACATTGTTTCGTGAAATTTACATTTTTCATCCAATGTATTGTTATTTAAATTGCTCTCAATTGTGTCACATAATATGTTTTCATACTTGAGTAATCTTATATCCGTGTATTTCAAGCAACCTATTTTTCAGTCAAGCTGACTCTGTCATTTTCGATTCTGCAATTATTTCAGTTTTTATGAAAATCTGAAACACTTTATTTCAGTTTACGCAGTAATAATAATAATAATAATAATAATAATAATAATAATAATAATAATCTTCATCATCATCATCATCATCATCATCATCATCACCAATCATTAAATTTCGCATTAATAGCCCTGTTTCTACTTCAACTAGTAGTCTGTACAAAAACTTTCCCTCCGATACGTAACATTCGCTTTATTGTTGTAGTTCCTGTGTTTTCATTGTTTCTCAAATAGTACGCGATCAAATTATTTTCTTATTATTAGATTTTATAAATGGCGCAATAGACTAATTCTGAGTTCTTCAAAAACTTCCTCTACTTCTCTTCCGGTGGAAAATTTTGCGTCCTGCTGTTTTCCTGAGAAAATCTCATTCCAACCTTTTCGCTCTTTGCTCTTATCTGTTTGTCTAAGAGTCCGAACTTCACTGTCATACAGCAAAATGGAACGAATTAGTGTATTATATATATATATATATATATTTGTTCGCAGAACCTCGCTCTGTCATATTTCACGGCATGAATCCTTAACTTGGTAATGCAGTACATTCATCATGAAGTAATTAATTTCACTACATACGCAAAAAAAATTCATCTTTTAATTTCCGAAAGAAATCTGTGTAGGGGAGAGTCGGGTAGTATTGGACATCGGGTAATATCGGACAGTGCGTTTCTTTCATCTACCACCATATGGTAATACCTGAATGACATGGTTACGTTCCTCTATGCGATATCACAGAAACGTAACCATGTCAATCAGGTACTATCATCGTGTGGTAGATGAAAGAAACTCACTGTCCGATATTACCCGATGTCCGATACTACCCGACTTTCCCCTACATATCTGAAACCAGATCCAAGGCACTATAAAACACACATAATCTATGCTGTGTTATATGACAAAGGTTTACATATTGTCTAGTGTAATCAGCAACGAAAATATATTACCATAAAGTTTGTCCTGCGCCAAACCTAGCGGCATTTCGTGATTTGGCCATCGGCTTGGTCTCTGGATAGAGAGTGGATGTCATAATCGGGTTGCTCTCGAGCGTGGGTTGGAATCCACCTTGGATCGATAACCTTCTTGGTTTTCTTCAATGGTTTTCCTAACTGTAAAAAGAATTTCAGGTAATCTCTCAACGAAACTTGGTCTCATTTCGTCAAATACCATTTCACTATCACCAATCACACCGATGCCAGATAACCTCGTAGTTAATGCAGTATCATTAAATAACCTATTCAAAAAGTCTTTTTGTAATTTGAACCTGTGTGGTGCGATTTCATAATCAAGCATTTCATGCAGACTGCTTGGAAATCTGTGACGTTGGTTAGCGTGTTATGCATTTGGTATACCTGAAAATTACAGGTGAGCGCTGGAGTTTCACACAGTTATTGTTCCTCCATTCCCCACCACACAAACACACTTTTTGCTATTGTTAGCGGAATATAATCCTGTTGTATCCCAGTGCGTGACGCCGCTACAGAAAAAGTTTGCCCGTCTTTGCCACACGAGTCCAAGAACCGAAGCAAAGTTATTAATTATGTAGAAAACATAGTGCGGTTTTCTATTAATTTCTTTCACTATATTTCTTCCCTGAACTAGTTATTACCTACATATTGTAGCCATAACAAACCACACACAAATAATAGCCTAATTTTATTGCATTAATCCTCAAATCCATATCTTGAATACACTACCTGGGAAGAAATATTGAAAGCGGTGCCTTCATACCGAAACACATTCTTCCACCGTGGTCTAGTAATAATAATAATAATAATAATAATAATAATAATAATAATAATAATAATAATAATAATAATAATACTTTATTGTCAGAAAAAAATACATATTCATTTTTTAATATAAGAAGTCTCTAGCACCCCCAGAAAGAGTAAGTTACATACTCGTGCTCAGGGGGCATTCCACATAAGTTAATGTTAAGACATTTGATTGAATAACAGAGTAAAAAGCAATAAAAGAAAAAAATAAGAAGAAAAAACACATATCACAATAACTGAACTTTAAATTTTCTCTGTTAACAGCAATTTTTTAATATATATATTTTTTAAATAAGGAGCATTAGCAAATTGTATGTTTGGGAATTTATATAGTGTCATGTTATAAAGCCTTGGACCGAAGTTGCTACTGTGATTATATGCTCCAGTTGTAGTACATTTAGGAACTGTCAGCCATATGTTGTCTGAACTTTTGGTTTTATATTTATGTGAATATAAATTAAATATGTTTCGGTTTTTATGTACGAAATTCAGTAATACATTGTTATAAATTTTATGGAAGTCAAATACTTTAAATTCTGAATACAGCAGCTCTGAAGAATAATCAAGAGGTTTATTAAGGCATATTTTTGTTATTCTTTTCTGTAGCAGAATTATTGGCATGAGGGAGGTACTATGAGCACTACCCCATCCTATAATGCCGTATTGTAATATAGCTTTTACTAATGCAAGATAAATCAGTCGTAAATTATGGACAGTCAAATAATTTCGTAGGATGACAAAATAGTGAATAATTTTTGTTAATCTACTGCACAGAAAAAGAACATGTTTGTCACACCGTAGTGTTGGTCGATTATTATTCCGAGATATTTAACTTGAGGAGATTAATTTACAATAGGACAGTTACAACTATTAGAACAACCACCCTCACAGGAAACAAAACAAGAGGCGCCAAAACGAACAACGACCAGTTCTGAGGATGACCCATAATATGTCGAAACATGTAAACCAGGTGCGATAGAATTTAACACAAGAAAGTCATATAATACATATTCCGAAACAATTGGATGTATGAATTTTTGAACGCAAGAGCGAATCAGGACATTTCATACCAACAGATGTTAACGAGAATGGTACAACAGTGGTTTTAGAATGATTTAAGACAAGTATGTTGGAATCAAACCAATTTTTAGTCAATGTGGTGCCACTGTTTGCATTAAAGTATCATCCCAAGTCTTATCTGCAAAAACAACAAAAGTAACAAGTGACTACATTTCTTTCTTTCAATTGTGTAATGCCGGCAGAAGGTTATGGATTTTTAAAGACAAAATGTCAATTGTGGTTTCCATCGGATGAGAAAAGAAAATCGGTATCACATGTAGTAGGTTTTTAAATGAATCAGTTTTTGTAGAAACCCCATAAGTAAAATTTTAACAAATTTGAGTTTATTACTACAGTAATTCCTGTTCTATAGGGAAAAATATATAATTTTTTTTAGAAAAAATGCCACAATTAAAATGGACTTTCTGTTTTGATATTTCGCTTGAAAATTACGTTTCGTGGAGAAGGCCCATAAATCAGTGACAAGATTGACACAATATGAACAAAACTATAGCCTAATATGTTGTGTTTGGTATGTCTGAATTTCGGATTTGTTAGTATAATGATGTATTTTGTGTAATGTATTTTTATATCAGATTATTTTATGCAGAACTTCATTATTTATATTCTTTGTGACATTTCATACAGGTTAGAGTAAAATTTATTCACATGAAGCAAATATTATGAATTCATCTTTTAAATACTGGTTCTGATAATCAAATTTGTATTATTTTCAAACAAATTTTCAATTATTTAACGAAATAAAGAGATCGTTTTCTTAAATCTTTACCAAATTTTTTCAATGGCTACTCGACAATATTTCGTTCCTGTCAACTGGTCTCCAATGAATTACTATCTACCTGTTTTCACTTTCTGAACCTCATTCTGTTACGTCGATGGCTTTGTTAAGCAGATGGCTCTGTGACCAAAATGTTACGAATCGAAGTCTTCCCAAATTCTCCATCAGATGTCTCCCTATTCATTGTATTACAATAATAAATTATTCAAAGAATTTCAGTTTTGTTCTTTAATTGTGCAGGAAATTGATCCGAACAAATGTAACATTGAAAACTCCTTTTTCGTAAAGAAAATTTAAATTTTGTTCGGATCAAATATCTGCACTTTGAAAGGACAAAACTAAAATACTTTCAATCATTTATTATCATGATACACTGCTCTCTTGACTTGACTGATCTTATTGGGAATAGCTTTCCCAAAACACGTTATGAAATGTTTCATATAAAACAATTTTTATCTCGAAAAGTAATAAAAAACGAGGAAAATTGTATTTAACTTTTTTGTTTTAAACACATCAGAGAATAACTCCCTGAAATATTAATGGCATTACTTACGGTTCATCCCGCATATTATAACAGACAACAGCCAATAAATTCTAAATATATGCAAGAACAACTTGACAACATTCTGTATAGCAGCATGTAACCTGTCGCATTTCACTTCTGGTCCGATTGTACTTTACACATGTGTATAAAAATGTTGCTTTTCAAACTCTCAATCAAAAAGCTGTCACACAATGGGCAACCTCTCGTCATGTTGCTGGTTGTAGTTCAGGAGAAACAATTTTTTATACCCAGCCAACACAGAATATCATCGGCTGTGACAAAGATTGGCGCTACATGGGTTCGATTTCCAATTAGGACATTTCATTTCACGCTATGCAATTTTTTCGCGTTGTTTGAGATAGAATCTGAGCGTCATGTCAAACACAATTTCCAGGGATCCCACCATGTGTTCATCTATTTTCGGGTCGAGGGAAAGTTAAGATATGAAGACCTCAGGATAGTAATGGGGTGATATTAACCTACATATACAAATCCTTTTGTGCGAGATCGTGCGTATTTGCTGGGTTTCCGCGCAAAACAAATCCGCGGAAAGTCTAAAATTCCACATTCAGTATTCCCAACCTAACACACATAACAATTTCCCTCTTCTTACCGCTTAAGTGACATATTGATTTTACTGCTTTAGGCTTTTAACATATTATTTTTAGAGACGTTCAATATAGTAATAATTATAAATTGGAAACTTACCACTGCAATTTCACCTAAATTGCACTGTTAATTATTGTTTTTAAATATTTGCAAAAATTAAGTAAACTCTACAACTCCACTAAAGTTACTGCATTCGTGATGCAAGTAACATTAAGGAAGCCGTGAAAAAATCAACAAGATTCCAGACTCATCATAGACTGGGGGAAAAAAAGACAGACGTATATCACGGCCTGCTGGAGTATAGTAAACACAGAAAACATTTTAAAGCAACAATGTTGAAGATAGATATTTTTGTTTTCCAAAACTGTCGTCATTGAACAGAAACCAAGATGGAGATTTCATTGCAACTAATTAGAAATTCCTCTTTCAGGTATGTAATAAACGATCTTCGCACAAAACAATGTACGATACACGAGCGGTATGTTTTCTTTCAATTCTCGAAAATTAAAAAAGCTCAACTACGTTTCGCTTTTTCAAACTTTTCCTCGAACATGAAAACTTCAACATACCGCTCTTGTAACGCATATTACTATTTCCGTCCATGTTGAATCTTTCGTACACTACTTTTAACACATGAATATAAATAGTTGATTAAATGACGATCTTACTCTTGTTAATTATGTAAGTATGTGCGGCTTACAGCTGTTTCGGTGCTACTTGGCACCATCCTCAGAGCCTTCTATGTCTCTGTGTCATCTCAACTTCGCTGCCTGTTGTGTGGGTGCGTTCGATTGTTGAAAAGTGTTGAAATGTGGTGTCAAATAGTGTGTGTTCTGAAATTGATCTGTGTGTTGAGAATTTGATTAGGGTGTGTTTTAATGTGTCTGTATATTTCATATTGTTCTAGTGTGTTGAGTTTTTGGTTTTTGGGTTGTATATGTAGGATTTCCATGTCTGTATTTATGTTATTGTATGTGCGGTTAGTATTAGTTATGTGTTCGGCATATGTAGATTTATTGTGTCCTCTGGTTATTGCTTTAATGTGTTCTTTGTATCGAGTTTGGAATGATCTGCCTGTCTGTCCAATGTATAAACTGTCGCAACTATTGCATGTGAGTTTGTATACGTCTGTGTGGTTGTATTTATTTGTTTGTGTTGTTTTTGTGTTGAGATGTCTTTGTAGTGTGTTTTCTATTCTGTATGCTATGTTGTATTTCTGTTTTCTGAATGAGGATGCGATCTTGTGTGTGTTCTTGTTTTCGTATGTTAGTGTGATGTATTTCTTGTGTTCTTGTGTTTGTGTTGTGTTTTGTGTGTTTTTGTGTTTGTTAAGTTTTTGTTTTGTCTTCCTTATGATGTCTATTATGTTTGGGTTGTAACCATTTGCTTGTGCTATGTATTTGATTCCTTTTTCCGTGATCAAATTTAGAACTTTCAAACCCAGCAGTTAGAGATGAATTTGTAAGAGGGAATAAACAAATGTTGCTAAGGCTTTCTCTGATAGAAATAAAATTATAAGTTCCATGTCGTACATTTACAGCACGCAAAAGAACCCTGGAATGCTCAGGCAAATTTACTGGTCCAACAAGTTCCTTTTTTGGCGGACAGATATCTCTGTAGGTTAACATATTGTTACAGTGGCTCTAAATAGAGTCAATGTAACATATTGTGAGACCTCAGAGACATCTGTTGAACAAGTCAGGAGATAACGTAGAAGCCACCGGCGTGGCTCAGTCGGTTAACGCGCTTGCCTACCGGTCTGAAGTTGTGCTTGGGCGCGGGTTCGATTCCCGCTTGGGCTGACTACCTGGTTGGGTTTTTTTCCGAGGTTTTCCCCAACCGTAAGGTGAGTGCCAGATAGTCTATGGCAAATCCTCGCCTCATCTCGCCAAATACCATCTCGCTATCACCAATCTCATCGACGCTAAATAACCTCGTAGTTGATATAGCGTCGTTAAATAACCAACTAAAAAATAAAGTAGATCAAGTATGACCCAATAAGCTTTCAAGTCTAAGCGATTAGGGGACTTTTAGAATGAAAACAATTCCTATAAATAATTCACATGTAGAAGTTTTAATCAAAGTATGTGTAGAATTTTTGAAAATTTAGTTAAGCATTCATTAAAAGAGACTCCTTTTTAAACGACAGGAGATATTCTCTTCCGGTCGGAATATAATTTGGTGATAACAAAGGAATGATGCTATGAAACTTGCGCATAAAATTTAGTACATGAAAGAAATAGAACCACGAAAATGACAATAATTTCATATTTAACGCTTTACGCGTTTCACATGAAGTTCCTTTATCATGTTGAGAATTAGGCCTATATCACTGCTTGTAGTTTATTTTATTTAAGTATTATTCAAAAGACAAAATCCATTTAACGTGCTCTCACATAAGAAGATGAACTTTTGTTTTCGTGGATTGCACACAAAAGGCTACCTAATCATCACAATATTAAGACATTGAACTTTATTTATAAATACTGTGATTTGAGTAGACTTATTTAAAGTTTCACTAATTTACATCACAATTTTTAAGGCTAATGCAGTCATTTATATTACTACTTTCTGTATACGACTATCGGCGTTTGAAATGATGTGAACGGTCAAATTTCATTTGTATTAGTATATTCGTCATAATTCTAATCTTCAAACCATCCTTCAGTTTTTTTTATTTTTTTATTTTGCAATTCATTTTGCATAATTTTCAGAAAAGTCTGTGAATATGTTAGAAATTTAATTTTTTCAGTCGTTGACTTTACTACATTATATATTTTGTTAGGTGTTAACCTTTACATAATAAATTGTGTGATGTATGAACGTTTTCGTTGACCATGTCAACATCATCAGATACACTCTGTCATTTTACAATATCAATACTCTCAATGTTATCTACACAATTCACATACAATACATGTTTTCTGTCATATGAAGGTGAAATCTATTGAAAAATTATATGAATTAGTTTTATAATGTTGAATTGTGGATACCCCAACTGTCAACAATTAAAAAATATACTTATATTATTATGGGTATATTCTTTGCAAATCATCATATGTGAACGATAATATGAACGATGTAATGATATGAGGCTAAAAGTAAGATAAAATATAAAAATATAAAAATGATGAACTAACTCTATTTAATGCTTTACTATGCATGTGAGGATTTGCAAATTACAATATTTTGTTACAAGGTATTCACTTTTCTATATCATAGTATAAACATGAACAACAACAGAACATACGCCCATCATCTGATTAACTATAAACAGGTCAAACTCAACATATTGGCATAAACAATAACACCAAGATCTACAAAATATAGGCAGTTATAACAGGCCAGAATTTTATACTATGATATAGAAAAGTGAATACCTTGTAACAAAATATTGTAATTTGCAAATCCTCACATGCATAGTAAAGCATTAAATAGAGTTAGTTCATCATTTTTATATTTTTATATTTTATCTTACTTTTAGCCTCATATCATTACATCGTTCATATTATCGTTCACATATGATGATTTGCAAAGAATATACCCATAATAATATAAGTATATTTTTTTAATTGTTGACAGTTGGGGTATCCACAATTCAACATTATAAAACTAATTCATATAATTTTTCAATAGATTTCACCTTCATATGACAGAAAACATGTATTGTATGTGAATTGTGTAGATAACATTGAGAGTATTGATATTGTAAAATGACAGAGTGTATCTGATGATGTTGACATGGTCAACGAAAACGTTCATACATCACACAATTTATTATGTAAAGGTTAACACCTAACAAAATATATAATGTAGTAAAGTCAACGACTGAAAAAATTAAATTTCTAACACATCCTTCAGTTGTTCACTTAAACATAAAAAATATTTCAAAATGCTAAATTAGTCGGTTAACATCATTTTGTGATTTCAATAGAAACACATTCATATGAAACAATAATTATTATATTAATAAGTACTGTATAATATTAAAACTTCTTAAATTAACAACATGTCCACATCTGTGGAGTAACGGTCAGCACGTCTGATCGCGAAACCAGGTGGCCCGGGTTCGATTCCCGGTCGGGGCAAGTTACCTGGTTTAGGATTTTCCGGGGTTTTCCCTCAACCCTATATGAGCAAATGCTGGGTAACTTTCGGTGCTGGACCCCGACCCATTTCACCGGCATTATCACCATCTCATTCAGACGCTAAATAACCTAAGGTGTTGACAAAGCGTCGTAAAATAACCTACTAAAAAAAATCTGATACTGCACTATGCCAACTAATCGAAACTTAATAAAATACTCTAACTTGTGACTAGTTTTGGCGTGGTTTTCCGCCACTAACGTACCTTAATAAGTTTATATCAGGAATGAATTTTATTTCATTTCAGTCATTACCGGATGAATTGCCTCGTAGATCCTCTATAATATAAAACATTGTGTTAATGATTTAAGAGAAATCGCCGTACACTAGAAACAGACGCCCAAAACCAATTTTTTAAGTAGCGGGGATGCTAAAAAGCAGAATTTTCATTAAAGTCCAGAAATAATTTTTGCGGCACTACATTATTTTCTTTAATAAGAGTTAAATATTAAACGAGATTCTCCTTGCGAAAAGCCTTCAGTTGTCTGAGTAAAAGCTGGTCCACAATAACCCGGAAACGGAAACGAGAACTAGAACAGAAATATTGTTAAATGTATTTAAATGTGAGCATTCACAATTAACTTTCACGTTCCCGTTCCCGGGCTCCGGCAAACTTCTCGTTATTTGTGAATGCTCACATTTAAATACATCTATTTTAACAATATTTCCGTTTTCGTTCTCGTTGTCGTTTCCGTTCCCGGTTTATTGTGGACCAGCCTTTACAGCTAGATTCTGAATCCGAATAAAGACTTGAGATTGGAGTATTGGTATATTAGCCACAATGGCGGATTAGGTTAATTTTATGCACCACAAATGCAACAAAGCTACTGTGATACTTCACATCGGAATATAATTCTGATAATTTCTTCAGTTGTTAGCGAATTCAGAATATTCCCGAAGGTGTTAAGGTACGATGTTAATATTTTTCTGATGAAAATATTAAAAACTTTTGAATCTTAAAGGGCCTGCATATATCTCTGTATTCGAAGCAATAAACCTGAGCGAGGAAAGCCTTGTAGTTTTGTTTGAATTATTGTGAATCAAGAATAGGGTTTTTTACGAGTTGTAAAAATAGTACAGAGAACACCGAGCTTTTCTTTCTTAATCCTCAAGCGATCGGTTGGTATACAATAGTAATCCATTCTATATTACTGGATTATCGTTACACATTCACTACCAACAACACAGAACTCGTGTACGCTCCTGCAATAGGTTTTCAGTCCTTTACAAATCGGATATATATTTCGTTACGGCTTTATTCGCATCTGTGCATGAGTGGGTTGCACTCAGATGTCATAAGAATACAGATTTCGGCTACCTTTTGGGGTTAGGTAGGTTTATAATGCAGAAACGTGTCTTGAGGAGATGGTGTTACACGTGTATTCCATAAATTGTAATTCCAAAATGTGTAAGTGTTACAATCATGAGCTATCAGAATCAGAATTTACGAATATAAAATGTAGGCATAATCATTTCATGCAAAATTGGTGGCCTACATTTTATGGAAGAACACAAAATATAAATTAATAAAAAATCGGAGGTAACATGTAACAGCACAAAAACCTCTGTACTATCATTAGGTAACTACTGCGGTAAAACCAAAAATAAATTTCGAGATTTTCACAAAAAATTCACTGCTCAAAATTGAGATCAACTGTTTGCTTTGATTTGAAATAAAAGCCTAAAATTAGAAATTATTACATTTGATGTATACATCATTCCAGTAAAAATTGACTCCTAGATGCTAACAGGAACAAAATCCGAATAATAGTTTACAAGCAATGTTCTGATGGGAACAGATAAAAAAGATAATTTTCTTTTCTTCCACCATGTTAATAAAGTCAAAAGAAGTGCTTATACTAATTTTGACCACTCGACCGCAATTACGAGGCCGTCCGAAAAGAGATTTTCCCTGGGGCCGTTTATAGAAAAAAGCACAATTGCATGAAAATATTTATTGAAACAGATACAGCAATTGTTGCGGTATTTGCCAACATAGCTCCCACTGGAATTGAGATATCTGTTATACCATGGGATCAATTTTTATGTCGTAGAAGTCAGCCGCCTCAAATCGGGACTACGTCTGCACCTCTCTCTGTCGAGCCCATGAAATGAGAAATGTCTGAATTCCGGTGGAAAATATGTTGAAAAATAGCTCAATAATTGCTGTGTCTGTTCTAATAAATTTGTCTAATGAAATTGTGTTTTTTTTCTGTTAACGGCCCCAGGCGAACTTAATTTTTACGGCACTCGTAATTGCGGTCGAGTGGCCAAAATTTGTATAAGCACTTCTTTTGACATTATTAACATGGTGGAAGGAAATAAATTAACTTTTTTATCTGCCTCCATCAGAAGGTTTGCTTGTTAGCAGAATTCACTGTACACGGAGAGACAGAATTTTTTTATGTACGGAGGAGACGCCCGAAAGTTAGCACTACAGTTTCTATTTGACTGATTGTGCCTTACCTCTACTTTACTGGGAATGATTTTGAAGACCTAACAGTCGCGAAGTTGTACGATCATGATTTTATTTTTTGACATATATTATCTTAATTTATTCCAAATACTGAAGTATTCCCCAAAATAATTCGTTATGGTGCCAATGAACTTGTTTCAGAACATCTGCCAGACTTCAAGGATGTGCAGATAACCAATTTACATTTTCTTTAGAATCAACACCTCAGCTTTAACCTTCTGAAGACTGAAAATGCATCCCACAAAGTCGTTAGAAGAAAATCACCAAGTCGGCACTATAGGGAGTGTGACGGACACATTACATGCATATTTTGGTGACGTATTCCATGACTCCATTTCCAACGTGGGTCCGTGCATTAACGTGGTGCAACATCCATCCTGTTGTATTGAAACGCGATCATTTTCGTCTGGGATGATCGATCAAGCTCTTCAGTACACTTTCGTAGTACTGTTCTGTCACAGTTGTGTGTGCTTGTAAAACATTCTGATAAACCATTCCTTGAAATCCAAAAATTGACACGATTATCTTTCCTGCAGATTCCACCACTATGGTTTTCTTTAATGCTGTTGATGATGGAGATTTTCACACGAAAACTTTGTTGCTTGCTCTCGGAGTCAAAATGATGCTGCCAATTCTCATCTCCAGTTACGATTTTGGAAAGGAACCAATCAGTCTATCACCTTCCTCTTCTGAAGTCCTTTTGAGCTCCGTATATGTCAATTGTTTGGGAGTAAGCAGTCTTGGAATCCACCGCGCACTAACACGTGGCATATGCAATATTTCTATTACCAATACACCTAATGAAATGTTCAGGTTCTCTGACTTCTTTTTTAATGTCATTTGTTAATTTTCTCTCACAATTATTGCAACCCACTGTTAATGTTTACGGCCGTAATAGCTACGTTTGGAACCCCAGAACTGATAACTTTGGATGATGATTGCCTTCAATTTTGTTAATATTTTGTACGACATACGAGTAGTACTACAGGGTAAAACACATTTTGCAGAAATCTGTTGTAACATTTCATACGTCTCAGTGCAGAATATTTAAAACACAACATTTGAGAGCAGCGTATCGTTCTACACGTGGCAACTCCATTCTGCCACAGTTGTAACTTAACATTTCTGAACGTGACGATTTGTCACAGCTTAAAAACGGAAATAAACTAAACGTGAATATTACGTAATAGACGAGGCGTTATATTAACAATATAATACGAAATTTAAACTTCAAAACTGTGCGAGTAAAATACATTTTATTTATTTATTTATTTATTTATTTATTTATTTATTTATTTATTTATTTATTTATTTAACTAGCAAGCTAGCGAGTATAAATTGAAATTATAAAACAAAAATATTTCTAGCCACTACCGTAAGAGCCAGGCTCATGTACGGTGTGGTCTTAGCCAATAATATAACATAAAATTTATAAGGACAGTTTACTAAATACAGTAAGTAACTTAATTCAAACCAATAAATAGCACACAAGAGCAAAAAAAGGAGAAAGAGAAAAAAAAGAGAAAAAACACATTTAATATAGACAGAAATAAAAGGTAAAAAAAAAATACACACATTTGTTAATACTTAAGTAATATACAGTAATTATTGAGCTATTCTTCAACATATTCCCCACCAGAATTGAGATATTTCTCATACCGTGGGATCAACAGATAGGTGCAGAAGCCTGTCTTTTCCGATCCCAGGCGGCAGACTTCTACGACACAGAGATACAAAAGTTCATCCTACGGTATGAGAAATGTCTATTTCTGATGGAGAATATGTTGAAAAATAGTTAAACAATATCTGTATCTGTTCCAATAAATCTTTCCATGAAATTGTGTTTTAATTCTGTAAACGGCGCCAGGAAACTTACTTCCTGGGGATCCCTCGTAATTGCACTCGATTGGCCAAAATATGTATAAGTACTTGTTTTGACATTAGTAACATGTGCCCCCATGAGAATCTTTGTTTCTGAGCTACGAAGGAACACACAGACGGCAATAACAAAACCATTTTTCTGTCTCGGAAATGCTCAAGTAAAACGCACGTTCAGAATATTTTTATCTTAAAATTTCATAGCCCTCAACCTGACTTCAAACCACGAATCTCTATTCCAAAGGCAAACTGGTAATTATTGTATAACCAAAAACGAAAACAAAAATGTGCTTAATGCGATATCCGTGGATATCGAGAAGCAGTAGTAGCGGAATTAAAGGTACCGCAATGCGGGCAAAACTGACAGCATGCCGAAATTAATATTAAGAATGGATAAAGCACACAGCCCTTTTGGAATGTCGGTCAAGAGGGGCAATTATACCTTGGGATGGGCAATAGTAGCGCATATATACATCCATCTCACACACGTCAGCCCGGAAGCGTGGCTTTCATTAAGGAGCCTTGTTCCAGCCCACCTGAGCAGATAGCGCGTGGGTGGGCTTCGATGAGGGCTCGGGGCGCGCGGCGGCCCCGCCATCAACACCTCCAAAGCCTGGGTTTCACCCACACACGGGGTGCTGCACACCCCGAGTCTTCACCACAATAGAGGAGCAGCACATAGCCTTTGTTATCGATTATCATGAGACACTGAGCTAATATGCAATAAAATTAAGAAATATTCCTCTAACTTTTTCAAGAAATGTAGTAGTAGCAGCAGTAGTAGTTGCAGCAGTAGCAGTAGCAGTAGTAGTACTGTAGTTGTAGTTATAGCAGCAGTATTAGTAGTAGCAGTAGTAGTTGCAACAGCAGCAGCACTAGTAGTAGTAGTAGTAGTAGTAGCAGTAGTAGTTGCAGCAGTAGCAGTAGTAGTACTGTAGTAGTAGTTGAAGCAGCAGCTAGCGGCAGTAGTAGTAGCAGTAGTAGTTGCAACAGCAGCAGCAGCAGTAGTAGTAGTGGTAGTAGTAGTAGTAGTAGTAGTAACAGCAGTAGTAGTAGCAGTAGTAGTAATGCAGTAGTAGTTGCAGCAGCAGCAGTAGTAGTTGCAACAGCAGCAGTACTAGTAGTAGCAGCAGCAGTAGTAGCAGTAGCAGTGGCAGTAGTAGTACTGTAGTAGTAGTAGTTGTAGCAGCAGCAGCAGCAGTAGTAGTAGTAGTAGTTGTAGCAGTAGTAGTAGTTTCAGCAGCAGTAGTAGTAGCAGTGGCCGTAGTAGTACTGTAGTAGTTGCAGCAGCAGCAGTAGTAGTAGCAGTAGTAGTTGCAGCAACAGTAGTAGTAGTAGTTGCAGTAGCAGTAGCAGTAGTAGTAGTAGCAGTAGTAGGGATGTATGTTGTATGTGCTTGGCGCCTTCACCATGTAGGAAATACCCGACATACTTTAAGGCCACATTGCGGCCAGAAGTATTAGTCATCCCTACCACATCTGAATCACAACCGGCTACCCTTTAACTCTCCATTCCAGTTTCACTAGCTGAGACAGTAATATTATTGTAATGTACCGAAGTGCATATGATATTTCCGTGCAGGAATTCTGCGTTACAGTATCATATTATGAAGGATGGACGGAGCGGAGAAAAATTCTCTCCAGGCGGCACCGGGACTCGTACCCGGGTTTTCAGCTCTACGTGCTAATGCTTTATCCATTAAGCTACATCGGATGCCGGATTGAATCCTCTCAGTTTAAGTTCCACCTCTCAGTTTCCCTTTAGTGGCCAACACATGCACTGCCTCACAGATGTGAGATATGGCACAATGTCCAACACACTATGTGCAGAGGTGCATTCCGCTCCACCCATCCATCATACGATAACGCAGAATTCCTGCACGGAAATATCAAAATAATAATTATGATATGCATAAATAATTACTTAGTGATTTTAGACGGCGCTCATTCCGTCGGATCCAGGTCACTTTGCCACTCGTAATGAGAACTTTTCCTAAAAGTGCAGAAGTATTGCAAATAAAATTACAACGAACTTGTTTGTTTGTCACATGTTTTCGAATTATTTTCAGAACAGTAAACATAATTTATGTTGTTGAAGGGTTACTTCCATTTGGTGCTGTCAGGTTTGATATGAGCCGTTCAGAGCAGAAGTGGTGCAAGTCAAAATTGGATAATGAGATTTAAAGTAAAAATTCTGTAAAATACAGCGCAAAGTAGCAATTAATATATCCATCTTGCTAACCTCTGACTACTAATAGTTTAAATAAATTGAATATTAATTGCTACTTTGCGCTGGATTTTACAGAATATTTACTTTAACCCTCATTACTCATTTTTGACATAGGCCTAAACCACTTCTGCTCTGATCGGCTCATATGTTAAATAATTATTACAGATAACTCTAAAGAGCGAATGATCCTAAATTATTTGAGGTATTTTAAACATTGTTAAAATATTATAGCACAGAAAAATTGAGGATACCTTATTACAATTAGGTAATTTGTTGAGAGATTTTCCGTACACCCTGTACATACTGAACGGTATCTGAAACCTTCTTTATCGAATCTATATCGCCTGACATGAATGTAATAAGCCATATACTGTTATTTTTTCGAAATGTTGAAAATTGCATACGCTTATACCAAGTGGTTAAAACCCTATCTATACACACATATTACTTCCAACCCCACCGAAAGGGGGTGGGGTAGGAGGGGTGCTGACCGCAAGGATTTTCATTCGACCACCATCCCTTCCAATTACACGATGATATCAGCCGCCCCAGTTACAGAGTCCAGTGCCCTTTTAAATATATTTATAAACTCGGGATTACGTACTTCCAGAAAGTTATCCGCAACAACATCTATAGCTTTGTAATAAAACAACTTCTCTTGCTTTTTTACAAAGGGCTTTTGATTTTAATACAGCAATCAGGCTCACTCAACTTATCAGAGATGTCTGCTTCCCACTGGAGGTGTGGAAATGCATCCTGCACGAAAATACAGGCCTACAGACCACCTAAAAATTGCCACGTAGTGTATAATATCTGTAGAATGCCATCGTGTCGGGTAGAGTACTGCACCTAACATTTCGAGTGAAATGCCACGTCCATTAAAAGAAAGCAGTCAAAAACAAAGAAGCTTGTATGCATAAGATATACATGAGCCAGTAAAAGGCGAAGCTAGTCTGCATTGTAATATATGCACCAACTCTATCTACAAAAAAATGTGGATATTATAAATTTAATGGGAAAGAAACTACAGAAAACAAAACGAAAACAGGAAGAAATAAAAGGAAACAATTTGAGAAAAATATGACAGAGATGAGTAGAAAAATGGAGAATGAGAAAAAAGGGGTAAAATAAGTAAAGAGAGAAAGAAGACAAAACAGAAGAAATAAGAAGGAAAACAGGCAGAAAGACGTGAAAGAAGGAGTTGAGAAACTAAAAAACAAAAAAAAAAAAAAAAAACAAATAAAAGGACATTATGCTGTTTATACAGAGAAACAAGCAAGAAGGGAGGGTAACATGGAAAGGGAGGAAAACGATGAAAAGGGAGGAAAAAAGATGAAGAGGGAGGAAACCATGTAAATAAATCTGAATCATGTAAAGCAGCCGTGGAGAAAATGTGATCGTGCGCCGAGCCACTGTGTAACCTGCAACGTGCATACAACCTATGAGGGAGGCGGACACCCGAAGGGGAATTGAAGCAACTGTCTTGACTTATTAACGGATTTCCATTTTCCTTACGTCAACCACTTAAATATAATTTTATACAGTACAAGGCTACAAACTAATGTTTAGTACGCGTAACGAAGAAAGAAATGAACAAGAAAACATAGGACACATTATCATAACCTAAAATTAGTTTTCTTGAGAATATCTCGGAGACAGAATTTCAGAATCAGGAATTATGTCACTTACTGCCAGTCGTAGTTGATCACGAAGGTATTTGTCTGTCAGTCGTGATCTAAATTTGGTTTTTACTATTTTATTTGTTGAAAATAATTTTTCACAATCGTAAGTTGTAGCGAACATGGCTTCAAAAGAGCAAGCGAAAGACGAAGGTACGAATATTTATTTTTTGGCAAAGAATTGAAAGGTTGAACATTTGTCAAGTTCTTACATATAGCTTTCATTTAACATCACATTGTAAAACTGTGAGTTTAAATTGAAGATCTAACCGCATTATTCGTACATCTGCTGAAAAGGGATCGACGTACAGAGATCATTATAATGATGATGATGATAACAACAACAACACTTGACCTTTTATGTTTCATCAGTAACATGTAGTAACTTATAATGCCGTTTTATGTTATACAACCGTTTTCCTCGTAATACTTGTGAACAAATCATACAGTTAATATTCTCATCATATTGTCCCATCCTACTTTAAACTTTCGTTTTTGTAGAGGTACATGGTTTTCAGAGAGACTTTGCGACGATACGCCACTCGCAGGTCAGAGACAAATACAAATGGAACGGAGTTTGACTCCAGTGAGTGAGAGGGTGGGGGTTGAGGGAAGTAGGAAGGAAGGAAAATGCACAGCTATCATTGCGAGCCACAATGTGCTCGTGAGTCACATTTTCGCCACGGCTGATGTAAAGAGATGGCAATCATGAAAATATAGGCAAACTAAGAAATGACAGGTAAACAATGAAAAGGCAGGTAAACAACGAGAACGGAGGTAAACGATGAAAATGGAAGTAAACGATGAAAAGGTAGGTTAAACCATGGAAAGTGAGATAAACATGAAAAGGGAGGTAAAAAATGAAAACGGAGGTAAACGATGAAATAGGAAAAGAAGAAATCATACGAATATTATGAAAGGAATGAGTAACAGAAGTTACTCATTTTATCTCCAAAATATAAATAAAAATGAGAGATAAAATGAAAATGAAAAAAATGAGATGAAATGGAAAATAAGACAAAGGAAAAATGATATACCTAAAATTAGGGAACGAAGTGAATATCCATGAGACAAAATGAATATCGCATTTATATTAATTGTGAGATAACCCGCCGAGACTGAACCAGTGTTAAGGCTGGTCCAAGATAAACTGGGAACGGAAACGACAACGAGAACGTAAATTACCTCTATCACTGCTTTCATCTAAAATCAATTTATGTCGTTCTCGCCTCAACTGAAGTTTGCTCTATTACTCTACCACTAATAGACACTCAAATTCATTCAACCAACTTGCATAATTTAATGAAAATGCTACATGCTTTCTGTGGAACTTTTCAAGTTTATCAAAAAATAACACTAAACAACAAATGTTTACTTTTTGTCTTGTTCCGAAATGAAAATAGGTGACTAAGTTATTACTAATATGTGTGCCCTAAATCTGAATTTAAAACCCAAATTTTCCCATCACGTACCGTTTTCCGGGAAAAAAAGATTGAATTTTTTTATTATAAAAACTTTTATTTTTTAATTTTTCATTTCCACTGATGAAATTACAACACACTAGGGATTCAAAATGCCTCATATTACTTGAAAAATGTGTACTGGATACAAAATGATGTTACATTGTTTAAAAAACAACAATAATAAGATATTTCGTGCGTATAATGAGAAAAATCTAGGGATTTAAACTTAGCATTTAAAAGAATTTTCTGAATGACTTCTGTTTATAACTAGACCCGGGACTGTCTTTTACAAAGAACCAACAATAGTCTGCAAGCATGGTGAATGATGATCTTTCTTTATATCGTCTTTCCATTTAAGATATTTCTCGATGAAATCTTTCCCCATGCTCGTCGCTTACCGATCCAAGGTTAGGAGGAAAGAAATCCAAACGAGAATGTAAAAAGTGTATTTTGAGAGACTTGGTACATCTCATTTTCTTATGTGCACTTAACATGGTATCCACAACAAGTTCTATGTAGTTGTCTGCCCTAGAATTTCCAAGGAAATTAGAGCAAACATCTTCGAATGCGCGCCATGCCATTTTTTCTGTAACGGAAAGTTTTTCCTCAAACAAAGAGTCAGCCATAACTTTGTGAATTTGTGGACCGATGAAAATGCCCTCTGTTAATTTGCCTTCACTCAAACTGGTAAACTTTTTTTTAATAGTGAAAACCACACCTTTGTTTAATTGCGTAGACCTCACTTTGAACTGTTATGAAATTTACTGAGTAGAAGAGACCAATATCTCTTTATTTATTATAAGTAGAAAAGAACATACCAACAACCATAAGAAACTGAAAATAAGTCATAAATTAATAATATTCATTAACTTCTGTTTTGGTTTACAACCCAACCTCGCGCCAGATTTTTCCCGGGGGAGCGCTTATCGAAAAGTGAAATCATAGTAGCTCTATCTTAAAAACCTTACGCGATACGAAGAGAAGAGATACATTTTTGGATTCAGCGCACACGAAACCATTAGGGATACATTGTTTTAAGCCGGAGCAAAATTCTTGTTGTTCAGTGTAATTAAAAAAAAAAGCATCACTTGTGTAATTATTTTCGTTTCACCTTCATGTGAAGAGTTGTTCTTAAAGACCTTAATACATAACTGTGTTCGTTGTTCACTTCCATCTTCACCAGATTTTTTCTGAAGAATTTCGTACAGTTCTCTTCGAGATTTTCGACATTACATTGTTAACACACAAAAGTTTAAAGTAAAAGAGATCGCACTAATAACAATAAGCACACTCGAAACTGCAACATATCCGCACTACTTGAATAACTAATTAATATAAACTAATAAAAATCTGCAGAAATTTACGCTGTGCGGTAGTGCCAGTGTAGACGTGTTGATTGAGGAAGCGTGGTGCCTGCCTACATGGCTGGCCCGTGCGCTAATGCAGACTCTCACATAAACATCACGTACACTCACGACTGCACGTGACTGCAAAAGTTTTTTCATTTTCTCGTTTTATCACATTCTACACACTATAAGCTTTCTTTGGAACGTGAACTCATTTGTACGTTCAGTTGCAAATTTTTTGTAGCTTAACGAGAATTTATTTCATCGCATTATTTTTTTGTCGAATATGTAAAAATGAAACAAAACCTATATTTTCATTTTTACTATTTCTTTGCATTCTAGAAAGGTCATTCTTGATATTAAAAGTATTGTTTTCATTAGCGTAAAAATCGAAATTTTAAGACACGCATATTCAAGCTGTTCTCAGCGATGTATTTATTAAATTATAAATATTTCAGTTCGAATTTAGATGGTCCGATATGTTGTTAATCAAGTGCGTTGAACAAAAATCGTGAGTAAAAATTTTAAAAAATTAATTTTGGTCTGGTTTTCCGAGTTTCAGATCACTGTGCAGTGTAGCTATAGAAAATCCAAGCTCTAGCCGTTACGCTAATGGTGCACTTGGCAAAGTAGAAATGAAGAGAGAGATGCTCATCAATAGGGCTAGGATTTTGATGAAATTGCACCTTTTTTCTAGTAAGCCAGAAACATAGCTGCTTTCGTATTTATATGTTATGTGATAAACTGAGTGTTTTAAGACATATTTTTTTGCATTTTTTGCCTGTTTCAACTCATAAGAGCATCTTTTGTTTTATTCGGTCATTTTTTAGGTATTTTCATTTAATTTTGGTCATACATCCCCATTATTAATGTAAAATAATGTTTATTTCCTTTGAATATTTTCTTTACATATTTTGTCCATTAATACATATTATTTTTTATAATATTTTAATCATTTTTTTCTACACAAATATTGCCATTTTAACGTAGTACACAACATGTAATGGATCAATCCAACCACCCCTACAATATAGACTCCTCTATGCCTGCTAATTCCGGATAAGAGTAGCCTTGTGGTAGACTACATGGAAACTAAAAGTAAAATAAATCCATGGTGCTACATCCCATGAAGGGACAAGACCGATCAGCCGACTGCTAATCTCACGTCCATATGACGATGCAGAGGTGAACGATCATACATGGAAACTACATCAGGTAAAATAATTAAAGTGTACTACTTAGAAAAAATTATGTAAAATTTAATTAAACTACTAGTCTAAATATAACGTAGTACAAAACCTCTTTGTGCGAGATCGCGCGTATTTGCTTGGTTTCCGCACAAAACCAATCCGCGGAAAGTCTAAAATTCCACATTCAGTATTCCCAACCTAACACACATAACAATTTCTCTCTTCTTACCGCTTAAGTGACATATTCATTTTACTGCTTTAGGCTTTTAACATATTATTTTTAGAGACGTTCAATATAGTAATAATTATAAATTGGAAACTTACCACTGCAATTTCACCTAAATTGCACTGTTAATTATTGTTTTTAAATATTTGCAAAAATTAAGTAAACTATAAATCATTACATAACCTTACCGTTTGTTTTAAGTTCGCATTTATAGACTAGGGGAAAAAAAAGACAGACGTATATCACTGCCTGCTGGAGTATAGTAAACACAGAAAACATTTTAAAGCAACAATGTTGAAGATAGATATTTTTGTTTTGCAAATTTGCCGTCATTGAACAGAAACCAAGATGGAGATTTCATTGCAACTAGTTAGAAATTCCTCTTTCAGGTATGTAATAAACGATCTTCGCACAAAATAACGTACGATACAGGAGCGGTATGTTTTCTTTCAATTCTCGGAAATTAAAAAAGCTCAACTACGTTTCGCTTTTTCAAACTTTTCCTCGAACATGAAAACTTCAACATACAGCTCTTGTAACGCATATTACTATTTCCTACTAAGCCAATTACGTAAGATCAATTTTTAGGGCATTTTTAAGGGCATTTTTGAAAGATTTTTAGGTCATAAATGCGTTTTAGGACATTTTTTCATGATTTATAGATCATCAAAATCCTAGCCCTACTCATGAAATTTAGGAAAGCAGATGTTCCGAAACGGATGTTATACAGAGCTTCTGTCTAATGCTTGTCAACAGAAGGCATTTCCTCAACCGTTAGTGCAGAATGACATAAGGAACCTAAGTCCTTGGCGAATACGACTCCAAGAGGATCTGCCTTCACTGGTCGCATGTGTAAGGTATGCACCTCCTGAATTGCACAGAACTGCCGAGCTGCCTGTTGCATGGGCCGTCCCCCGGACAAGGAAGGGGCGGGATCCCCGGAACTGTCACGAAGCGACACGTCAGGTCCGCTACACATGTGCAGGGAAAGAACACTGCTCAAGACAAGCATCATTCAAACTTCGTCTGCCTGGCACTCAGTCATTCGGTCAGTACAGTCCAGTCAAATTAAGAAGAGTCAAACCTGTCCGGTAAATCCGATTCAGTCCAATCGATTCTTCCTAATTTGGTGCTCTTTGTTCCTCTAATCCTTCAGTTTCAGCCTACTGTACTAGACTCGATTGCAGGGAATCAGGTCAATATAGTGGAGTTTAGTCAATCTGATGCAATCCAGTTCCGTATACTTGATCCAAGTGTATCCGATCCAGTCCAGTATAGTACAGCCGAGCTGAATCAATCCGATCTAGTTCAGTAAAGTCAACTCGACTCTATTCAATCCAGTCTAGTACAGACGAGACAAGTCAACCCGATCCAGTCCAGTACAGTGGAGTTGATTTCGTTCAATCGGGTGCAGTAAAGTGGAGTCAAGTCCATTGAATCGAGTTCAGTATAGTCGAACCGAGTCGAACTGATCTAGTTCAGTATAGTAGAGTCCGTTCAACACGATCCAGTCCAGTATAATCGAGCCCAGTCAATTTAATCCAGTTCAGTACAGTTGAACCGAGCTAATCCAATTCAATCTAGTCGTGTCGAGTGCGTTCAATCAGGTCCGGTCCAATACAGTCGAGTCGGGTCCATTAAATACAGTTTAGTACAGTAGAACCGAGCCAATCCGATTCAGTTTAACACAGTCGAGTTGAGTGCGTTCAATCCGGTCCAGTTCAGTAAAGTCGATCGGGTCCATTAAATCCAGTTCTGTACAGTAAAACTGAGTCAACCCGATTCAGTACAATATAGTTCAGTCGAGTGCGTTCAATCTCGTCCAGTCCAGTAAAATCGAGTAGAGTCCATTAAATCCAGTTTAGAACAGTCGAACCGAGTCAATACCGTAAAATCCAGAGCAATCGATTGAAGTCGACTCCATTCAATCTACTTCAGTATAGTCGAGTTCATTCAATCCAGTTCAGTACAGTTGAAGCGAGTCCATGTTGTACTAGAAAGAATGGCTGAAAAAAAATGCTGAAATTGATCGGGAAGAGAAAAAGAAAATGGCTGGTTTACTGTCTAAGAAGAAAGTGCCTACTGAATGTTGCACTGTCTTCAAGGCAAAGTGAACGGGAGAAAGTTCGGGGCAGACGAAAATATCAGATGATGGACAACATTAAGATCCATGTGTCATATGCGGGGAATATTAGATAGGCGGAAAATAGGGAACATTGGATAATGCTGTGTTTGCAGTAAAATTCCTGTCTTCGGGAAGGAATCTATGAATAAGATATATATATATATAGACTATATATATATATATCTTATTTTCAATTACTGCCTTACTAAAGTTAATATCTATGCTCGAAATTCTTAGCAAAATCAGACACTGCATCGTCTTTGTTTCGTGTTAAACATTTCGCAAATATACGGTGCGATAGAATTATTAGAGGCTAGTCTGTTCAATTTTAGGATTCTTAATATATTCTTTGGTTGTCCAGTATCAATAATATAGGAACATAAAATTACAGGGTCGAAGTCTCCAATTTAATATATAACACATTTTTAAAATTAACTGCAATTACGGAATTTGAATTCAAGCACCGTGATTAGAAGCATTATTCGAATTTAACTGATATTCTCAAATTAGCATACGAATATAAAATAAATTCTATATTAGACAAATATAGGCCTACCAAAGATCAAAATGGACAATTTGATCAATGCACATTATGTCATTCATTCACCATAATTTTATTTCAAACGGACGTTAGAGATAGAAATCTCTTCTTTTCTGGACAAGTTCAAAACGTTTGGGTTTGTTATCCGCTCGAACAAGGTGGCAATAATTTTCTGTTAATTTTCAATTGTGTTTTGAGGTTTGTTGAGGTGTCAGCCAAATATTACATTTGAAATAAAATAATCGTGACGCGGAACCGGGGCACTATCCATTACACAGTGACAGAGTGAGACGGGGGATTTCTTGCTTCTTTATGGGTGGGGAGTTACTCGTATTTCAGGGATGTTCCCAAAGCATTAGCAACTGATGAAGCAGTATGGACCAGGCAGGCGAGATTGACCCCGGGCCGAGTACAAATGTGGTCTATCCCAAACGCACCTTCATTAACGGTTTACATTGAAATATTACAAAAATGAATAATTCTTTTGTTATGAAAAAATAGAGTGACTGAAAAAGCAAGCTGTAGTGTCAATTACTGAGTGACATTTGTTATATCTGAGATTCAGTCTCTGAGGAAGTTAAATTTGCAGATTTTTCCTTGGTCTCAGTCGAATGACTAGTTGACACTTTAAAGGAGGCCATGTTAGTTACTCTCTGATACATTTATTCTTCTCGAATTAAAGATACTAAATTCAATAAGTCTGTGCAATAAGAGCGTTTGGCGCATAACGCTGTTATTGTATAAATGGACGAGTTGCATTCTTCAAACTAAGATCTATCCGAGCCCTTACCACGCCGTAGCGGAGAAGTGAGAAATATGTTCCCAAATTGAAGCAGCCGAAAGCCGCCATTTGTTGGTAGAAAACGCGCGGAATTTCGAAACCGCTATTTGAATACACGTTGTATTGCGTATCCGAAAGCTAAATGGTTTTATTTACAGGAACAAAACTTCCTTTGCGATTTACCTTTAATACCGTGTTTCTGCTATCAACAGAGTTCCTACTTTTTCTGCGAGAGAAATCGGGATATCAGAAGCTGACTTAAGACGTTAGACTGATCATCACTTTATAGTTGTTTTCTGCAAAGTAGTGTTCGCGTGCTTATAATGTAATACTCGCCTCCTTGCGAAACGCTAAAATACGAAGGACACAATACAGTGAATACTACAGGCTAATCGTTTTCTCTTTTATTAACCACGAACATGTTTTAACCATTCGCTACTAAATTAACTTTTCTTTATCGGAATCGGTATTGCAACAGTATATCTGACGATTAATCCATGTTTAAACATAGTTCACTAAACTATACAACGCAGGAATTGTATGTGTCTGTTATTAGTAGGCCTATAAAATACCATATCAAAAAGCTATCCTTTTTTTTGCCATTCAACGCACCTAAAATATACAATGGTGATTAATTGCGAGAGCAGCAACTAACTACCGAAAAGGATTAATCAACAAAGAGGTAGAACAAGCGGAACTATTATCTTGCGAGTAGAGTTGCATTACGGCAATCAGCTGGGTTACCTCACAGACTTACTAAATTTCCGCGGGTTACCTCTATGTTTACAATGCTAAATTTGAATAAATGAAAATATGGGATAATAGGAAATGCAGACTAACTTGTTTAAATAACGTTGTAGGCTGTTATCGCTCAAATCGGGATTTTTTATCAATCTCGACTCGCTTTATCGGGATTCAATTAGGTTGTCAGGCTTGCATCATTTTCATAGGAACTCTGAATGTGAATATTCATAACCACGGTTAATACAAGAATTAATGTTTACTTTTTGCCGTAGGTTAAACTGCTGTATGAAATTAAAAGAAGCAGCAGCAGTAGTAGTGGTAGTGGTAGTGATGGTGGTAGTAGTGGCAGTAGGAGCAGCAGCAGCAGCAGTAGCAGTATAAGAAACTGCTTCATTAATCCGTAACTAAGACAAGAGTCACTTTCAATCATTCAAATTAAATAATTAACGTTTTCTAATTTATACAGTTTCTGTACCTTCAAATTCAGCGAATAATTATTCATGTATGCACTGAAACATCAACTGTTTGAAGAAAATGAGGGATATGAAGTGGATGAAGAACAATAGCAATGTATATTGTAATAACGTAGTTTCAATGTAATAACTATCTTCGAAATGAGTTGAACACACTGAGTGACTCATTGTAGGGTAGAAATTCTCTCTTCGGATTGCACCTATCCACTTTCGGTTAAGGGAATCTCTACTCAGAGGAAACCTGAAGCACAAACAGTCATATAAGTATAATAGTTTGTTTTCTGTAACATAATTCGGGGCAAAAATCGTAGTAGAAATTAAAGATTAACTAATAAGTGAAATGTAACATTCCTTCCTTCTTTATCTTTACATCCTTTTTCACTGCTGCAATTAAAAAAAACAGCACACGAACGAACCAGTACTTATTCAGCTCAACGAAACAAATGGCTGGCCGTCGGCTGTTCAATTTGGGAGCGTAACACTAGCGCCAGTGAGCGGTCTAGCGGTTATTTAGTAAGTCTATGGATCTATCAGCTCCATGAAAACTATTTCACTATCTCAGCGCTAGATGGCAGGATAGTCATAAAAATAGTCATGCGCAATGCTATTTTTGCATCCTCATCTTTCAGCGTCAAGCACAGCATTATATAACAAGCAAGATGGCTGGGACTGATGAACAAACCACTACCTCGGAAAAAGAAATTGTTGACTATATTGAGAGTAAAATATGTAAAGGGAAAAAATGAAAACAAAATCCAGATTTGTGGAAAAGAAATATTGTTCATCGAAATTGCGGTGAAACGTTTGTATCTGTACATAGAGGAAAGGAAATACAAGCCAACAGATATAAGCCAGTACAATAACAGTTCTCCATTTAAAAGTTAACTTGAGTGACGTTCCTAAACCAGGGGTAAATCTTGCTATAAAAACCAGATGTGTTGTCTTCGTGTAAATTTTTGAAACCAGAAAAGTGCTGATTGTGTTGGGTGTGTTCTAAACATAGACTGTGCGAATAGCATTGACCGAAGTGATAATTCAGAACTTGAATCAAAATCTGTGTTGTAAAACATGTTCAAATAATCCAGTAAACAAAAAAAAAATGTAAAAGATGCAACATAAAAGTCTGGACATTATGCCTCCTATGCAAGAACAGCGTTAATAACTATATTATGTTAAAGGTCCATATTTTTGTAAAAAATAGTTTCATTTGATGTGATGGTACTTAAGAATTTTGACAATTTGTATTCTCTTGTCAATAAATACATTTTTCAGTATATTCATATGTTGCTGTTTCAGACACTTTCAAAACTTTGACTCCTTTTTTCTCAATATACAATTTTACCACTAACATTCTTGTTGCACTCAGGTATTCAATTTTATTCTTGCCGACACAAATAAATAAATAAATTAAATAAATTAAATAAATAAATAAAATTAAATAAATAAATAAATAAGTAAATAAATAAGTAAGTTAGTAAGTAAATAAATAAATAAACACAAACAAATAAATAAATAAATAAATAAATAAATAAATAAATAAATAAAATAAAAATAGACAGATCGACAGACAAACAAACAAATAAATAAATAAGAGTATGAATTAAATGTAAATATGTAGAATATTGAATGAATAATTAAATACGAGAAAAAACATGAGCAGCGGGAAATATATATATATATATATATATATATATATATATATATATATATATATATATATATATAATACACTAATAAATAAAGAAATGAGGAGTTAAGTTTTTAAGTACCGTAAATGAACTAAGGAATCAAATAATTAATTTATAGAACACAGATCAAGAGAAAATTAACACCAACCGACTAAGATAAACAAGGAATTAAGAAAATATAGTAAAAAAAATTGACGGAGATACAAAGTATGAATAAACAGGTCCAAACAAGAAATTTAATAATGACAGAAATATGCAGATAAAATAATTACATATATTTTATGCACAGTATAATGAATGGCTGAATAAGTATAAGTAAAATTGAAGCAAATAAGTTATTCATAAACGATTAAACATGTCCATGGGCCCCTCAAATAACAAATTGTGTCAAAACTACAGATTCTGGAAAATTTATATTTTCGCATTCCTATTCTTTTTAGTTTTCAAAATATCCAGTTTGTAAACAATACAGTACTTCAATCAGGGACAAACATTTCAGGTTACTTCGAATATCAGAAGCATTGTTTTCTTCACAATGCTACTAAACGATGAAATATATTTCTGAGTGAATGTATTATGTTTCAAATATTTTGCAAAAACTGAAATTATTTTTAAAAAATTGTTGATCTATAGGGCGTTCAAAGTTTAGAAAACACCATTGGGTATATAGGCGTCTTCATAGTGGACATCCTCCCTTCTTTGTAATACAAATAAAATAAGTTATATCCGTGCTTGCTAACGTGTGTAAAATAACAGAAATGAATCCAAATACTGCAACTGAACATTGCTTCGAATATAAACACTTTATAATATGCTTATAAATATACTCATATATTAATTTGTTTCATTTCCAATAACCGAATAAATTGAATAGTTTTACTTCTGTTGATTTATATATATTAAAATATGTAAATAACTTATTTAGACTGACTTTAGTTTCTTTAAAAAGAGGGTGACGTCCTTTAATACGACTCCTATATATCCAATGGTATTTTATAACCCCGAACGCATTATAATAAGTGCATTTTCCCACTACCTTCAATGATTTTGCATTGATTTTTCGATAAGACACGATAACTATGCCAATAAAACATTTAAAGAGCCACAACTCTTAAGTGAATATAATTTGTACCACCCCTGAAACTCCTGTAACATGCAACCAATATTACTGGACAGGCACAAAATTACGAGCTAAAATTTCAAGAAGTGGAGTGCGATTCGAGGACACCCTATATATAAAATAAACTAGGAATACATGATTACATAAAAAATGAATTAAATTCATAACCAAAGTACCCCAAAGACTACTTTGCGAGAAATACTGTACTTCACAATAATTGCATTTTAAGAGATCTGAGGGAACAAAGAAGCAATGAATGAGGTCGAATAGTTTATAACCTGTCATTATCTACAAATGGATATGCTACAGGCAGAGAAAACAATTAATTCTTCCATATATCTCAACAATACAAAAACCTGTACCTATGCATCTTATCCCAGGGACATAATAATAAAAAGGACTAAAAATATATTCACCAGTACAAAATAATATTACAATTTATAACAACATATGATTCAAAATCATGAAAATTTTAAAAAACATATAACGATTTATAATAAATGACAACTGAGGATTTTTAATGTAGATAACTGAAGAATAGTAAAGAAAAATATTGGAAAGTAGTCTACAATATGTTATTCTAAGAGAAAAATCATTGGTAAAAATATAATAAATTATTTATTACAAACAGATAAAACTCTTATGATTACAGGTATCTATGCTGAATGCAAAAAAAAAAATTCCAAAATGTTTTTTGATCTCTTATCCAAAAAGTTGAAGAACAAAAAAGAAGGAAATCACTGAAAAGATAAGAATTCCATGAAAAATGCACAAATGAAATCTATTGGAGTATGGATGAATGAGCCGTAAAATATAACTATTGGGAACTGACAGACGAAAATTAAATTTAATTTAATTATGTTTTATTTAACGACGCTCGCAACTGCCGAGGTTATATCAGCTTCGCCGGTGGGCCGGAATTTTATCCCGCAGCAATTTTTTCACATGACAGTAAATCTACTGACATGAGCCTGTCGCATTTGAGTACATTTAAATGCCACTGACCTGGGCCAGGACTGAACCCACAACCTCGGGCACAGAATGACAGCCACTTTAACCACTGCGCCACCCAGGCGGACCTCACAGTCGAAAAGGACATCAAAATGTCATAATATTGTCATCACCACCACCTCCACTATGACCTGATAGACTAGGATGTTTCTCCATTTTCAGGAGATATTGCCACTTTAATTTTATCCCAATAATTTGACTTAAATGTAACAATTAAGATTTCCTTTAACATTAAATGTGATCTGCTGTTTTCCGATTTGTTTAATTTTATTGTTCTCCTTAATAGCTCACAAATCCTTTTTCCAATTACGCTCGTCGTTACATTATTGTATTTAAATTACAAATGGATTTAATACCGCATTTCCATTGGTTGATTTAACTTCGTATTCAATTACGGACTTAATTTTCAGTCATTATTATGTGCATTTGTTTCTGAGCCTAGTGCCAGGTCATTGGAAATCGGGGCGCTGTATTGTTTGGTCAGACATTTCTAGCAATTATCTGTAACATTTAACCGCTAGTTAGTTAAATTTGCTTGCTAAAAGGTCAATGTCACCACGTGTTGGTTTGTATAATTGAGTTTTCCAGTTTAGTCAACTTCATTAACTTCTCTGTCTATAAGCTCTTTGGAACTGAATTTCTTCCTTATTGTCACAGTGAATTTTCTAACACCAACTTAGACACGTTTCATAATAGCGAAAGGGGAAATCACGAGAACAAGGGAAATAGAAGAAGAACAAGGGGGTTACATTTTTATATAACGTTCAATTCCCAAATTACCGCGCCATACTTAGTGACGACAAAAACGAAGTTCTATGTCAAAAAGAAAGGTTTGAATTGTATGATAAAATTTCCTGTTATACTTACTTACTTACTTGCTTACTGGCTTTTAAGGAATCCGGAGGTTCATTGCCGCCCTCACATAAGCCCGCCATTGGTCCCTATCCTGAGCAAGATTAATCCAGTCTCTACCATCATATCCCACCTCCCTCAAATCCAATTTAATATTATCTTTCCATCTACGTCTCGGCCTCCCCAAAGGTCTTTTCCCCTCTGGCCTCCCAACTAACACTCTATATGCATTTCTGGATTTGCCCATACGTGCTACATGCCCTGCCCATCTCAAACATCTGGATTTAATGTTCCTAATTATGTGAGGTGAAGGATATAATGCGTGCAGCTCTGCGTTGTGTAACTTTCTCCATTCTCCTGTAACTTCATCCCTTTTAGCCCCAAATATTTTCCTAAGAACCTTATTCTCAAACACCCTCAATCTCTGTTCCTCTCTCAAAGTGAGAGTCCAAGTTTCACAGATATACAGAACAACCGGTAATATAACTGTTTTATAAATTCTAACTTTAAGATTTTTTGACAGCAGACTGGATGACAAAAGCTTCTCAACCGAATAATAACTGGCATTTCCCATATTTATTCTGCGTTTAATTTCCTCCCGAGCGTCATGTATATTTGTTACCGTTGCTCCAAGATATATGAGTTTTTCCACCTCTTCGAAGGATAAATCTTCAACTTTTATAGTTCCATTTCGTACAATATTCTGATCACGAGACATAATCATATACTTAGTCTTTTCGAGATTTACTTCCAACCCTATCTCTTTACTTGCTTCAAGTAGAATTTCCGCGTTTTCCCTAATCGTTTGAGGATAATTTATTATAACAGGATAATTTCCTATTATATTATCATTTAACATTTCCACTTGTCGTTAGAGAACATAAACCAAATGCGTCACACCTGACGCTGCAGGGATGACACAACGATATAATTTAATTGAAAATTGTGCAATTTATAGTCGCCTAGCATTTGAGAGGAAAATTGTCGTGGCCTTGACGTTAACGAACGAGACTCGTGATTCGAGACTGCTGTCGGGCGTGAGTTCCAATCCAGCTTGAGTTGATTACCTGTTTGGAGATTTTCCGAGGTTTCCCTACATTGTGAAGCGAATTTCAATTAATCCCATAGCTAATCTTAGAAGTTACCTCGCTAAAATATCAATTACTGTCAGGAGGTTTATAGACTTTAGTTAACCTCGTAGTTCTTACAGCGCCATTAAATAACTGATAAAACACTTGAGATGAACTCTCTAACCTCTCCGCAAATAGGTAGAGTCTAGAGTGATAGACTATGTGTAGAAAGCTGAAGAGAGAATGCTTAGTCTATATCTGGCCTCTACACCTAGTCTTATTAAAAATAAAGAATTACTTAAGAACCGTGTTAAGCTCTAACGTTCAAGTAGATTGATGAAAGGCTATTAAAATAGAGGTTATAAATCATTTTAATAGTTATTTCTTCTATCTTATGACACGTATTGGAAACTATTTTTGTTACTTAATCTTTATTTTGCAATATCTTTCTGTGTACCTCTTTCAACGGGAGATTTTTACTTTATGACAATGGAAGATTCTCCTTCTTTTGGTCAAACTGATACAAAATTATCGACTTAAGAAACACGTGAAGAACTGTCGTATGTGAGGGATGATGCCTTGAAACTTTTGTGACAACATTCACTCACGTGACACTGTCAAACGACAGTTTTAACGAATTCATTAATATGTGCTGAAGAGTAAGGATAAGAAAAGAGTAAAAAAATTGCTATCGAGAATATTCACTTAAGCAAAACAAGGTATTTATTACAAGTTACCGTTGGCCCTTGAAGAAAGTACGGCGCATGCGATTATCTGGCCAGGGTGTGTACTAACCTTAGATTAAAACCAAAGAAGGAAAGTATAAATAGCTGTTTACATATGTTAATTAATTTCGCTTGGGAAATATTATCAATTGAAGTGTACTGCTTCATTCTTCAATTTATTTTAGCCTACGTAAAACAAACAATTAACGAATAAAATTATATCTTGAATCAAACTAATTAGTCAGTAAGGGTGCTATGCATAGACATTTCGCTAGCCCGCTCTACAAGCGTGCTAAACTATCCCCGGCTATCGAGTGTTTACTTGTACAGGATTCATATCATATCATATCATATCATATCATATCATATCATATCATATCATATCATATCATATCATATCATATCATATCATATCATATATCATATCATATCATATATCATATCATATATCATATCATATCATATCATATCATATCATATCACATCATATCATATCGCTAACACTGGTTTAATAATAATAATAATAATAATAATAATAATAATAATAATATTTTAATAATTATTTATTTATTTAACCTGGCAGAGCTAAGGCCAGTAGGCCTTCTCTTCCGCCCAGCCAGACTCTAATTCTAATTGAATACAATTCCTTACATAGTTATTACATTAATTTCCAGATCATAAAACAACATGAAAGTAAATAATGAAAGTTGGATAACTAATGTTAGTGTGACAATAATAAACATTGGTAAGAAATGGTTATAATAATATTAATAATAATAATAATAATAATAATAATAATAATAATAATAATAATAATGAGATAATTTAAATATTTATTCTGTGATATAGCCTATATAACCGTTAAACATTGAGAAACCTGAAAAAGCTATTATTGTTAACAAGAATTGGTAGAAAAATATTTCGTTAGCCTATTCTTAAATTGGTTTGATGTCTGACAGTCCCTGACATTACTCGGTAGGGAATTCCAAAGTCGAGGAACAGCCACAGTGAAAGAAGATGAATATGAGCATGTTCGGTGGGAGGGAATGGATAATATTGAAGAGTGTTGTGATCGTGTGACTAGGTTATGATGGGTGGATAAATTTTGAAAACGAGACGCAAGATAGACAGGAGTGGAGAAATGCAAGATGTGAAAGAGAAGGGAAAGACAGTGGATTTTCCTACGATCTTCTAGACGGAGCCATGACAACATTTCGAGGGATGGTGTTACGTGATCAGCCCGGCGAATATTGCAGATGAAACGAACGCACATATTATGAACACGTTGTAATCTCTGAGCCGAAGTAACACTTAGGTCAGTAAGCAGAATATCACAGTAATCGAAGTGGGACATCACGAGTGTTTGCACTAACATTTTTTTTTTTTCATGGAAAAGAGTAGAAAATTCTTCAATCGCCTAAACGAGTGGATTAATAAGAATGCTTTTTTGCAGGTTTCTGCAACTTGAATGTTCCAGTTTAAACTTTTATCCATATAAATACCTAGATTCTTTACTGATTCACTGAGCGGAATTTCGGTCCCGTGTATTTTAATCGGGGACAAATTTGGTATGGTAATAGTGCTTAACAAACGTGAATGGCCCACAATGATTGACTGTGATTTTTCTGGATTTAGTTTAAGTCGGAATTTCCGTGTCCATATCCAGATTGAGTCCAGATCGTCATTAATTTTAGTTACTGCATCATTTATTTCGTCAGTGTGGAATTTTATGTATATTTGAAGATGGTGTCGGCAGTACTTTAGAGATTCTGATATGTCGTTGATATAAATTGTAAATAGTGAACGGCCAAGAACTGATCCCTGTGGGATCCCTGACCTCACGGCCTGCCAAGAGGAAGAACGATTTCTAGTTATCACACTTTGTTGGCGGCCATTAAGGTAAGAGGCAAACCACAGGAAACGTTCTCTTCTAGGTGTAATCTTCTGAGTTTACATATTAACAAGTTAATGTCTACGGAACCGAAGGCTTTGCTGAAATGAAGTAAAGTCATTGTTGTCAATTTACGTTCGTCCCGGGCCTCGCATAGATCTTCCGCGATTTTAAGTAATGTTGTACTTGTGTTATGTCCGGCCCTGAAACCTGATTGATAAGAGTCGAGAAGTTTGTATTTGTTTAAGTATTCTGTCAGTTGCTTGTGTACAATGCGTTCCAATGCTTTGGATAGGGCAGGTAGGATGCTGAGAGGTCTATAGTCGTTTATGAATACGAAAAACGTTAGTTCGCTGATCACCCACCAGAAGCCCGCGCTAAGAATGTTTATGAATATGGCCTTAAGTGTTCTCAATTTCCGATAAAGGTAAATTATTTTGTTAAGAATTATTTAATTTCAAATTATCATTTCTAGTTTAATTGCCTTTTGAAATGATCTCATACCGGAGCATTCTCTCGTGCTGCTCGTGAAAATCTCCACAGCACATAGACTAAGGTTACCAAGTACTCTTAAGTGGAAAACAAGGCAAACTAGTTCAAAAGCGGGGCAAAACACGTTAATTTTTTGTCCTCCAATATCTTATGATTTATTTAGAATAAAACTACCAATTTAAGCTGAAATATTGGCATTATTCATTTTCTGTAGGCCTATACTAAACAAATATGTCTGCAACAAAAGAAAGCCATTAATAATATAGTCAATACAAAAGTCAATAGAAGATAGAGCAAAGCACCTTTTCGTTCGAGCACTGTAGGTAGAATTATACCTGAAAAATGCCAAACTATTTCTTTCCTAATCTGACATGCAATTAAATAAACTTACTAATAATACATGTACCCAGCATGTATTTATCGACAGACGGCTGGAAAAATCCTGAGGCCTTCACTATTGTACACTCGAAGAATAACTTTATATATTCACAGTTTCACTCGTGCTTATTTTCAAATAGAAAATTGAAGTTGTGTCTGGAAATACTTTATTTTTTATTGGTGATTCGAGATGGCAACAGCTATCGTTTCCGCCATTTGGTACCTTCCGTTCGTATATTTCTATGCGCTCTCAGTTTGTCGTAATTGGCAAGAGTTAAGCAGTTGTTTTCTTGGAATTTAATTAAGTTAATGCATTCTTCCGTATTGCTGTGTGAAAATATTAGTGGCAAAGAACAACAGAACAACACATGTTTATAAATCATCTTCCTGCTTTGCTATTCTGAACATGCCCCCAATATATTTAGCAGCTTTACACTTCCAACGTGTATAAATCCGTAGTTTGAGATGCTGAAAGCACTAGAGATGCGTTTATTTTGTGGCTGAAAGCTCGTCATCTAGAGTACGTATATATTTAGTACTGAATCACCCGGTTTACAACGCCATCACCAAGTTTATGTGACAAATGCGAGTCTGCGTCTATGTTGAGTGCCTTCTAGTAAAATCTCTCTATCCGAGCATGTGCATGGATCGACACACAGTACACTGAGAGAATCGACTTTAATTAAACTCGATACGAGACATTTCAATTTTCATTTACATAGTCTAGTTTTAAGGGCAAATTCTCGTGATGTAGTCAATGGCACACTGGCGCCAACTGACAATATAGTCGCATGCACCGCTAATACCGAACTCGACAAGCTACATCATCTCAGTGATTGCGTTACGTCATTAATACAATCCTTATCTGTACTCAATCCGCACTATAAATGCAAGAAACGTACCGTTACAGGGTCCATTTCCAACGCCGGGGAGACAGGTTTAATTATGGCCAGTCTGGGTGCAATAATTAGTGATATTAGCCCTATTTTATTTAAGGTGGGGATGTGTGTAATTTCGACCAATTCTGATCAAATACAGCCTTTTAATTTTACTGCGAAAAGTATACCCACTAACATTAATTTGTGCAAAAAAAAATTCAGCTCCCTTGTACACTTGAAACCATCACTAATGACGTTATATTAAATGACAGCGCTCTTTAAATACTTCCCGACACTTCCATTTTTAGCACTTTTGTGCATATTCAAATTATAAAGGGTCCTGTTTAAGTATAGCAAGTTGAGTTTTCCCTGCATGCTTCATAAATTGTCTATAATTAAATTGAATATCGGATTCCTTATATTATATTAACTTTTTGAAGTAATAGATCATATCTATACAAGAGCACCTAAACAACATGGAAAATATGTCTTGAGAAAATAAATATTTTATTTCTTTACACTCAGGACACATTTTTAAAATATGGGTATTCGGTTTTCTCCTAACACGATGGCCATTCATAACAGTTATTTATGCAACAAGTGGATAATTTTGATGATTATGGCATGAGTGAATGTCAGTCGCACGAACGATAGTGAGTGCCACAATTTTCACGAGTGTCATAATAAGATTATCCATGATTTGGATAGAACACTTTACGGTATCTTAGCATTATAAATTGTATGAAATAAATTATAAATCATCCATAGCTGACAAAGTCTTCATATATTCGTATTGATTAGTTGACCCTGGCATTGGCATTGAATAAAGAGGAATGGATGGCCTTGCAGGTATTAAAAACTCTAGTTATAGCTTAGGTATGAAATTTTATGTTATAAATGTTCCTTTATTTTGTTAATAAAGTTTCTCTGAACGACAGAACTGTTTTAAGTAATAAAAAATTGTTAAAGATTGCAAATAAATTATACGTTGCCTTCTGTCCTGCATTGCATTTCTTGTTACACGGCGCGTAGAAGCGGTCAGAAGATAGACGAGTTGCATGCATCTCGACCCAAGCGTTCCAGTATTACGTCATAGCCAATACGTCATTGCTATTATTGGCACGCGTGCCATAATAAACTGATTGCGAACGATATTGGATGCAGTAACATGTTTATAATGCTAGGATGGCATAAAATAATTTTGTTTTATTGTAGTGTAACTAAAATGGCAATGTCGTTACAGGATTTAATTACAGCAGTCTGAAACTACAAATGTTCATTGATTTTTCTAAATACTGTAGTTTCCGGTTAAATTGAGACACTTATTGCTTGTAATAAGATTTTGAATAACGTGGTTATAAAAGTCTTCCGCCTGTGACTAAAGTCAATCTAAGACGCTGGACTGCAATTCTTCGCCATCGACAAAACGCAGCGATGTAAGTCATATCTTTACATGCAAAAAAGTTACTCTCTAGTCGCAAAATCAGGGCTAAATGTAGGACGACAAAACAACACTTCGCAATTTAAATTTTGTATTTCGAACATAGTACGCTGCATAATGTGCTGGCGGATTTTAGCATACAAAAAAGCACTCGAGAGCGCAACATGATGGATTTGAGCCCTTTTACAGTTTCACAATTCTCACAAAAAAAGTTGCCATAACTTATTCCACAATCTTTAAATAATTTGTGCTACACATAATTTTTAACCTGAAAGTTTTCTTTTCTAAATTGTGCTTCAAAATAAACATCACAACTCACATTGCAACCTAAAGAGTTAAAGATATTACTTTGCTCTATTGCACTGTTATTTAAACATCTTCCTTCTTATGTTCTGTTTTCCACAAAAGTTACTTTCTTTAAACTGTAGATATATTTAAATTATACCGATAGTCACTTTGTCAAGAATAAATAATCACTTTTGTAACGATTCTCCTGATCCTGATAACAGGATCTGCTTTCATATCTTAAAGCAGCCTTATCGGACTCCTTGAATTGATGAAGCGGCTATT